>NW_027441895.1:0-309932 GCF_048569485.1 Anomaloglossus baeobatrachus
TAAGCATCTGTTTCACCTCTGCTGCAATGGCTTGTCTCCGGGCCTCGGGCACTCGGTACGGTTTAATACGCACCTTTACCCGAGGCTCGGTGACAATGTCATGTTGGATAACCGAAGTACGGCCGGGTATCTTGGAAAACACATCCGAGTTCTGCTGTACCAACTTCCGAACCTCCCGACGCTGCAGTTTAGTGAGGGTGTCGCCTAAGTGTGCACTCCCTTCTTTTCCCAGGATGGGTGGCACTGCAGGTTCCCCCCAGGGCCCCACCGGTGTTACTCCCGTCACCATACAGTCACGGTCTTTCCAGGCTTTAAGCAAGTTAATATGATACAGTTGTTCCGACTTCCTCCTCCCCGGCTGGTATATT
Organism: Anomaloglossus baeobatrachus; assembly: GCF_048569485.1. Classification (NCBI taxonomy): domain Eukaryota; kingdom Metazoa; phylum Chordata; class Amphibia; order Anura; family Aromobatidae; genus Anomaloglossus; species Anomaloglossus baeobatrachus. Next base: position 369 of record NW_027441895.1, read on the forward strand.
CGGTAGTTCACCTCCCCCACCTTTTCCCGAACCTCATACGGCCCCTGCCATTTGGCCAACAGTTTACTCTCGGCCGTGGGCACCAAAACCAAGACCCGATCCCCTACATCAAAAGATCTGATGGTGGCTCGTGTGTTATAAGTGCGCCTTTGCGCCCCTTGTGCCCTCGTTAGATGTTCTTTTACAATAGGCAAAACCGCTGCGATGCGGTCTTGCATTAGAGCCACATGTTCAATCACACTTTTATATGGGGTGGGCTCCTGTTCCCATGTTTCCTTGGCTACGTCCAGCAAGCCCCTAGGGTGTCTGCCATAAAGCAACTCGAATGGCGAAAAACCCGTGGATGCTTGCGGCACCTCTCGGAGCGCAAACATAAGATAGGGCAACAGCATGTCCCAGTCCCTCCCGTCCTTGGCAACCACTTTTTTAAGCATGGACTTAAGGGTTTTGTTGTACCGCTCGACCAGCCCATCGGTTTGCGGATGGTACAGCGATGTGCGCAGGTGCTTTATTTTCAACAGTTTACATAATTCTTTTGTCACCTTGGACATAAATGGGGTCCCCTGGTCAGTAAGGATCTCCTTTGGTAACCCAAGACGACAAAATATGGCAAATAACTCCTGAGCAATAAGCTTCGCGGAGGTATGGCGCAGCGGAATGGCCTCTGGATAGCGTGTGGCGTAATCCACAACCACCAATATGTGTTGATGACCGCGTGCGGATTTTACCAGGGGCCCTACCAGATCCATTGCGATCCGTTCAAAAGGTTCCTCTATAATTGGAAGAGGCACCAATGGACTCCGGAAACTCGCAATGGGCGAGGTCAGTTGGCAGTCCGGGCAGGATTCACAGAATTTCCGTACATCTGCGTACACTCCTGGCCAAAAGAACCTCCGTAAAATACGCTCTTGTGTCTTGGTAGCCCCTAAGTGTCCCCCCAGGGGGTGTGTGTCAGCCATGTTAAGCACTGCCTGACGATGGGTTTGTGGCACGACCAGTTGTTCTACTATCTCTTCCCTGCTTTTGTCTATTCAGTAGAGTAAATCATTATAAACCGCCATGCGGGGAAAGACAACTTCTGCCCCTGGTTGTTGGGCCACCCCATTCACCTCTTTTACATTCTCCCACGCCTGGGAGAGAGTAGGATCCCTTAGCTGGGCCATCCTGAAGTCCTCCCGGGATGTTTCCAGCTCCGGGATCGCTACAGTCTCTTCACTTTCCCCTGCCAACACCTCTAGTGGACCCCTGTCAGGGTCTCCCCCTGTCCCAAGGTCGGCGATCCCTACAGCAGGTATCACCGACTCGGGATCATCGGGCTCCGCACCCAGATTTATTTTTGCTTGGGAAAAGGTATTATTTCTATCCCACAGGTACCAAAACAACGGAAAATCCCTTCCCATTACTACCCCATATGGTAGGGTTTTCACCACTCCTACCACATGCGTCACGTCCCCGCACGAAGTGGAGAGGCATACCTCTGCTGTTGGATATTTGCGGAGTTCACCATGTATACACACAATCCCAACCTCCCTCTCCGTGGACTCCGACCCCGAGATCAGCGACCCATGAACGAGGGTCACTATACTGCCTGAGTCCAAAAGGGCCTCTACCCGATGTCCATTTACATACACATGACATAGAGGAGGTTCAAGAATAGGGCGTGCAGCATACACCGTATTAGCATACATAGACATTCGGCGGGTGTACCCACAATCCATGGACTCCGTAATCAACGGGCAATAAGCGGCGATATGGCCGGGCCCTTGACATCTCCAGCACTTCATAGCGGTGGCCCCACCAGTTTTTGTTACTATTCCTGGGGGAACTAGTCTTTTGCCGCTCTCAGTGTGGGTTGCCCCCTCAATATGGGCTTTGTTTTTGTTGTTCACCAGTGCCATACGTGTCTCTCGGCCAGGGTCCTGTGGCCGCCGGGCTTGACGCACTGGGGCAGAGTCTCGTATAAAGTCCTGTGTGGCGGTATATCGCTCAACTAAACTCACCACCTGGTCCAGGTTACCCGGGTCTCCTTGCCCCACCCAACGTTGAATAGCGACTGGCAAAGTCCGCACCAACCGGTCGACCACCACCCTTTCCACCATCTGGGCTGGAGACAACACCTCCGGCTGTAACCACTTTTTAACCAGTTGTAGTAAGTCATATGCCTGAGACCTGGCTGGACAGGTCTCCACATAGGCCCATGAAAACACTCGCTGAGCCCTCACGTAGGTATTGACCCCCAGACGTGCAAGGATCTCACCTTTCAATTTCTTGTAGTCCAGGGCATCCTCCCGGCTGAGGTCGAAGTAGGAGTTCTGGGGTGTGAGAGGTAGCGGGATCGATGCCCGCATTCTCCAACATAATGTAGCGGGGTGGGGGTCCCCCAGGACGACAATGAGGCAGTGACCCAAAACAGTCTGATCCAAACAGTTTTAATGTCGTTGCTGTACAGGAAAAGTCATCCGGAACACAGCCGGGTACTCACAGTCCATATGGTTCCCCGTCACACAGGCACGGCTTGCCGTAGGAGACGGTCTTACTATATTCCGTTTTGCTATTCCCGGGGGTCCACAGACCTGTGTTATAGTTCCACGCAGGCCTGAACTCTCTTCAGTTTCCTGCTCTGCAGCTTACACAACACGCTCTGCCCCACCCAGGCCTTTACAAAGAGCTTTTAAATGAGAACTGTGGACATGAGCCACCTGCATAACCCGGCCTGGAGGTTTCCGGACTGACCACTATGTAGGGCTCTAATATGTTTCTGTGCGCATTCTGGGAGATACGTACCATCCGTCACATATCAATGGCCCCGCTATCTCACACCATATAAAGGAGGAGTTTATGCAAAAATTAAGAAAAATGAAAAATCTCCCGAAGCCCTTTGAGCTAATAAGAGTATTCACTGACCTCTCCAAAGAGACCATGGCAATGCGCAAATCTTTCAATTTAACCACTAGCTTCTGCCAGGATAATGGAATCCAGTACAGATGGGTCTTTCCCACTAAATTATTGATCTCATTCAGAGGGAAAATAGTACCCATTACAATTCCTGAAGATGACCACCGCTTTGTCAGCTCCCTTGAGGAACGAGAAGCCCCTCACTCAGATCCACGATGTAGACCAACATAGACTTGGCCGTGAAAAAATTCTTTGATTTATTTTGATGGGCCTGTTATTTTCTCATCAAGAGATCTTGTGCTTTAAAAATATAATACAAGCTTATCTATTCATGTTATGGTTATAATGCAAACGTTATACATGTCTTTCCCAATTTTCACATGATGAGTGACTCACGGTAACATAATTTGTTGTTTCATTTTATATATAACCTTTTATTTTTCACAAAACTACAATTAGTACTTGGAGATAAAGTACTATATTAAAGTCTTTACAGCAATAGACTAGTGCCTCAAGAGGGAAGTGTCTGACAAAAGGCAATTCCCAGAGATTTATTTTGTTGGAACAATATTTTTTTTCTTGTTTTTCTGTTATTTGAGTATCTTATAGGTAAAGACACTGAACGACAAGATACAGAATTAAGAACCCTTAAATTTTGAATAAAGTATCTGAAGTAAGATACTTTAGAAAATTACTGTTTGTTTACAGATATTTACAAATTAACTGTAGCAGTTTTGTTAAGCGTTCGCATTGTACTAGTATTGGTATACAATACAGAAATTTATCTTTTATATTAGGTCAGCTAAAAACCTTGGTAACCCATTTCAACACTTAATGGATAACATGTAAATATAATTAAACCCCAAAACAACTGTAACCCAAAATGGACATAAACATTCTATCACTAAATGTTAAAGGTATGAACAGCCCTAATAGAAGATTCATGATTTGGAAGGAAATCAAAAATTGTAAAGCAAATATAATCTGTCTTCAAGAAACAAGATTGGCCAGAAACAATCACCCTAAATTTGTAAATAAGAATTATACTAATATTTTCAAAGCCCTTAATGAAAAAAAGAAAGCAGGAGTTATTGCGATAATCAGTAACTCAACTAGGTTCTCCTTGATATCTGAAATACAAGACCCTGAAGGACGGTACCTTATCCTTATTGGTAAAATTAATGACCACCTATGTACTATCGTAAGTGTATATGCCCCAAACAGTGGCCAGATTACTTTTCTTAATAATCTAATGGAAAAAATTCAGAAGCACAAACAAGGAGATCTCTTTTTAATAGGCGATTTTAACTTGATACCTGATATTAAGATGGACTCAACAGCAAATCCAAGACAACATCACCCATCATTATATAAATGGCTTCAAATTCATAAACTGTTGGACACCTTCAGATGTCTTAACACCACATCTAAGGAATATACCTTCTACTCATCAGCCCACAAAACCTTTTCTAGAATAGATTTACTTTTAACTGAATCCCTTTCAATCTCCAGACTAACTAAAATAGAAATTAAGGATAAAACTTTCTCAGACCACTCTCCCTTATTCTGCACAATTAAAGTAGGCCCCCCAGACAGATTAAATTTCACCTGGAAAAATAACCCAGCAATTTTCCAACACCCAAACTTTCAACAAGAAATTGAAAAATCTTTAAAAAATTATTTCTCCGAAAACGCCTCAGAAACTATGAATCCTTTTTCAGTTTGGAATGCCAACAAGGCGGTGCAAAGAGGCATTGATTCAAATTTCTTCAAGACTGAAAAAACAAAGGAATTCAGATCTGTCTAAAATACAAGAAAAAATAAAAGAAAAAGAAAAAGAACAGCAAAGACTACCCCAGCCCAGCCAACAAATACATGTCAACATTATAAAATTGCGTATACAACTGAGAGACTTACTTCTAGCTGACTATGTTAAATATGTGAGAATATTAAATACAAACCATTATAGATCAGTTAACAAACCAACTAAATATATGGCACGTAGAATTAAACAAAAAAGAATTAGGAATAGGATACACAAGATAAAACACCCAGATGGCCATTATTATACCCATCCAAAAGACATCGTAGAAGCATTTGTGAGTAATTTCAAAAAACTATATAACCTCAATTCCACTCCTTCTGACCAGAATGATAACCTCAACAAAATGAATAACTTCTTGGACAAAATCCATCTTCCTAAACTAAATGAGCATCAACTAAATATTTTAAATCGTCCAATTACCGACTCCGAAATTTTACAAACAATTAAAAACCTAAAAATAAACAAGTCCCCAGGGCCAGATGGGTTTTCTAATGAATTTTACAAGACTTTTTCCCAATTACTTGTACCTCACCTCTGTATAATTTTTAATCACGCAGCTTCCACCAGAGAATTCCCTGCAGAAATGCTCCAGGCAAATATAACCCTCATCCCTAAACCAAATAGTGACCCTGAATTATTGACTAGTTATAGACCCATCTCTCTAATTAATACAGATGTAAAAATTTATTCAAAAATATTAGCCGAAAGATTAAAAGAAATTCTCTCATCATTGATCCATCAAGACCAATTAGGATTTGTTATAAATAGACAAGCATCAGACGGTACTAGAAGATTACTAAACATTCTTGAATACGCTAAAAAATCTAGAACACCCACCCTACTTTTATCGCTTGACGCTGAGAAAGCATTTGATAGAGTGGGGTGGGAATTCTTGGAAAACACCCTGAAAAAATTTGGCTTTGACAACACATCCATTAACTCCATCATGGCGCTATATTCCTGCCCCTCAGTCACAATTAAATCAGACAACCACTCTTCGAAATCTTTTATGATAACCAATGGAACTCGGCAGGGATGTCCATTATCACCGCTACTTTTTGCCCTTATTATGGAACCTTTGGCAGAATGTATCAGGTCAAATGAAAAAATTAAAGGTATTTCCATAGGCAAAGAAAACTTTAAAATAAGTCTTTTTTTCGGACGGTGTAATTATGACTCTTAGCGACCCATTAAACTCCATCAAGGAGACCAACAACATTTTGAAAGAATTCTCCATTGTTTCAAACTTTAAAATTAATGAGAAAAAGTAAAAAATGCTAGCTCTTAACCTCATCCCAACAGCACAAGAAAATCTTAGAAATAATGTTAATTATGAATGGGTTACAGACGCTATTGAATACTTAGGTATTACTTTCACAAAAGATATTAAAAGCACCTTAATCCTCAACATGAATAAACTCACAACTCAGATTGAAAAAGACTTTGCAACATACAACAAAACCGAAACGACATGGCTTGGTAGAATATTGGTAGCTAAGATGTTTATTCTACCCAAAATTTTATATACAATTAGATGTCTACCTATCATCATCCCAGACGAATTCCTAGTGAAATTGCAAAAATCGATCAACAAATATGTCTGGAATAATAGTAAAGCAAGGGTGGCCAAAAATACATTATTAAAAATAAAATTAATGGAGGATATGGCCTTCCTAATATACAAGCATATTATTACTCAAATTTATTAAAACAAACCAACAATTGGTTATTAAAAAATAAAAATACTCCAACTTGGGTTAACCTGGAACTAATATTATCAGGAAATAATTCTTTCCGCTCTCCTTTACTGGAACAGTTACTAAGCTCTGGAGGACGAAAATCCAATACCTATGATAGCAGCACTATTAACCCCTTCACGACCATGGACGGAAAGATCCGTCCTTGTGCCCTGGGCCTTAACGACCAAGGACGGATCTTTCCGTCATGGCGGAATCGCGGCACCGGAGCCTCCGGTGACTGCAATATGTTAACATAAACCGCAGATTCGGGGAGGAGGGGACCTGTTCCTGACCTCAGGAGGGGTGGTGCCTCCTCCCCGGACCTACAGAGGCTGTGATTGGCTGAAGAACGCCGCTTAACCAATCACAGCCACTGTAATGTTCCAACCATTTAAAGTGACTGAAACATTGAAATCCAGCCCTGGCCAGTGCAGCTGTAGCACTGGCCATTGGCTGGAGCTGGGTGACCTCACTGGATCACCCTCCCCCAGCTCCAGTAGCTCTGATTGGAAAGATTGGCCTTGTGACCGATTTCTCCAATCACAGTGGACCTGTTGCCGGTGACCGCCCCCATCAGCTTCACTTGTCGTCCTTGCAGCACGCCAGCACAGTGAGTGTACACAGTGCAATGGCAGGGCGACAAGCTCCGGTCCCATGCTATTATGAGACCGGAGTATGGGACCCGGAAGTTGCCGCGCTGCCATTGCACTGTATGAAACCGTCGAAAAGCCTCCCGATCCACTGCCGCCGCTGCCCTCCACGATCTGCCACCTGTCTCCCCGATCTCCTGCCCGCACCCCCACCCCTCGTATCTGCTGGCCGCACCCTCACCCCCACACCTCCCGATCCGCTGCCGCCGCCCTCCATCTGCCAAGGTGCCACCGCTCCCTCCGATCTGCTGTCCGGCCCCTCCCTCTCGTGATCGGTGCCCGCCCCCTCCCCTCCGTGATGTGCTGCTCGCCCCCTCCCCTACGTTATGTGCTGCTCGCCCCCTCCCCTACGTGATGTGCTGTACGCTCCCCCCATCTCTCACCCCCGTGGTCAGCTACCCGCCCCCTCCCCTGTCACCCCCATGATCTGTGCTCCCTCCTCTGTCACCCCGTGATGTGTGCTCCCTCCCCTGTCACCCCCGTGATGTGTGCTCCCTCACCTGTCACCCCCGTGATGTGTGCTCCCACACCTGTCACCGCCGTGATGTGTGCTCCCTCCCCTGTCATCCCCGTGATGTGTGCTCCCTCACCTGTCACCGCCGTGATGTGTGCTCCCTCACCTGTCACCCCCGTGATGTGTGCTCCCACACCTGTCACCGCCGTGATGTGTGCTCCCTCCCCTGTCACCCCCGTGATGTGTGCTCCCTCCCCTGTCACACCCCCGTGATCTGTGCTCCCTCACCTGTCACCGACGTGATGTGTGCTCCCACACCTGTCACCGCCGTGATGTGTGCTCCCTCCTCTGTCACCCCCGTGATGTGTGCTCCCCCCCCTGTCACCCCCGTGATGTGCGCTCCCTCCCCTGTCACCCCCGTGATGTGCGCTCCCTCCCCTGTCATCCCCGTGATGTGCGCTCCCTCCCTGTAAAAACCTTAAAATTAATACATCTAGTTATCAAATATGTTATAGTAAGACATACAAGTCCACAGTTCTGTTTATGTTGGAGGGATATATTTAAATCCTTCCCGAAGCTTCTCGAAGCTTCTAGAAGCTTACGTAATATGGAACTATATTCAACTGTGTTACACTAGAATGCCCTATATGGTTTGAACAGCTGGTATATAATACACGATGGAGGGGGCTACGGGGCGCTCTCCACACTGCCTGCGGTGAGAAGACTCCAGTGCTGCAAGATATGACACGTTGTCCAGGCTAAGAGATGACATCCCCAGCATTGCCGTTCAGGAGCCAAAGAGAGATGGGTAAAGACTTCCCATTGTTCAGTATGGACTAAATGAACCCTTTTTACATAAGCTATCAAAGTATATTATTTTTTTTCCTTTCTGTAACTGAACCTTGGCAACCATTTTTAAATAGATAAAATACATTTATTTTTTTACATTTTTGAGGTCTTTTCTTTCATGCGGCTTTACGTATTTGAAGAAAAATATATTTAAGAGTATATTTTTTAACATTTGGCGAGTCAGCTATTCGTGATTTTTTTTTATATATTTTTTTGTTGTTCCTTCACTTTGCATAAGGGGGGTCGAAGTTATCAAAGTCATAAGTATTTTAAGTATCTCCTGCAAAGGATCAGGAATCGACAATTTATAAAAATCACGTAGAACCTAGGAAATACGTATAAGTCAAGTTGCATGAATGTTTTTTTTTTTTTTTTTTAAATGAACTTTAAAGTCTTTACAAAGTTACAGGAGTTAACTTTCGACGTATTTTTGAGCAAGAAAGATAAAGTCAGTCCATAAGAAGTATTGGACGTGCTGAACAAGGTGGATCAAGTCTTACAGGATCATCCATCAGATCATCTGATCATTTCAGGTAAGAAAATGGATTTTATCTCTTCATATGTGAAGCAAAGTAAACTTCAGTTCACTTATCCAGATATTTCTAATGTAGAAGAGATTTGGTTACGCTTTTATGAGGAGTGTGAACTTGAGAATTCACGTATAGAATGTGCAAGGTCTTTTAATAGAGAGAAACAGAAAATCAGAAATGTCTGTCATTTAGTCTATGATTTTCACAAGTTAATCGTAGAAAAGTGTAAAAATGGTGGAAATAGACAACCTGAATTGTCAGGAGAGTTAGTGACAGAGAAATCCAAAGACTGCTTAGAACCTGGAATGTCAGTCAGTGATATTGTGAATTCTGACTGTAATGTTGGCTGTAATTTTGTAAATCAGAATTTTGATAATGGCGGCAGACATGTGCTACGAAATCAAGGTGCCTTTCAAGATACTGAGAAAGAAGCAGGAAATGACGTAGTGAAGCCAGAAGGGGGAGGAGCCAGAATGGGACACGTGCAGAAAAGACACGTGGAGAGAGAAAATGGCGACGATCAGTTTCTAAAAATAGAACAGGCTAAGTTAGGGATTACACTTAGAAAAAATTTATTGGACATATGCAAATTAATTCCCGCATATAATCCTAAAATACATGTTTGCAGAAATTCAGAGGTTTTTGAAGGTTCCATCGAGAAGTTAAATTTAACCAATAGTGAGACGAATCAGTTATTCTGTATGTGGTTACCTCAGCATTTTTTTAGACAATTGGCATTAAAAAAGTCTTCTGACAATGAGACATTTGATTGTTCAAATGATAACGACATCATAAGGCTGAAAAATCTCATATTCTGTACAAGGAATGAATCTGATCCAAACTATGAGATGTTGAAGGAATTACAAATTGAACAGAATGAGAGTACGTTCTCATTTATGTCCGTTTTTGAACGTTTATATAGGGCGGTTATTCCAAATGTCAGATTGGATGGAATGATACGTTTATTCATCAAGAAATTTAATTTCCTTGACAATGCAGCCTGTGCGGTGGCATTAAATAAAAAGTCCCTATTCGAATGTACGACATTTATCGATTTTGTTAGAAATCGCCAAAGTCAATCAAAACAGAAATTAATTAATTCTGAAAAACCAACACAAAAAAGGGTGAGTTTTTGTGAAAAACCAACAGTGTCTCCCAGATCCAAATATTTTTGTGACAAAATTTATGAAATTCGCAGGAAATTTCATGTGAATTATAAGTCATACACCCCCCCTCTTTCCTTGTCACCTTCAATGAAAGAGAAAATTGTCACAAAATCTGATACCGATTATCTCAGACAAGCGATTTTTAAAAGCCCTGAAAGACAGAAACAGGTGTCTTGTGCGGATTCTCTCCCCTGGTCACTAGTGAAAGAAAAAAAATCGTCCAGAGAATTTGATAGGCAGCGACAGCTGGGTGGTTTTCCAGAGAAAGATATTTTTCCTCATTTAAGGAAAAAAATTGAGTTACAAAATAACTTCAATTCCAATTTTCTGGAAATTACTGTAATAAATCGAATCTTGCAAAAATTGAGGTTTGGTTTTTAGCTGGATAAAAGGGGATTTCTGGATAAATTAATTTTGCTATTTGATAATCATAATTTTTCATATACAGTGAATATATTTATATAGAAGTAGTGATAGTAAATCAAGGTCATATTTTCATTTAGTCAAATGATAGTTTAATGTTATAAATTTAATAATTTGATCTCTGTATATGAATAATAATATTTAAAATAAAATAATAAGAGAAAGTAACGGATTTTAAGTGTTTCATTTTTATCATAAATATGATAATAATTTTATTCTTTTATTTCCCTCAGAATTTATCAGTAAAACAGATTGATGAAGTATTAACTTTTTATTTTTACATATGTTCTTGTCTTCAATCAGGTAACATATATTTTCTTGTGTAAGGTTAATTCGCGAAAGCATGATTGAATAATAATTATTATTTTCTCAGGTACCAATGGTCAGAGAAGTATACTTGAACGTTTTTTTTATGAATATATATATCTCCTTTAGAGTTATTAGAAATGTAATCTGAGCTTTGGAATGTAGTAAAACTGCTTGCTGTCTTGGAATGGTGTTCCTTGCACGTGACCAGAGCATGACTTGATACTAAAAGCTAAAAATAAATGTTTGTTCCATGGTCATATGTACAGTGTGTAATACATTGGAATTTGTTTTTTTCGAGAAGTACTTCAAATTAGTAACATAATCTTTGAAATGCGCATAGAATAATTGGGAATACAGGGATTTGAGTCCGTCAATGTTTTTATGTGAAAGTATGTTACAGTCTTGTGTGCATAGATGTGTCAATGAATGATTGATTGTTTGAGCAGCTGCTAAAGTCAAAGTATTTGGATCCAGAGAGAAAAAAAAAAAAGAGAATTTTTGTTTTAACTTCGAGGTTATATTATATTATATTATATTATATGTATGTATACTTTTAGATAATAAGTTATAGTACATAAGTATAAATGAAGGAATTTATACCGAATATATATATATATATATTATTCTTAGACATATTTCTTTAGTATAGAGATATTAGGATTTTTTATTAAGGGTTTATTCTGAATAGTTACATTCTAGAATAAGGTTATAACGTTTTTTTTTATGTCTTTCGTGTTAGTCACTTTTTTTATTGGTACATAGATTGGAAATCATTTTTCTTTTCAAATATGGAAGTGATATTTATAAATGGTCTTGAAGATTTACAACACAGATTTGAATTAATCTAATCTAAACATATTAATTCTTATAATATCATATTTCATGATATTGAAAGGGAGAGGTTTGGTCTCAATCACACACATTTATATTTGATAAATATGTGTTTACAGGATACTTTAATAATTAATATTTTAAGTACAAAGGAAGAATTGGGAATAAAAAAATATATTTAAAGTATATCATAATGCATTTATATACTAAGAGAAGTGTATTATTTGCAAGGTTACATGACTTAATTATTTTTATTGGTTATTGATAGGTTTGGTAATTTTATAAGATACTGGTAATATTAAGGTTATCTGGTAACATTAAGGTTATGTATTATTAAAGACATAGGTGTTATATACATAGAAGGCCTTATTTTTATTTCAAGTTTTATTTTTATTCCGATTTTCATTTTTCTTTTTATTCCTATTTTTTATATTAATTATTATTTAATATTCACATTTTTAATCAAAATCTAAATTCTACAATTTTTATTTTTTCTTCAGATTTTAAATATCTCAATTGAGAAAACACTTCAATATTTAGTTCAGTAATATCTAATATAAGAATATTACTTTATTAAATATGAATCATATTAAAAGGGAAAAGTTCCACTTTTTTGGAAGAAAAGATACTTCCTTCATCATATATACAATTGTTTACTTTCTGGTAATACATTATTTTTATATTAGTATGTTAACACAATAAGGATGAAGCATTACTTATAGTTACACATTTCCTTATAGTAGGTTATTTAATAAATAATAGACAAATCAAATAAATTAAATTAGAGTAATAAAGATGGAAGATCGAGGTACATCTAGGTTTACCTTCCTATATTTACAAATAATATATATTATATTTTTAATCAATAATAATTTATAATGGGTATTATTGTGTTTGGATGGTATCATCCAGTCTTTTCTAAAAGGTTATTTGCTTTGGTTTATAATTTACAAATGATCTAACTAATAAGCCACATTGTTGCCTTTCATATTTATAATATGATACATGTTATAGGTACACATTATATTGTTTCATATTTTACATTATATTTTGGTCACATTCAACACATTGCCACCTATGGGTTTGGAAGGGTAATACACCAATGATAAAAAAAGGTCATTACAAGAAAATACTATTGTCTATACCATTATGCAGTATTTTATCATTCTGAGTATCAATTATATTAATACTTTTACGATAATAATAATGACATGGTATTATAGTATTAGAGTTATGATACGCTGTGACATTTATTAGTGATAGTTATTGCCATATTTGGTATCTAGATTAGGGAATGAATCAGTCTTCAATCAAGATTAGAGAAGATAAAAAAGACTTTATATTTTTTCCTAAAGTTAAAAGGGATTTTGCAAAAAGGTCCAAAAGGTAACGTCTCAAATAAGACTGTGTAACATACAAAATACACTTACTGTGCTTGCATCTCAGAAACACAATAGTCCTATGATTTCAGGATGGACAATGACACATGGTCTGTGCATTAAGACATCCCTAAAGTTACTAAGAAGAGCAATGACGTGTTAAAGTTAACCCCTGTCGTGCTGACCAAGAACGTCTTAACATCTGTTATTCGACAACAGGCAGCATGGAGGATAAAAGGTGACTAATGTAAATTGCACTGCACAGACATCAAAGACTTTTGCTATTCTTCTTCTACACTCATGAACTGTGGTTTATCAACATTGGCTATGGACTTTGTAATAAAGAATAAAGTTTATGGACTTTGATCTAACAATGATAAACGCAATACGGGACTGTACTAAATCGGTAACCATTCATTTTTATCAAAGGATTTATTTCTAAGAGACTGTGTTTATGCCGGATTACATCGGAGATAAGAAGACATCAACTCAGAGGACATCATATGGTGACCGGATTTGGTTTTTGCATTTCTTTTTAGGTCTAGCGAAGTATAGTTATATACATTTTTATATGGTTGATCAGTCACAGCCTGTCATAACAGGAATCCACAATATTATATTATTGAACTTACAACATGAATAATGCAAATTAATTATTATTCATCATTATTATTGATACTAATCCATTATCGCCAAATAAGGAAAGAAGATTTGTTGTTTTAATGATGTATTAATTAATTTCGGGGTTATTCTACCCGCTTCAAGGGGGAATTGTAAAAACCTTAAAATTAATACATCTAGTTATCAAATATGTTATAGTAAGACATACAAGTCCACAGTTCTGTTTATGTTGGAGGGATATATTTAAATCCTTCCCGAAGCTTCTCGAAGCTTCTAGAAGCTTACGTAATATGGAACTATATTCAACTGTGTTACACTAGAATGCCCTATATGGTTTGAACAGCTGGTATATAATACACGATGGAGGGGGCTACGGGGCGCTCTCCACACTGCCTGCGGTGAGAAGACTCCAGTGCTGCAAGATATGACACGTTGTCCAGGCTAAGAGATGACATCCCCAGCATTGCCGTTCAGGAGCCAAAGAGAGATGGGTAAAGACTTCCCATTGTTCAGTATGGACTAAATGAACCCTTTTTACATAAGCTATCAAAGTATATTATTTTTTTTCCTTTCTGTAACTGAACCTTGGCAACCATTTTTAAATAGATAAAATACATTTATTTTTTTACATTTTTGAGGTCTTTTCTTTCATGCGGCTTTACGTATTTGAAGAAAAATATATTTAAGAGTATATTTTTTAACACTCCCCTGTCACCCCCGTGATGTGCGCTCCCTCCTCTGTCACCACCGTGATCTGTGCACCCTCACCTGTCACCCCCGTGATCTGTGCTCCCTCACCTGTCACCCCCGTGATCTGTGCTCCCTCACCTGTCACCGCCGTGATGTGTGCTCCCTCACCTGTCACCCCCGTGATGTTTGCTCCCTCACCTGTCACCCCTGTGATGTGTGCTCCCTCACCTGTCACCCCCGTGATGTGTGCTCCCTCACCTGTCACCCCCGTGATCTGTGCTCCCTCACCTGTCACCGCCGTGATCTGTGCTCCCTCACCTGTCACCCCCGTGATCTGTGCTCCCTCACCTGTCACCGCCGTGATCTGTGCTCCCTCACCTGTCACCGCCGTGATCTGTGCTCCCTCACCTGTCACCCCCGTGATCTGTGCTCCCTCACCTGTCACCGCCGTGATCTGTGCTCCCTCACCTGTCACCCCCGTGATCTGTGCTCCCTCACCTGTCACCCCCGTGATCTGTGCTCCCTCACCTGTCACTCCCGTGATCTGTGCTCCCTCACCTGTCACCCCTGTGATCTGCTGTCCACTCTCCCTCCACCTCTCACCCCCATGATCTGCGCTCTGCTCACCTGTCTCCCCGTGATCTGCGCTCCCTCACCTCTCACCCCCGTGATCTGTGCTCTGCTCACCTGTCTCCCCCGTGATCTGCGCTGCGCTCCCTCTCCCACCTCTCACCCTCCCCGATCTGCTGCCTCCTTCATCTCCTGTGATCCTGCTGCCTAGATCCATCCTGTAGGGTAACTATCCCCAATCTCACCTCCCACTCCCCTTCCCCCCATCCTCTGCCGCTCCTGCATCCACTGCGCCCTCTCCCATCTGCCCCCACCCTATCCCAGCTGCCGCCGTCTCACATTCACAGATGCTCCCTTTATATGCCGCTGCCCCCCCATCTGCTGCCGCCCAATCTGCCGCCCGCCAATCTGCCGCTGTTCTGATCCATCCTGTAAGTATTGTTCGTGGCTCTTTTCTAACTATCCCCAATCGCATCTCCCACTCCCTCCCCCCCCTCCTCCCCCACCTGCCTGCCGCCAAGTGCTGATCAGCTACGTGATTGGCTGATCAGGTACATAATTGTTGCTCTAGTTTTTGCTTTTTTTGTGCACCCCAAATAAAAAAAACAAAACAAAACATGTACAATTAGGTGCCTGATCAGCAATCGTCCTGCAGTCGTACTCGACTTTGGACAGGACTTCTTTTTTCCATCCCACCTAGTCCCCCCCCCCTTTTTTTGCAGAACATTTGTGCGTGCGCCCTATTTTTTTTTCTATGCCATGGGGGTCTAGTTTCCAAAATGGGGTCACATGTGGGGGAGCTCCACTGTTTTGGCACCTCAGGGAGTCTCCAAACACAACATGGAATACGCTAATTATCCCAGACAATTTTGCGTTTGAAAAGTCAAATGACGCTCCTTGCATTCTGAGCCCTGCTGTGAACCCAAACATTTGATTTCCACCACATATGAGGTGTCTGTGTACTCAGGAGAAATTGCACAATACATTTTATGGTGCAATTTTTCCTGATACCCTTGTGAAAAAAAAAGCTACCTGGTTGAAGTAACAATTTTGTGGTAAAATTTTTTTTTTTTATTTGCACGGCTCAACTCTATTGCTCAATAAATATCTAGATAAATGCCATGAGGTGTCTAGTTTCCAAAATGGGGTCACATATGGGGGAGCTCCACTGTTTCGGCACCTCAGGGGCTCTCCAAACGCAACATGGTGCGGCTAACGATTCTAGCTAATTTTCTGTTCAAAAAGTCAAATGGCGCTCCTTCCCTTCTGAGTCCCGTCGTGCGCCCAAACAGTGTTTTTTCGCCACATATGAGGTATCTGCGTGCTCAGAAGAAATTGCCCAACAAATTTTGGGGGTTCATTTAATCCTACTACCCTTGTGAATATGCAATATTTGAGGCTAAATTAACATTTTTGTTGCAAAAAGTAAAATATTCATTTTTTCCTTCCACATTGCTTTAGTTACTGTGAAGCACCTGAAGGGTTAATAACCTTCTTGAATGTGGTTTTGAGTAGCCTGAGGGGTGCTGTTTTTGGAATGGTGTCACTTTTGGGTGTTCTGTGTCATGTAGACCTCTCAAAATCACTTCAAATGTGATGTGGTCCCTAAAAAATGTGGCTTTGTAAATTTTGTTGTAAAAATGAGAAATTGCTCATAAACTTTGAACCTCTATAACTTCCTTAAATTTTTTTTTTTCCCCCCAAATTGTTCTGATGTAAAGTAGACATGTGGGAAATGTTATTTATTAATTATTTTGTGTCATATGTCTCGTTGGTTTTAGAGCATAAAAATTAAAATGTTTGAAAATTACAAAATTTTCAAAATTTTCGTGAAATTTCCGTTTTTTTCACAAAGAAACGCAAAAAATATCGGCCTAAATTTACCACTAACATGAAGCCCAATATGACATGAGAAAACAAACTCAGAATCACCGGGATCCGTTGACGCGTTCCAGAGTTATAACCTCATAAAGTGACACTGGTCAAAATTGCAATAAATGGCCTGGTCTTTAGGGTCAAAATAGGCTTGGGGCTGAAGGGGTTAATGCTGCATTTACTTCCTGGGAAAAGATTTCAAGAATCTCCAAAGACAAAATGACTTTTGAAGTCTTTAAAAATACAGAGATAAAAAATATAGATTTGTCAAACAATACGGAGACAGTAGATAGATGGATCCAGTCAGGGATAAAATACATAAAAAATATATACGATGGTGCAAATTTCACCTCATTCTTACAACTTAAACTACAAAATAATATACCAGATAAAGATCTGTATTTCTTCCTAGAAATAAGGAAAACCATCCGGAAACTTATAGAACCCAAATGTAAAATAAACAAATTTATACTTAAATTGATAAACAACCCAAATAAACTAATATGGAGTCATAAGAACATCTATCATGCCTACAATTCTGAACTCACCACAAGAAAATCGATACACATATCCAGTTGGGAAAAGGACTTGAAAGTAGAATTCACCCAAGACCAATGGGATAAAGTCCTTAAAAACACATACCTTTCCAATATCTGCGCTACGTTACATGAAGCTTATTATAAGATTTATACCAGATGGTATTTCACCTGGACAAAGGAGCTAAACTATTCCCAAGCCAAAAACCAACATGCTGGAGAGGTTGCGATACAAAAGGTGACATTGTTCATATTTCTTGGAGCTGTCCTAGAATCAGAAGCTTATAGCAGAAAGTGTCTAAAATAATAAATCTGATAATGCACTCAAAAATAAGTCTAACCCCACAATTAGCTCTCTTATTGATAGATTCGGATACAATAAACATAAAATACAGGGCCATCGTAATTCATATCCTTCTAGTTACCAAAGTCGAATTGGCAGCACGTTGGAAATCCAATAAAATTCCAGATATTTACGATCTAATAGAAAAAATATCCCTTCATAAGTTCTATGAAGAGAAGCATGCTCTAATTAATAACTCTTGGAACAGATTTCATAAAAAATGGGACCCATGGACTGACTTTATTAACAACAATACATAAAATTTTAAATCTAATCTAGTTCTAATTCTTGTATAAATGTAATACACGATACTTATTCAATTAGTTTAATAAGAAAATTATTTGTTTACATCCATCTCCTGACATATATTATTTGAAAATCATACTTTGTAAATTTTTAATCCGACTGTATGTCATAGTTTTTACCAATGTTATTTGTTTTGTTTCTCCTTTTGTAAATGTCTACTGTATATTATTTGTTTGATATAGCATGAAGTAATGCTATACAGCACTTTCTGTTTTATTGTTTTTGTTAGAACTGTTTTATGTATAAACTTTGAAAACCTAATAAAAATTATTGAATCATAAAAGAACGCCATATTAAAATTATTTATTTGCAAAAACTTTCTTTCTGACTGATCAAATATGTTATTATCAATGGCTCTTTGTATCATGTCTTTATAGGCTACCATGGCTATCTCATAATCAGTCCATTCCACTATATGATAGTAGGTAGGGTCAGATAGTATCCTTAGGGCTTCACTTATATATTCCCCTCTGTCTTGGATTACTATGCCTCCTCCCTTACCGGCAGATCTGATGACAATCTCCTGATTTACGTTTAAATTTTTTTAATGCTATTCTCTCTTTCTTGGAAAGATTGTGCTCTAGGCACCTTTTACTATTCATAACCTCTTTTAGATCTGTCAGTATGAGGTTGCTAAAGGTCTTGATGTGGTGACCTTTGCTACCTGTAGGGTAAAATTTTGATTTGGGTCTAACTTTAGCATGAAAAAAAGAGGGGGTCTGTTGATGGAGCTGTAGTAAGCTTAGTTCTGCTCCCTTATCTCTGTAGTAAGCTCGGTTCTGCACCCTTATCTCTGTAGTAAGCTCGGTTCTGCTCCCTTATCTCTGTAGTAATCTCGGTTCTGCTCCCTTATCTCTGTAGTAAGCTCAGTTCTGCTCCCTTATCTCTGTAGTAAGCTTGGTTCTGCTCCCTTATCTCTGTAGTAGGCTTGGTTCTGCACCCTTATCTCTGTAGTAAGCTTGGTTCTGCACCCTTATTTCTGTAGTAAGCTCAGTTCTGCTCCCTTATCTCTGTAGTAAGCTCGGTTCTGCACCCTTATCTCTGTAGTAAGCTCGGTTCTGCTCCCTTATCTCTGTAGTAAGCTTGGTTCTGCACCCTTATTTCTGTAGTAAGCTCAGTTCTGCTCCCTTATCTCTGTAGTAAGCTCGGTTCTGCTCCCTTATCTCTGTAGTAAGCTCTGTTCTGCACCCTTATCTCTGTAGTAAGCTGGGTTCTGCACCCTTATCTCTGTAGTAAGCTTGGTTCTGCTCCCTTATCTCTGTAGTAAGCTGGGTTCTGCACCCTTATCTCTGTAGTAAGCTTGGTTCTGCTCCCTTATCTCTGTAGTAATCTCTGTTCTGCACCCTTATCTCTGTAGTAAGCTCTTTTCTGCACCCATATCTTGGTAGTAAGCTCGGGTCTGCTCCCTTATCGCTGTAGTAAGCTTGGTTCTGCACCCTTATCTCTATAGTAAGCTCAGTACAGCACCCTTATCTCTGTAGTAAGTTTGGTTCTGCTCCCTTACCTCTGTAGTAAGCTCCTTGCAGTTCCCATATCTATGTAGTCATCTTGGTTCTGTTGCAATATCTATTTCAATTTCAACTTTCAATTCTCGAGTCGTGAGCCTGTGCCGCCCCCAAATAAGCAGTTGGGCTGCTCGGATCCAGATCCGCAGTGGCACGAGGGGTCTCCGGACCCGGGGGTCGCAAGGACACTCAAATAAAAAGGGACGTATAAGTACGGGGATTGCTGTAGATACTTCGTGACGTCACCCACGGTGTGTGGTTATGTGGAATACCACTGCTGCGGTTGGGAGGCACCCAGGGGCGATGGGATGGGAGCTGGATGTTAACCCCTCCGTTGGTAGGGGTGGATGCCCCGGGGCTCAGTGTCCAGAACACGGGGAGTGATGTAGGCCGGAGGTGGCGCACTGGGCTGGATCGAGGAGTGTTGGTGTACTCATTGTTGAATAACTGCACACAAGTCTGTTGGTAAACCAAGGTGTCAGTGGCCGGCTGCCGTGTCCGGGTGTACTCAGACCCCACACCCGGATGAGACAACCCTCACAAGGTGAGTTGTGTTTTGTTTTTTATAACTCGTGTGCGGCTGTGCCAAGGTGGGGATGGGGGGGCCAGTGCCAGCGCCAGCATGGGGTGGGGGAGAACGCACATGCCAGCATGTGGTGGGGGAGAACGTACATGCCAGCATGGGGTGGGGGACAACGCACATGCCAGCATGGGGTGGGGGAGAATGCACATGCCAGCATGGGGTGGGGGAGAACGCACATGCCAGCATGGGGTGGGGGAGAACACACATGCCAGCATGGGGTGGGGGACAACACACATGCCAGCATGGGGGGGAGAACACACATGCCAGCATGGGGGGGGGAACACACATGCCAGCATGGAGGGGGGGACACACATGATAGCATGGGGTGGGGGAGAAACACACATGCCAGCATGGGGGGGACCCATACATGACAGCATTGGGGGGGGACACATACATGCCAGCATGGGGGGGGGAAACATGCATGCCAGGATGGGGAAAACATGCATGGCAGGATGGGGAAACATGCATGGCAGGATGGGGAAACATGCATGGCAGGATGGGGAAACATGCATGCCAAGATGGAGGAAACATGCATGGCAGGATGGGGAGACATGCATGCCAGGATGGAGGAAACATACATGCCAGGAAGGAGGAAACATGCATGGCTGGATGGAAAACTTGCATGCCAAGATGGAGCAAACATGCATGGCGGGATGGGGGAAACTTGCATGCCAAGATGGAGGAAACATGCATGGCAGGATGGGGAAACATGCATGCCAAGATGGAGGAAACATGCATGGCAGGATGGGGAAACATGCATGCCAAGATGGAGGAAACATGCATGCCAGGATGGGGAAACATGCATGCCAGGATGGGGAAACATGCATGCCAGGATGGGGAAAACATGCATGCCAGGATGGAGGAAACATGTATGCCAGGATGGAGGAAACATGCATGCCAGGATGGGGAAAACATACATGCCAGGATGGAGGAAACATGCCATGATAGGGTACATTTACCAGGAAGGGGAACATGCCAGGAAGGTGGACATTTACCAGGATGGGGGTACATGCTAGGAAGGGGGACATTTACCTGGATGGGGGTAAATTAACCAGGATTGGGAACATTTACCAGGATGGAGGACATTTACCAGGAATGGGGTACATGCCGGGATGGGGGAACATTTACAACGATGGGCAATATGTCAGGATGGGGTACATTTACCAGCATGGGGGAACATGCCAGAATGGGGTACATTTACCAGGATGGAGGACATTTACCAGGATGAGGTATATTTACCAGGATGGGCCATGATGGGGACAAATATACCAGAATGTAGGAAATATATATCAGGATGGGGGACATGTTTACCAGGAAGTGGCCAGGAAGGGGGACATAACTACACAATGAAGGGGGAGGGGAGCACCTCGTACGTCTTTATGGGATTTCAAGATGTTCAGACTTTGAAATGTAGATGTGGATTACAGGGTGACCTCTGATTGCATGCTATGCTAAAATCTATGTCTAATATACTGCAATTTTTTCCAGAAAGATCAATCCAACTGCTGTGTCCGGAAAAGACTGGGGCTCAGCTTCAATGTGTGGTAAGCATGAATGAGCGTGATGCCCCCTGCTGAGAAGAGAAGACTGCAAAGGTTAAGCTGGTGTCACACACAGCGACAACGACGTCGCTGCTACGTCACCATTTTCTGTGACGTTGCAGCGACGTCCCGTCGCTGTCGCTGTGTGTGACATCCAGCAACGACCTGGCCCCTGCTGTGAGGTCGCCGGTCGTTGCTGAATGTCCAGCTTCATTTTTTGGTTGTCACTCTCCCGCTGTGAAACACACATCGCTGTGTGTGACAGCGAGAGAGCGACGAAATGAAGCGAGCAGGGAGCAGGAGCCGGCGTCTGGCAGCTGCGGTAAGCTGTAACCAGCGTAAACATCGGGTAACCAAGGGAAGACCTTTCCCTGGTTACCCGATATTTACCTTCGTTACCAGCCTCCGCCCTTGCTGCCAGTGCCGGCTCCTGCTCTGTGCACATGTGGCTGCAGTACACATCGGGTAATTAACCCGATGTATACTGTAGCAAGGAGAGCAAGGAGCCAGCGCTAAGCAGTGTGCGCGGCTCCCTGCTCTCTGCACTGTGACATGTAGCTGCAGTACACATCGGGTTAATTAACCCGATGTGTACTGTACCTAGGAGAGCAAGGAGCCAGTGCTAAGCGCGGCTCCCTGCTCTCTGCACATGTAGCACACCGACGTTATGATCGCTGCTGCGTCGCTGTGTTTGACAGTAAGCAGCGATCATAACAGCGACTTACAAGGGCGCTGTTACGTCACAGAAAATGGTGACGTAACAGCGACGTCGTTGTCGCTGTCGCTTAGTGTGAACCCAGCTTAAGGTTACAATCAATTATTTACATAATAGGATTGGTTGGCACTTAGGAAAAAAAATTGGGTTTAGGGCTACAGTTTGGGCACTCGGCCTGTGAAAGGTTCACCATGACTGCTCTAGAGTCTGTCACTGTCACTGACAGACCCACTTCACTCCTCTCTGTTTCAGACTGTCACTACACTTGAACTCCAAAGTAGACTGCACTCAAACTTCAACTGACTGGTTTCCTCCCCCAGATCCTCAAGACCTATAGGTGGGTGCTCCTAATCCACTTGGTCCTGCCCACTAGTGTGTCCTTCCCACCCTGAGGGGGGTGGCTAGGATTTTGTGTCTGATGGGACCCGGTGTGGGAAGGTGTTGTGTGGGGTGTAGTACCTTCTATGACCACCTGGCGGTGCCAGGGCATCACATTCCCCCTTGGTTGAATACAGCTCGTCCGCGGGCTGCCCGACCACTGACGTTTATTTTTCTAAAGAAACGGGAAAAAAGTAAAACAGGGTAAAACATTTTTTCCCTTTATGGGAGGCACATTTCTTCAATGTTGCATACATAAAAAAAAATACATTCCCGTTTTTCTTCACCCGCCACCCAAACAACCTGGTTCCATGGTGCCACTGCTAAGAATGGTGGGCACCCCTTTTCCCCAGTCCACAGGAGTTTTGGGTAACTCGTACACGGGCCAGGTAAAACGTTCCTTACCGGCAGTCCATCTCAAGGGCCCCAAGTCTGGGGGACCCCTGGCCTGGAGGTTAGCCACCAGTTTCAGTAGTGGCTGGGCGTCGGCCTACTCCACCGCAGGCCCTTCCTCCAATCTACCTCTCCAGAGGCAGTGTAGGTGGTGAAAAATAAACAAGAAAGTAGGTAGGGGTATTTACAAGCCCCAAGAATGTTTTTGGGGTGACCTCACCAGTCCTGAGGTCGTGGTCCATGATTAAACGGCAAAAAACGGGGTTAACTCTAACAAAATTTGGTTAGGTACACGGTTGATTGGCATTTGCTTATATACACAACATATGGACACCACTCACTACAGACTAGTTTCCCTGTACCTGAGTGGTGGCTGACCTAGGTTAGGGTGTGTGGACCTTCTTAGCCCGACGGGTTCATCTAGGTTCAGTGGGATAGAGTGATGTACGGGTCCCTCACTCCTAAGGTCTGGCACAGCTGATAGGGACTACGGGGGCGTGGTGTAAGTGTTGGTGCATCCCTGGGTGCAGGTGTTGGTGCGGTACTGATAGACCCTTCTGGCTCTGTATCTTCCATGGATTGTGGGAACATTATAACGGGAACAATCACCGCTCCACTCTCCATGGGCCAACCAGCTGGGAAGTCTCCCATGATGGTGTGGATCACCTCTTTTTCCTTCTCTGTGCCTGGAGTGGGAATAGGACCTTCCTCCACTATCTTCAGCTCTGGCTCAGATTCCTCTCCACGTACTCTTGGATTTGCCGGTACTGCATCTGGCGTTTTGTACCCCAGTCCGTGGTTGGGGAAATGGTCTCAGGAACCTCTATAGCCATGTCCACATCCACCGGCAACCTTCCAGGCCTCGCCCTCATCAGGTACGCTGGTGCACACTTGGTGGAACTGCTAGGGATGTTGTTAGACATGTCCACAAGATCAAGCAGTCTTTCAAGCCACAGGTCAACTCTTCTAGGGGTAAGGTCTTGAGCAGGTTGAAGACCAAATGGTTCATCTTCTCACACATCCCGTTAGTTTGGGCATGATATGGCGTGGTACGGATTTTCTTGCACCCATACTAACTGAAGAACTCCTGAAAGATCTCGGCTTCAAAGGCAGGACCTTGGTCAGTAAGCACCTTCTCTGGGTAGCCGTGTGGCCGGTAGAAATATGCCTGAAAGACCCTTGCTGCCATGCGAGCTGTCAGATCCGTGACGGGTACCAACCCCATGAACCTTGAGTAGTGATCCACTATCGTGAGAGCAAAGGCATATCTGCTCCTGCTTGGTGTGAGCTTCACATGATCCAGAGCAATGCGCTCCAGCAGCTGGTGGGTGACAATTGGCTGTAACGGGGCTTTCTGGCTGGTGCCTTCCTTTCTTTTTAGCACGCAGGGACCACAATCCCTACACCATGCTTTAATGGATTCTCTCATCCCAGCCCAATAAAAGCGCTCTCTCAGCAGCATTTCCAACTTCTTCCAGCGGAAGTGTCCAGCTCCATCATGATAAGCCTCTAGGACCACGGGTACGTATGTCTGTGGCACCACAATCTGACAGATCCTCTCATGCATCTTGGGGTTAATGAGTCCTCTATACAGTTAGCCTTGTTGCAGATACAGCCAGCTCCTCTCCTTCAAAAGCCTCTGGATTTCTGCTGGGGCAGTGGGCCCCAATCTGGCATCAGCTTGGGAAATCATCTCCTTCACCAGCCTGACTGCCGGATCATTATCTTGAGCTTCTTGCCACCCATGGTGGAGCAATGGGTTGAAGGCTGCCTTCTGCTGACCACTGTATGGTCTGGTATCTTCCAGACTGTCAGGTTGATGGAACGCAGACAATTCAATCTCTTCCAACTCATCTGGATAACGCATCTGCATTGGTATTCTTTTGGCTGGCACTGTATTTTATAGTGAAATCGTAGTTCGCCAGCCGAGCTACCCAGCGTTGTTCCAGGGCTCCAAGCTATGCTGTGTCAAGGTGGGTCAGGGAATTGTTGTCCGTGTATGCAGTGAATTTTGCAGAAGCGAGGTAATGCTTGAACCTCTCGGTCACTGCCCAGACGAGGGCCAGGAACTCCAGCTTAAAGGAACTATAATTCTCAGGATTCCTTTCCGTGGGGCGGAGCTTCCTGCTTGCATAGGCTATTACCTTCTCCTTGCCATTCTGTATCTGAGACAGGACAGCACCCAAGCCCACGTTACTGGCATCAGTGTATAAGATAAACGGAAGACAGTAGTTGGGATAGGCCAGAATCTCTTCTCCGGTCAGAGCTGACTTCATCTGTTGAAAGGATTCTTCCTGTTCCTCATTCCAGACGAATGGGGAACTAGAGATCTTCCCATGCTTTGGTTGCCCCACCAGGAGATCTTGCATAGGAGCTGACATCTTGGTGCAGCCTTTGATGAAGCGACGGTAATAGCCCATCAGGCCCAGGAATTGCCTCACTTCTCTGACAGTGGTAGGTCTTCGCCAGCCCTGAATGGCTGTAATCTTCTCTGGATCCGGTGCTACACCTTCTGCACTAACCACATGCCCGAGATATTGAACTTTGGGTTTCAGCAGATGGCACTTGGATGGCTTCAGTTTCATGCCATACCTGGAGAGGGCCTCGAATACTTCGCCAAGATGTTCCAGGTGTGCTTCAAACGTCTTGGAGTAGACGATGACATCGTCCAAGTATAGCAGGACCATTTCAAAATTGCGATGTCCCAAGCAGCACTCCATCAGCCTCTGGAAGGTTCCTGGTGCATTACACAACCCAAAGGGCATGCTGTTGAACTCGCAGAGACCCATCGGGGTAGCGAAAGTGGTCTTCTCCCGGTCCTCCTCTGCCACAGACACCTGCCAGTAACCACTAGTAAGGTCAAGAGTAGAAATGTAATTTGCAGTCCTCAAGGCAGCCAAGGATTCTTCAATACGGGGAAGAGGGTATGCATCTTTATGAGTTATTTGGTTGATCTTCCGGTAATCCACACACATCCTCATTGTGCCGTCCTTCTTTTTCACTAGGACCAATGGAGGGGTCCAGGAGCTACAGCTATCACGGATGACCCCTGCCTCCTTCATGCTCCTCAACATGTCCTTGGCGCATTGGTAATGTGCAGGTGGAATGGGCCTATATCTCTCTTAGATGGGTGGATGCGCACCTGTGGGAATATGGTGTTGGACCCCCTTGATCCTCCCAAAGTCTAACGGGTGTTTACTAAAGACTTGCTTATACTCCTGCATTACCCTGTAAACCCCTTTGTGGTGTGTAGGTGTGGAGTCAGTGCCTACATGTAGTTCCTACACCACTCCTCTAGCTGCTCTGGTTGACTATCACTGGTCGACTGGGATGCAGTGATTGTGGAAGCTGTTGTCTGGATGGCATGGGTGTCTACTGTGAACAACTTAGCAATGGTGGCATAACGGGGTAGCTTAACCTCTTCCTCTCAGCAATTCATCATCCTCACGGGCACTCTCCCCTTCCGGACATCAATTACTCCCTTGGCTGCCAATACCGTGGGCCAGGGCTCTGACGGCAGACGCTCCACTACTGTTGGGTAATCCTGTCCACGGGTACCTACTGCTGCCCTGCACCAAATCATCATCTCACTCCGCAGAGGCACTACTAGAGGCGCTACATTCATCACTCATAAACCACCAATCTCTCCACCAGACAAGTTCACTTGTTGCCGCTGCAGGAGGGCCTGGATTTCACGTTGCAGCGCCCTCTGCCAGCCCACTCCTGCAGTTGCAGACAGCTGTTGCAGCAAATGTAATACTTCTCCCATACAATTCTCAATAACATTAGTCCCTAGGACCATTTTTGGGTTACGGTCGCTAGGGTCATTCTGCACCACAATTAGTCCTTGATGCTCTAGCTCCACTCGCCCCACCTTCAGAGTCACCTCTTTGAACCCCATTTGGGTAATGGGGAGTTCATTGGCCGCAATGATAGTAAGGCCGGAGTCTTGTGGGGTGAGTTCATCATCAGACCAGTAGCGCTTATAAAGTACATAGGGTATGGTTGTTACCTGCGAGCCAGTGTCCAGAAGTGCAAACGTCGGGATCCCGTCCACAGCAAGGGATCTCACAGAAGCATTAGATGACGCCGAGAATCGCGGCCGCCGCAATAACCTCAGAATCCGAGGCCTTCCTGAGGTGGTAGACTCCAGAGATCTCCCACGGGTTCTACAACGGGTGTTTAACAAAATTCTTGATGCTCCCCCTGCTAATGAGATAGAGCTGGATAGGGCTCACAGAGCTTTGGGGCCCAGATCATCTGACCCTAACCGTCCCCGGGACGTCATTTGCAGGATCCATCACTACGTGCAAAAAGAGGCCATCCAGCAAAAGCTCAGAGACGGCGCCTCAGCTCTCTTCCAAAAGGTCAAGCTCCAGATCCTGCCGGACCTATCTCGCCTCACCCTTCAGAGGAGACGAGCCCTAAGACCACTTCTGGATCTGCTTAGGGCACACAACCTCACTTACAGCTGGGGATTCCCGTTCCGCCTGCAGGTACGACATGATGGCCAAATGCATATTCTTCGTTCCCCTTGGGACTTTGATTCCTTCACAGTGGCCCTCCGTATCCCGCGGATTGAGATCATGGACTGGCCGGGCATCCCTCTGGAGCCCGAGGGAGGCCCGACGCGACATCGTTCCAGAGACCGCCGTCAATGAGATAGATGAACTTTCGTCAAAAGAATCCCTGCTTCTCGGTTCCGTATAAATCTGGTTGCTTTCCTGAGTTATTGGGGGGGGATTCTATCTCAGGGACTTTTCATTTTACAGTCTTGCCAACTGAGGTTGTGGCGTTCTACATTTGCCTGATTTTCACTGATGTCGATTAACTTTTTCTTTTAGGCTGTATGCTCTGCTGGTGTGTGGAGACTCTTATGCAGTATGAGCCCGGGGAGTCCACCTTGAGGTCCCCCTGTCCCATAAACTTGGGGACCCAGATTCGAAGCTTGACAAGATGTCTTTCTCCTGATTCTCCCTTTCTCTATGCTTTCTCTCTCAATTCTGCTTCTGGACCATGGCTAGTGGGCTTTCACTTCTGTATTGAACACCTTAATCTGGGGCAGCAAGGGGGGCCCCTCTCCCCTTGGTAGAAAGCCTAGCCCCCCACAGGGGTCCAACGTCTTTAGGACGTTTAACTTCTTTATCCCAGCTAGTGGACTGAGCCCATTAGTCCACATCTTTTTAGTGTTCTACTCTATCTCTACCTCCTCGACCCTCCTCTCATTTAACCTCTAATCCTTCCTTCTTTCCCTTTGTTTCCTGCTCTCTCTTCCTCCTTTCAATCCTAGCTCCCTCCCCTTCCTCTCTCATCCCTCTTTTCTCTCTCCCACCCTCCTTGCCTCCCCCGTCCCTAGACTAAATACCTCATATCGTGGAGTAATGGCGCAGATTAATGTTACCTCTTACAACACCAGGGGTCTCAACTCGCCTCAGAAGAGATCGCAAATTTTATTTGAAATGCACAAAAAACGGATCCACATACTTATGTTGCAGGAGACTCACTTCAAGGAAGGCCATCTCCCTGCACTGAAGGACAGGAACTACACCTCCTGGTTCCACAGCCCCAACCCGGCTTCCAGGTCTGGGGGGGTCTCTATTATCCTTCACAGGTCTTTGACCCACACGATTGTGGATTCCTTGGCCATCCTCGGAGGTAGGTTTCTTTTTTTGAAATTATGCATTGGCTCCACCGTATACACAATTGCCAACTGATATCTCCCCAACAGGGATCCCTCTCGGGCCTGCGCCTCTATTCTGTCCCGTCTGGCTGAATTTTCTGAGGGCGTGTTAGTAGCTGGTGGAGACTTTAACCTCACACTTGACCCAGACATAGACACCTCGTCAGGGCGTCATTTTATACCACGCAGAAAACTTAAGGCCCTTAAACGTGACATTCAAAATATGCAGTTGGTGGATATATGGCGTGCCCTATACCCCACCACAAAAGATTACTCCTACTACTCCCCAGCCCATTCATCATATAGCCGCCTCGACATGATCCTCCTGAGCCAACATGTCCTGACGTGGCAGGTTGGAGCGTCTATTGGGAACCTTTCTCTCTCCGATCACGCCCCGGTCTTTGCTCACTTCACTCCTCCAAATAGCTCACAGCGCCCATGGACTTGGCGCCTCAATGAAAATTTGCTTAATGATCAATTGTGCTGTAGTGAAATACGGAGCCACATATCTGAATTCTTGGAAAATCATGCCAGCGACCCGACTCCTCTTCCGACACAATGGG
Organism: Anomaloglossus baeobatrachus; assembly: GCF_048569485.1. NCBI lineage: Eukaryota > Metazoa > Chordata > Amphibia > Anura > Aromobatidae > Anomaloglossus > Anomaloglossus baeobatrachus. The sequence continues at coordinate 29,718 of NW_027441895.1, forward strand.
AGGCGCTAAAGTGTGTAGTTCGAGGTTTATTAATTAAACATGGCTCTAGATTCAAGAAGGAGAGGTCTTCCCTTTTCACAGAGCTCCTACAGCAGATTGCTTCTTTGGAAGCCGCACACAAGCACTCCCTTTCCGCCATGGTTTATGCGGACCTCACAAAGGCTAGGGAGGGGCTGAGGGACATTCTCGATCAAAGGTACAGGAGACAAAGGGCCAAGTTAAGTCGATATTTATATGAGCATTCAGACAAGTGTGGGACAGCCTTGGCTCGTTTTCTGCACCCCAGAAATGCTATTGGCCATGTTCCAAAAATCCAGACCAGTGGGGGGGGACCCGACCCAAGATCCCATCCAAATTGGAAACTTGTTCCGTTCGTTCTATGATGACCTCTATAATTTGAAGGGACAGTTTAGAGATATGCCGCCACAATCTTTCCAGCGTAAAGTTAACGAATATGTGCAGCAAATTGCACTCGCTCAGATCTCTGAAAGGGATGCGGTAGCCTTGGAAGAGGACTTCTCCACAGAAGAGATCCTTGCCATAATTAAAGCCTCCCCGAATGGTAAGAGTCCGCGTCCGGACGGATTTACCTCCAAATTTTATAAGATATTTGGTGACCAAATTGTCCCTTTCCTCACGAGGGTTTTTGGCTCTGTATCTGGAGACTCACCCTTTGTCGCCCAGTCCCTAGAAGCCCATATTAGTGTTCTACCCAAACCGGGGAAGGATCATTCATCTGTTTCTAGCTACAGACCTATCTCCCTCATCAATGCTGACATCAACATTTTTGCCAAGGCTCTCGCCAATAGACTGGCTCCACTTCTTCCCGATATTATTCACACTGATCAGGTTGGCTTTGTATTGGGTCGTGAGGCCAGGGACAATACCAACAAAACCCTTATTCGTATGGCGTGGGCTAAGGCCAGAGGTCTCCCTACGTGCCTTCTCTCCATTGATGCAGAGAAGGCCTTTGATAGAGTCAGCTGGGAGTTTGTGATGGCCTCTCTGCGGCAGGTGGGACTGGGAGACAAATTCATTGAAAGGGTCTCTTCCCTTTATAGGAATCCCTCTGCCAGGGTCAAAGTCAATGGGTTTCTCTCATTACCAATTGCAATACATAATGGTGCACGTCAGGGGTGCCCCCTTTCCTCCCTACTTTATGTCCTGGTTATGGAACACCTTGCCGTGACCATCAGAAACAATTCCAGTATCCACGGGATAGGGGTGGGGGGTGGGGAATGCAAGGCAGCTCTTTACACAGATGATCTATTTCTGTTCATTTCACAGCCTCGCCTTTCCTTCCCCTCACTTATTCAAGAGTTTGAAAAATTCAGTCACCTCAGCAACTTTAAGGTCAATTACTCCAAATCCGAGGCATTAAACATATCTCTCCCTGATGCTGAGGTGGATCATATCAAGAAAAATTTCCCCTTCAAGTGGCAGGACTCCGCCATTACTTACTTAGGGATAACAGTCCCCATGGATCTCTCAAAACTATATCAGCTTAACTACCTTCCCCTTCTCAACAGGACAAGAAAGGATCTTACCTCATACAATAGTAAAAGACTATCCTGGTTTGGACGAATAAATGTTATCAAAATGGACGTTTTGCCTCGCTTTTTGTACTTGTTCCAGACGGTCCCCTTGGTTCCTCCTGCAACCTTTTTCTCCAGCCTGCAGTCAGTTATCACGCACTTCGTGTGGGGAGGTAAGCGCCCGAGGATAAGCTTCACTACCCTTTGCAGACTTAAAAGCCAGGGGGGGGGGCTGGATTGCCCAACCTTAAACTCTATCAGAAAGCGGCTCTACTGATGCGATTACTAGATTGGCAATATCATGGGGCCACAAAGCAGTGGGTAAGCCTAGAAGAAATGGACCACGAGATCCCCTTGCGTTACCTCCCTTGGATTAGCTCGGGCTCCAGGGGCCAGCCTCTCTCTGAGGTTGATCTCTTGAGGGCGACATTGAGGACGTGGGATTTAGAAACCAAAAGGGGTCGTCTGTCCAGGGGGCGCGGTCCCCTCTCCCCTATCTTTTCAAACCCAGATTTTGCCCCGGCTGTTGGGCCCGATGTTTTCCTGTGCCGGAGGAGGAGCGGGGACGTGCGATTCTTTCACATACTTCAGGGATCCCCATTGCCCACATACGACTTGCTCTCTACCTCTGTCTTGGGAGGGGCCATACCCTGGTTTGAATACTTCCAGATCAGGTCTTTCTTGACCGGATCAGGCCGGGAGGCACTTTATGCTGCCCCCCCTCCTTGTTTGAAAAGCTCTTTCTTTTGGAAGAGGCTCCGGGACATACCCTGTCCCTTATCTATAACCTTTTGATCCAGAAGGGGGATGTGGATGAGCTCAAATTTGTGGGGGGATAGAGTAGAGACTTGGGCGTGACTATCCGGGTTGAGGAATGGAGGACTGCTTTTCTTTTCACTCACAAATTTTCTAGGGCTTGTTCGGTCCAGGAAAAGGGTTATAAAATTCTCACCCGCTGGTACCGCTGCCCTCATGCCCTACACGCAATCTTCCCTTCAGTGTCAGACAGATATTGGCGGTGTAATCACGAGAGGGGGGATATGTTGCATATATGGTGGAGCTGTAGCCTCATTAAGCCTTTTTGGAGTGGGGTCTTCTCGGCATACACCCGTGCCTCCGCCTTGGATGAGTGGCTTGAGGAGATGGCCTCCCTTTACAGAATGGAGAGTCTCACTGCTGAAATTCAGGATGCTAGTGAAAAATTTATTAAGATCTGGAGTCCCTGGGTCATTTTTTTGGATTCTCCAGACTTCAGGTCCCTCTTTGGGGCGAGTTGAGACTCTACCTGGATTTTCCCTGCTAGTTATTCCCGGCCTTTCTTGCCCTTCCCCCATGATCCTTTTCCCCGTCATCATTCACTTTGTCTACTTCCCTCTTTCTTTCTCTCTTTATTTCTTTTCCTTCGACTGACCATTATGTGCCTCTATGGTATGAATGGTAAATCTTTGCTGTTTATGGTATAGTTTATGGATTTTATACTTTTATAATGGTTCAAGACAGAATGATATAAATGTTCTTAAATGTTCTTTATTGTAACAAACTGTATATGGCTACAACCATGCAAAGCCTTTCATGTTTCATTGCATTCTTGTTTTGTTTTTTTTTTTGTCTCTATTTGGGGGTTTGCCTTGGTCTGCAGCCCTGCTTATTGTAACCAACCTTAATTTTTCAATAAAAAAGAGATAAACATAAAATTATTATTATTAGTAGTAGTATTATTATTATCTCTGTATATGAATAATAATATTTAAAATTTAATAAGAAAAAGTATAGCTTATTTTAAGTTTTCATTTTTTATCATAAAAATTATAATAATTTTATTATTTTATTTCCCTCAGAATTTCTCAGTAAAAGCAAATTGATGAAGTATTAAATTTTATTTATAAATTTATTTTTATCCTCAAACAGGTAATATATATGTTATAATGTGTAAGGCAAATCGCGAAAGCATGCTAAATAATTATTATTATTTTCTCAGGTAGCAATCGTCAGGAGGAAGATCAGTTGTTTTAACATCTTTCTTTTAGGAATATGAATACATATATCTTCCTTAGTGCTATTTTGGGAATGTAACTAATATGTGTAATCTGAGTTTTGGAGTGGAATGCTTACACTTGCTTGCCTTTTTGGAATGTTTTTTGTCTTTAATCAAAAGCATGGGACTTTGAATTACTGAGCTAATAATAAATGACTGTCCTGTTAGAGGTCAAACGTACGGTATGTAATTATCAAAGGTACCTGGTACTCATGAGTATATGTAATATTTAATTTGTATATTTCAAGAAGTACTTCAAATTAGTTGTCATATCTTTGAAATGCGCATAGAAAAATTGGAAAATCAAAAAGGGATATGTGTTTGTCAACGGTTTTCTATGTGGATGTATATGTTAAAGAACCGTTACAGTCTTGTGTACATATATGTGTGTATGAATGATTGACTGTCTGAGCAGCTGCTGATGATCATTACTTGTCCAAAGAGTTTGAAGTTTAAAAGAAAAACAAACTACTTCTTAATTTCAAAGTTTATATGTTTAGTTATAGTTTATTTATAGTTAGAATAAATAAGTTATAGTACATAAGTATTAATAATGAAGGAATTTATACAGAATATATTTTATTCATAGACATATTTCTTTAGTATAGATGTGTCACGATCCATATCAAAGGTTAATTCTGAAGAATGACATTCTAGTGTTACTTATTTTACTGATACACAGATTGGTAATCATTTTCTTTTCAAATATGGTCTTGAAGATATACAACATAAATGTTAATTTAATTTAATCGTGATATATTAATTTTTTCATAACATCGTATTTCATGATATTAAAAGAGAAAGGTTTGGTCTAAATTATATATGTATATTTGATTAAAATACATGTCTATACAATATTTTAATAATTAATATTTCAACTACAAAGGAAAAATTGAAGTATGTATAATCACAATGCTTTTACATACTAAAGAAGAGTATTGTCAGCAAGGTTATATGACTTAATTATTTCTATAGGTTAATGATATGACAGGCATGGAAATCATATAAGATATTGGTAATATTAAGGTTATGTGTTATTAAGGACATAAGTGTCATATACATAGAAGGCCTTATTTTTATTCCAACTTTTATCCTTTATTTTTTTTTCCGATTTTCATTTTTCCTTTTTATTCTTATTTTTTTATTTTGATTATTTTTATTTAATATTTAAATTTTTAATCAAAATTTTAATTCTACAATTTTTATTTTTCCTTCTATATTTTAATATCTCAATTGAGAAAACACTTCAATATTTAGTTAAGTAATATCTAATATAAGAATATTACTTTATTAAATATGAATCATATTAAAAGGGAAAGTTCCAATTTGGAAGAAAAGAACACTTCATTCATCAATATATTCAATTATTTACTTCCTAGTAATACATTATTCTTACATTAGTATGTTAACGCAATAAGGATGAAATATTGGTTATAGTTACACATTTTCTTATATAGTAGGTTATTTAATAAATAATAGACAAATCAAATAAATTAAATTAGAGTAATAAAGATGGAAAATCGAGGTACATCTAGGTTTACCTTCCTATATTTAAATATATTATATTTTTTAATCAATAATAAGCATTTATAATGAGTAATATTGTGTTTTGATGGAATCATCCAGTCTTTTCTAAAAAGTTATTTGCTTTGGTTTAGAATTTTACAAATGATCTAACTAAATAAGCCACATTGTTGCCTTTCATATTTATAATATGGTACATGTTATATGTACATATTATATTATTTCATATTTAGGATTACAGTTTGGTTATATTCAAACACATTGCCACCTATGGGTTGGAAAGGTAATTACACCAATGACAAAAAAAGGTTATTACATGAAAATACTATCGTTTATACCATTATGCAGTATTATTTCATCATTTTAAGTATCAAGTATATTAATACTTTTATGATAATAATAATAATAATGACATGGTATTATAATATTAGAGTTATGATAGGCTGTGACATTTATTAGTGGTAGTATCATTGCCATATTTGGTATCTAGATTAGGGAATGAAGTCTTCAATCAAGATTACAGCAAGATAAAAGACTTTTATTAATTTTTAAAGTTAAAAGGGATTCCACAAAATGTTGCAAAAGCTGATACTCAAAGGTCCAAAAGGTAACGTCTCAAATAAGACTGTGTTAAATACAATACACTTACCGCTTCTGGACCTCAGCAAGATGGTGATCTTATGGTGCTAGGATGCAACCCTGACACATGTTCTGTGCATTAAGACCTCACCACACTTACCAAGGAGAGTAAAAGAGTGTTAAAGTTAACCCCTGTCATGCTGACCAAGAACGTCTCAACACCTGTTCCAAGAATGACAACAGGCAGCACAGAGGATAAGGGTGACTAATGTAAATTACACTGCACATATATCAGAGGCCTATGCTATTTTTCTACACTTATGAACTGTGGTTTATCAACATTAAATTATGGACTTTGATTAAATATATGGACTTTGCAATAAAGAATAAAGTTTATTGATCTAACAATGATAAATGCAATATTGGACAGTATCAAATCGATAACCAATCATTTTTTATCAAAAGATTTATTTCAAAAGACGTGTTTATGCCAGATTACATTGGAGATAAGAAGACATCATCCCAGAGGACATCAGATGGTGACCGGATCTGTTTTGCATCTTTTTTAGTTTTAGGAAAGTATAATTATGTATTTTATATGATTATCAGTCATGGCCTACCATAATATGAATCCACATTATTATATTGTTGAACATACACCATGAATAATGCAAATTGATTATTATTCATCATTATTATAGACATTAATCCACTATCACCAAAAAAGGAAAGATCTGTTATTTTAATGATGTATTAATTTATTTTGGGGGTTTAATTAATAATTTGCCCGCTTCAAGGGGGAATTGTAAAAACATTAAAATTAATACATCTAGATATCAAACACTTTATAATGGAACATATTATATATGATGACAGTCATGTCTATATTGAAGGGCATAGCTTATTGATAACAGTATTTATAAGGAATTAATATTTTGAGTCTGTATTGACTATAGATAGTTGCTGACATAGTCATATATATAAATATATAGCTTTGGAAGCTGCTAGTGAGTGACCTCATGCGTTCAGCAAAATCACCCTATATGGTTTGGACAGCTGCATATATCCTGTATATTTCCTGCCAGCATTGAGAAACATATGATGGTGTCTCCGCAGGCCTTCTTGCTTTGAATATTTCCCAGGGGGCATTGCTCTAGAATCACTGCGTTGAGAAACACGTGATGGTGTCTCCGCAGTGGTGGATGTTGATCTCCCTAAGGTCAACCATCCTTGCTCACATAGCTGCATATATAATGACAAATGGTGGGGGGCAAGGGGGCTCTCACTCTTGCTCCGGGAGTCGATCTACACATGTCGAAGCTGATCCATCCATCCAGCCCATTCACCCAAGACAAAGTAACATATGCCTGTCAGGTCTACAGTATCTAAGGCTTGCCTAACCATTCAGGAATCAAGGAAAGATGGATGAAGATTTCTATTGATTCAGTATGAACTATTATCGAACTCTTTATGTAAGCTAACAAAGAATACTATTTCTTTGTTTTTCTTTTCTGTAATTGAATTTGGCAACCATTTTATTAGATATAAATACATCTATTTATTTTTCTACTTTTTTTGAAGTTTTGTCTTTCATGCGCTTATCACGTATTTGAAGAAAAATATATTTAAGGGATATATTTTTAACAGACTGTGGTATTTCAGGTTTGAATATCTGATTGGAATCATAGTGGCTGTGTATTAGTGTGTCTTTTAAATTTTGTAATCTTCTAGCAACTACAGAAGGTCTTGATGGTAAAATCTTTTTTAGTGTAACATCCGACAATAAAATGTTCCAATGTTTCTCTAGGTTTCTGAAAGGTTGTAATAAATCGTTCCTGGTTGTCATTATTCACACATTTTTTATGCTGACTGCTGTACGACAAATAATCTCTAAAAACCGAGATTGCTGTTTGATAGCCCTTCCGAATCTGTGTCCTGCTACATCCTCTATCTGCAAATCTATGTGCAAGGTCCTGTGATTGTCATTCACAAAAACAGGACTAGAAGTAATTCCACATATCAAATATAGAAATATTTTATTTTTAGAAAAATTAATACAGTAAGTCAGGGGTGGGGAACCCCCGGCCCGCGGGCCGTATACGGCCCGTGACGACTTTTTATGCGGCCCCCGGGCACTTTTCCCGGCTGCCGGCACTTTAAATCCCACTGCCTGATGCCCTGTGGGTAGATGCTAGAATGTACGGGCTCTATACAGATCCTGACATCCAGGGCCTGACTGCAGCCCATACATTCTAGGCTTATGGAAGAAGGCAGAGAAGAAAAGGATGAGCCGGCACTGATTCTTCTTTAAGATAAAATCTCTGTAATCTTTATTAGAAATATTAAAAGCATCGTGAAGGCCGAGGTATAAATCAATACATGGAAACCGGACACATCCACTATCTCTGCTCTGACATGACGCAAGGTAATACTGATTAACTACTTATGCCCCCTTGCCATTGGGACTTTTATGGGATTCTACAGATCTCCTACATAAACTGTTTACTTTACACTGTCCCTATTTGACTTTTCACGGGCCATTTTATACTCTGTACAATCCTCCATTATATTGCTGCCTGTCAGCAGGTTTTTGCCATCTGGTGGTGTGTCCTGGTACTGCTGTGGGTTGTTTTCTGGCAGGCTGTTTCCATCTAGCCTGCCACCACTGTATGTCCTGTATCACCTTTACATTTACATTTAATAAAATTTGTATTTCACTCTGATTATCCGTGGTCCTCTCTTTTTGTATCCCCACCTCTATTTATTGGTAACTTGGGGCTACATAATTTTAGGTTCTATATTTCTTGTGGACCCCTTCCGGTCATAGGAAAGTTTGTTTAGGTTATAACGTTACTAAAATAGACTGACCCGCTGGATGGGTGGAAGGGAGGGGCGGGATGTCATGATTGCATGAAAAAACAGGTGAACATCGCCATGCATATGGACAAAAGGAACACCATACTGGGTCAATATAATCCTTAGTAAATAGTGCGTGATAAACCATAAAACATTCATTCATATGTTAATAATCATTTCAATAGAGGAGCTGACCTGAAATTGCAATAGGGCTGCAAATACAAGCCCCTATATATTCATAAGAATAGAAACGAAAAATTTCATGATACAGATAGAGCTAAAAATGAAATTAGATTATGTGGGTTAGTTACCAAAGGACCCAACCCTAGGTTGATAAGTAAATTATATGGAGATCACAAGGTAAATAAAATGTAAATTTATAAGGTTCTCAACAATATTTGCAAAGTATATCAAAAAGCAGCTCCTCCAGTGAAAAAAAGGGGGGGGAAGAGGACATGTTCAATATAAATAAGCAAGCTCCAATATGTGCATATCGTCTGACGATAAAAAGACCATAAAAAAAAAATATATATACATCAGGATGAAGCATGTGTGGAGCTTGACTGAAGGAATGCTCATTACAATATGTCCGAATTATGGCATCCGTGCAGGAATGGATGAATTTCATCAAAGAATGACTAGAACAAACACATAAGCATAAAAGCACCTCATTGAATGTCAGAAAACGGATCAGAAATTATTCTATATCTATCGATCTAAAAAATAAATCGCAAATCGGAGCGATAGTTAAAGCCACCTGGGTATCTTGTATTTAGCTTCAAAATCCATTTTGCCTCTGCCAAAAGCAGGGCTTGGAACCAGTCCCCCCCACGAGGGGGTCTGGGAACAGACTCTATACCCGTGATCACTAAGGAAGAAAAATCCGCTGAATGACATTCAATGTAGTGCCTGGTCAGAACAGATAAGGAGCGTTTCTTCACCAATGCAACATAGCTTAAGGAGGTCCTGTCATGAGCTGCTGAAGGTATGCGGACGTGCTCAGAGATCCTGGTTCTAAGTGCTCTAGAGGTGCAGCCGACATAGCCCTTGCGGCATAGTGTGCCTGTTGCCACATAGACCACATGTGCAGAAGCACAATTAATAAATGATCGAATTACAAAGCTTTCCCCATTATTCCCTAATAGGGATTTGGTATTGTGCATGAACCTGCAAAGGCCACATCGGCCGGACCCACATTTATAAGACCCAGAGACACTGAGCCAGGTTCTGTTACATTTCTTAGATGTGAACATGCTGGGTGCCATAAGGTTCCCAATGATACGAGCTCTCTTGGCTACTATATTGACCCCCGGCTGAAGAACTGAATTTAGTATGGGGTCCTGACGTAAAAGGGGGATAAAACGCTGGATGGTCTGTTTAATTTGAAAAAATCAGTGCTAAATAGTGTTGAAAAAGTCACACGATTTCTAGATACTGAGGAAACAGGGCGATTGTTACGGTTGCTGTGGCACTGGAGTCTATGTCCAGATTTCTTGCTACTGCACATGTGCGAGCACTGGAGACTATGTCCAGATTTCTTGCTACTGCACATGTGCAAGCGCTGGAGACTAAGTCCTATCTTGGAGCCATTGCACATGTGCAGGTGACATCATCGCTGACACGAGGTCACATGTCTCTGACACCTTCTATGCCGATTGGCCGCTGGTCATGTGCTTGTGACACGTGGTCACATGTCTCTGACACCTTCTATGTCGATTGGTCGCTGGTCATGTGCTTGTGACGCTTTGCTCAGTTATAGGCCAGCGTGACGTCATTCCTGTCGTTCTGGCAGCGGATTGGCTCTGGTGTCCTCCATCTTGGATGAGGCACAGAGTCTATATAAGACCCTGACGCACGCCGCATGGCGCTCAGTCCTCTTGGTTCAAGCATGAGAGTAGACGCTCTGTGCACGTTCCTCTAGGCATCTCTCTGTCTATGCTAGGTGAGCGCTACCGGCAGGGTAGCGTTCTTATACCTTACAGCTTCGGCTGCAGTCCGTATCCTTACCTCTTAGGGGAGCGGACATAGGCAGGTGCCTGAGGCACATGGTCTGGCTGGGCCTTGTGATTCTACTCGTAGGTGGACGTTGCCGCTAGGGTAACGTTCCTTTTACTGCGTCTGGCAGTTGTTCGTATCCTCGCACACTAGGGGAGCGAACAGAGGTAGGAGCTTTGTGCGGCTTATGCTGCTGTCCGTCTCTTTTGCACCACTAGAAGAGCGGACCTAGGCAGGTGCCATATCTAGTGGTTCGTGTCCTCGCACACTAGTGGAGCGAACGCAGGTAGGAGCTTTGTGCGGCTTACGCTGCTGTCCGTCTCTTTTGCACCACTAGAAGAGCGGACCTAGGCAGGTGCCATATCTAGTGGTTCGTGTCCTCGCACACTAGTGGAGCGAACGCAGGTAGGAGCTTTGTGCGGCTTACGCTGCTGTCCGTCTCCTGGCACCACTAGAGGAACGGACCTAGGTAGGTGCCATTTCACACTCACTGCTTTTGTCTCTGTGATCATTAACAGAGACCATTCCACACACCCTCCAAGTAAGGGAGGAATTGCCTTATTTACTAATTATATTCCTCTGTGAGTTTAACAGAGGTATTGCACTCTGCCATAGTCTGCAGCAGAGTCTTTGCACGGTGGACCCTGACTGTCTGATATTCCTTTAGGTTTTATTATCAGACAGCCCCCCGTAACATTAGGACTGAGCCAAGGGTCTGGCAGTTATGGCAGAATATCAGCAGTTACACCGTTACATACAAGTACTTTAGTCGCGGCTCAAGAGTATAGAGGATAAACCTCAGACCATGGTGACATCTGCACATGATCCTCGACTTGCTCTGCCAAACAGATATTCTGGCGATGCCAGATCATGTTGTGGTTTCATTAGTCAGTGTCAGATACACCTAGAGGTCAACTCTTCTCGCTTCTCTACGGAGAGGTCCAGAGTAGGCTTTATCATCTCCTTACTTCAGGGCAAAGTCTTAGAATGGGCGACTCCCCTATGGGAGCGCTCTGATGTGGTTACTCTGAGACATCAAGACTTTCTTGATGCTCTTAAGGCGGTATTCATGGGTCCGCAGGTTACCCATGATGCGGCTCTGAGACTGTTAGATCTGTCTCAGGGTTCGTTATCCACTAGTTCTTATGCCATTGCTTTTAGAACTCTGGTGGGAGAACTAGATTGGCCAGAGAAGGTGTTGATTCCTATCTTCTGGAGAGGGTTGGCAGGCTATGTCAAGGATGCTCTTGCTACTCGTGAGGTCCCTGCTTCTCTGGAGGACTTGATCACAGTAGCAACGAGGATCGACGTACGCCATAGGGAACGTAGACTCGAGGTCTCTTCCTCACGCCCTAAGCTTCGGGCTATACCAGTTGTTGAGGGTCCACTACCATCTTCCTCAGCATCTGAAACATCTCCCACTCCTATGGAGTTAGGTCATACGTCCTCCAGACTACGCAAGTCTGGTCCTCCTATATGTTACGTATGTCGTCAGGCTGGGCACTATGCCAACAAGTGTCCTAGCCGTCAGGGAAACTCCCAGGCCTAGTAACCATTAGAGGGGGGTTACTAGAGATGTCTTCTGCACCCTCTAAGTGTAGTATCCCAGGTCAGCTCTCATTCTCTGAGAATACATGGCCTATTATGGCTTTTGTGGATTCCGGAGCTGACAGGACTTTTGTGTCCTCAGGATTTGTAAAGAGGCACAATATTCCCTCTATCACGTTAGAGGCGCCTATTCCTGTCCGTGTTGTTAATGGGACTATGTTGTCTGACTCCATTACATTGAGGACAATTCCCTTGCGCCTTTCCCTGTCTCAGGGTCACATAGAGGAGATTTCATTTCTTGTTTTGCCTGAGGGTATAGACGACGTCCTTCTGGGTCTCCCATGGCTTCGGACTCATGCTCCTCTAATTGACTGGGAGTCCAACAGCATTATTAGTTGGGGTTCGAAATGTCAGTCCTGATGTCTTCCCTTACCACCTAAGGTCGTGGCAGTTGCATCAACTGATCTCTCTCCCATACCTACACCCTATTTGGATTTCGCTGACGTGTTCTCCAAACAGGGTGCTGAGGTTCTTCCACCCAATAGGCCGTATGACTGTGCCATAGACCTTATCCCAGGTTCGATTCCACCTAAGGGCAGGGTTTACCCCCTGTCAATACCTGAGTCTGAGGCCATGTCGACCTATATAAGAGAGAGTTTAGAGAAGGGGTTCATTCGGAAGTCTGTCTCTCCCGCGGGAGCTGGGTTTTTCTTTGTTCGGAAGAAAGAGGGTGATTTGCGTCCCTGCATAGATTACAGGGGTCTCAACGCAATCACGATAAAGAACAAATACCCGTTTCCTTTAATTTCGGAGCTCTTTGACAGACTGAGGGGAGCTCAGGTTTTTACGAAGTTGGATCTGCGGGGTGCGTATAACTTGGTACGAATTCGAGAGGGTGACGAATGGAAGACCGCTTTTAACACCCGAGACGGTCACTATGAATACCTCGTCATGCCATTTGGTTTATGTAATGCACCCGCAGTATTTCAGGACTTCGTAAATGATGTGTTCAGGGATTTACTGTTATCCTCCGTCGTGGTGTATCTGGACGACATCCTGATTTTTTCTCCTGATCTGGAGACTCATCGTCAGGATGTCGTTCGTGTCCTTTCCCGTTTAAGGGAGCACTCTTTGTTTGCTAAACTCGAAAAATGTGTATTCGAGCAGTCATCCTTGCCTTTTTTGGGCTACATTATCTCACAAGAGGGTCTGGCTATGGATCCTGCGAAGCTCTCTGCTGTCCTGGAATGGTCCGAACCTCATTCCTTAAAGGCGGTGCAACGCTTCTTAGGATTCATAAATTATTACAGGCAGTTCATACCCCATTTCTCTACTTTGGTGGCCCCTTTGGTGGCCTTGACTAAGAAAGGTGCTAATCCAAAAGTCTGGTCTACTGAGACATCCGAGGCTTTTGAGGCAGTAAAAAGACACTTTTCAACTGCTCCCGTTCTTCAAAGACCCGATGAGAATAAGCCCTTCCTCTTGGAGGTTGATGCCTCTTCAGTGGGTGCTGGTGCGGTCTTGTATCAAAAGAACGGTGCAGGTAGAAAAAGGCCGTGTTTCTTCTTTGCTAAAACCTTTTCACCGGCAGAGAGAAACTATACCATTGGGGATAGGGAACTGCTCGCCCTGAGATTAGCCTTGGAGGAGTGGCGTGACTTGCTGGAAGGAGCGAAACATCCTTTCCAGGTCTATACAGACCATAAGAATCTGACGTACTTACAAACCGCTCAGCGTCTGAATCCTCGCCAAGCCCGCTGGTCCTTGTTTTTCTCCCGCTTTCACTTCTCCATCAACTATCTGTCTGGGAGTAAGAATAACAAGGGAGACGCCCTGTCTCGCTCTATGGTTTCTACCCAGGAAGAGATTGACGAACCTCGTCTTATCCTTCCCTCCAGCGTTTTTCATACGCTCTCCCCTGTGACGTTAGACCAAATCCCACTGGGCAAGACCTTTGTTCCGCCGGATCGACAGAATGATATACTGTCGTGGGCCCATACCTCAAAGGTGGGTGGGCATTTTGGTATTAGACGGACACGAGAGTTACTCGAGAGGTGGTATTGGTGGCCACACTTAGCCAGCCACGTCAAGATATATGTCGGTTCCTGCTACTCGTGTGCTCGCAACCGTCCGTTATGGCAGAGACCGGCTGGGCTCTTGCATCCTTTACCAGTGCCAGATAGACCATGGGAGGTGGTAGGCATGGACTTTGTGGGTGATCTTCCGTGTTCACAGGGACATAGATTTGTGTGGGTCATTACGAACCATTTCTCCCGGATGGTTCATCTCGTACCGTTATCGAGAATCCCATCTTCTAGGGTACTAGCCAAACTATTCCTCAAGCATGTCTTTAGGCTTCACGGGATGCCAGATCATATCATTTGTGATAGAGGCCCGCAATTTGCTTCCCGTTTCTGGCGAGATCTTTGTAGCCTTCTGCAAATTGAGTTGAATCTCTCTTCGGCATACCATCCGGAGACCAATGGTTTGGTTGAGCGTACCAATCAATCCATGATTATATACCTTCGACACTTTGTTGCTGAGAACCACGATAACTGGTCCTCCCTCCTACCCTGGGCAGAATTTGCCCTTAACAATTCGCTGGCTGAGGCCACTGGGCAGACACCGTTCGTACTCAATAATGGGCAACACCCTAGGGTACCGGTACCGTTTCCCGCTGCTGCACCTCCTCCTCTTGTGGCCGACTGGGCAACTAATGCCAGAGAGGTTTGGGATCGGACTCAATAGTCGATCGACGCAGCTAAGGACCGTATGAAGACGGTGTCCGATCGGTTTCGTCGCCCGGCTCCTGTCTTTTCTCCAGGGGACTTTGTGTGGCTCTCTGCAAAACACGTGAAACTTAGAGTGAGCTCTGTCAAATTTGCTCCTCGCTTCCTGGGTCCTTATGAGGTTCTTCGACAGGTAAATCCTGTAGTCTACCAATTGAAGTTACCCGTCCATCTTAGGATCCATGACAAATTCCATGTTTCATTGCTAAAGCCGGCAATTTTACCTCACGCTCGTGAAGTGCACTCTCCTGCCTCTGATTCCTCTCGCTCTAGCTATGAGGTACAAGCCATAGTTGGCTCTAAGATGTTTAGAGGGCGCAGGTTCTTCTTGATAGATTGGGAGGGCTACGGCCCGGAACATCGCTCTTGGGAGCCTGAGGAGCCTGTCCATGCTCCCGACTTAGTTGCCGATTACCTGCGTCGCCGGGAGGGGGGCCCTTGAGGGGGAGGTACTGTTACGGTTGCTGTGGCACTGGAGTCTATGTCCAGATTTCTTGCTACTGCACATGTGCGAGCACTGGAGACTATGTCCAGATTTCTTGCTACTGCACATGTGCAAGCGCTGGAGACTAAGTCCTATCTTGGAGCCATTGCACATGTGCGGGTGACATCATCGCTGACATGAGGTCACATGTCTCTGACACCTTCTATGCCGATTGGCCGCTGGTCATGTGCTTGTGACACGTGGTTACATGTCTCTGACACCTTCTATGCCGATTGGTCGCTGGTCATGTGCTTGTGACGCTTTGCTCGGTGATAGGCCAGCGTGACGTCATTCCTGTCGATCTGGCAGCGGATTGGCTCTGGTGTCCTCCATCTTGGATGAGGCACAGAGTCTATATAAGACCCTGACGCACGCCGCATGGCGCTCAGTCCTCTTGGTTCATGCATGAGAGTAGACGCTCTGTGCACGTTCCTCTAGGCATCTCTCTGTCTATGCTAGGTGAGCGCTACCGGCAGGGTAGCGTTCTTATACCTTACAGCTTCGGCTGCAGTCCGTATCCTTACCTCTTAGGGTAGCGGACATAGGCAGGTGCCTGAGGCACATGGTCTGGCTGGGCCTTGTGATTCTACTCGTAGGTGGACGTTGCCGCTAGGGTAACATTCCTTTTACTGCGTCTGGCAGTTGTTCGTATCCTCGCACACTAGGGGAGCGAACAGAGGTAGGAGCTTTGTGCGGCTTATGCTGCTGTCCGTCTCTTTTGCACCACTAGAAGAGCGGACCTAGGCAGGTGCCATATCTAGTGGTTTGTGTCCTCGCACACTAGTGGAGCGAACGCAGGTAGGAGCTTTGTGCGGCTTACGCTGCTGTCCGTCTCTTTTGCACCACTAGAAGAGCGGACCTAGGCAGGTGCCATATCTAGTGGTTCGTGTCCTCGCACACTAGTGGAGCGAACGCAGGTAGGAGCTTTGTGCGGCTTACGCTGCTGTCCGTCTCCTTGCACCACTAGAGGAACGGACCTAGGTAGGTGCCATTTCACACTCACTGCTTTTGTCTCTGTGATCATTAACAGAGACCATTCCACACACCCTCCAAGTAAGGGAGGAATTGCCTTATTTACTAATTATATTCCTCTGTGAGTTTAACAGAGGTATTGCACTCTGCCATAGTCTGCAGCAGAGTCTTTGCACGGTGGACCCTGACTATCTGATATTCCTTTAGGTTTTATTAGCAGACAGCCCCCCGTAACAGCGATCTTCCAACCGATTGGTTCTGGTCCTATTCGCAACAATAGAAGAGGCCCTGTTCAAAGTCCGATCAGGATACCCCGTCCTACTGAGTCTCTCTCTAATGCGGACAGCTTCACAACGATAGGAAGCTTCAGATGAGCATAAACGCTTAGCTCGTAAGAGCTCACCCACAGGTAAATTCTGTAAGGTGTGGGGCATGTGACAGCTACTCGCATGGAGAGAGGTATTGCCACAAATGGGCTTCCTATACAGAACAGAATGAATGGAACCAGTCAAGGGGTCGCCAGATAGCAGGATGTCCAGGAAGGGAGCTGAGTCCACATATAGGTTCATGGTAAATCTCAAATTGAGAGGGTTGTTGTTAAAATGTGCATTGGCGGCTTCCATGGCCTCCTGGGGGGTACCAAAATCTCCTGTATTACATATCAAAACTTGATCATCAATATATCTTGCATACCAAATAATGGTATGCAACAATGGATTATCACTTGTATAGATATATTGCTCTTCCCAGTAGGCCATGTAAATATTAGCCAATGCACATGAAAAACTTGCCCCCATAGGACAACCGGCTATCTGGAGATAAAATGTACCAATAAACTGGAAAAAATTGTGGGTCAACAGAAAACCTGTTGTCATGAGAATGAATTCTTTGAGGACATCGTCAAATGAGCTGTATTTATTTAGATGAAAATCCAGAGCCTGTAAGGCTTCCCTATGCGGTATGCTAGGATATAATGAGACCACGTCGCTCATTATCCAAAAAGAACCACTCGTCCAGGACATCTTCTCCAAATCCTGTAAGAGACTCTTTGTGTCTCTAATATGACCAATAGTACGTTTCATGAGCGGCTGGATATAATGATCTAGCCAGTCACTCAGATTGCTGGTTAGAGACCCAGTGCTGGCTACTATGGGTCTCAATGGGGGAGGGAAAGTGCCCTTATGGACCTTGGGAAGGCCTTGAAAAATGGGACACACCGGAGAGTCAACAAAAAGATATTCGTGGACCTTTTCGTGGAATTTTGCCCCTAATAATAGGGCTGATCTTTTCCAGACTCTTAGAGATGTTAATAGGTTTGTCAGGAATCTCACAATAAAAAGACATTTTTCCAATACTGATGCGGACAATACTGATAGGCCCAACTCACCTGATCCTCCGACCAACAATTCTACTCATGTCCCCCTATTTTGGAATTTGAGGGAACAGATTGCGGTTACGCACTTACAAGAACTAAGTGACACCTGTACGGGTATATCTGAACCTTCTCCTTTTGTCAATAAGAACCCGAGTTTTTATCCTATTGCCTCCAGGGTTCCTGTTATGGACACGTTCCAGGACCTTATAGAATCGGAGGTCAGAAATATACTCTTGATGAAACCCCGGATTCAGGACAATTTGTCATCCTCTGAAAGAAGAGCACTTAAAGATCTGAAGGACAATAGTCACATTGTGGTCCGGGGGGCGGACAAGGGGGGCTCAGTAGTAGTGCTGGACAGCAAACTGTATGAAAGAGAGATTAATACCATATTGAGTGATAAATCCACTTACAGGCAATTGCCTTGCGATCCCACATCTGATTTTTCCTCCAAGTTACGGGTCCTCTTCTCACAAGGTTTTCAATGGGGAGTTCTTAATGAAAAGGTCCACGAATATCTTTTTGTCGACTCTCTGGTGTGTCTCATTTTTCAAGGCCTTCCTAAGGTCCATAAGGGCACTTTCCCTCCCCCATTGAGACCCATAGTAGCCAGCACTGGGTCTCTAACCAGCAATCTGAGTGACTGGCTAGATCATTATATCCAGCCGCTCATGAAACGTACTATTGGTCATATTAGAGACACAAAGAGTCTCTTACAGGATTTGGAGAAGATGTCCTGGACGAGTGGTTCTTTTTGGATAATAAGCGACGTGGTCTCATTATATCCTAGCATACCGTATATGGAAGCCTTACAGGCTCTGGATTTTCATCTAAATAAATACAGCTCATTTGACGATGTCCTCAAAGAATTCATTCTCATGACAACAGGTTTTCTGTTGACCCACAATTTTTTCCAGTTTAACTTAACATTTTATCTCCAGATAGCCGGTTGTCCTATGGGGGCAAGTTTTTCATGTGCATTGGCTAATATTTACATGGCCTACTGGGAAGAGAAATATATCTATACAAGTGATAATCCATTGTTGCATACCATTATTTGGTATGCAAGATATATTGATGATCAAGTTTTGATATGTAATACAGGAGATTTTGGTACCCCCCAGGAGGCCATGGAAGCCGTCAATGCACATTTTAACAACAACCCTCTCAATTTGAGATTTACCATGAACCTATATATGGACTCAGCTCCCTTCCTGGACATCCTGCTATCTGGCGACCCCTTGACTGGTTCCATTCATTCTGTTCTGTATAGGAAGCCTATTTGTGGCAATACCTCTCTCCATGCGAGTAGCTGTCACATGCCCCACACCTTACAGAATTTACCTGTGGGTGAGCTCTTACGAGCGAAGCGTTTATGCTCATCTGAAGCTTCCTATCGTTGTGAAGCTGTCCGCATTAGAGAGAGACTCAGTGGGAGGGGGTATCCTGATCGGACTTTGAACAGGGCCTCTTCTATTGTTGAGAATAGGACCAGAACCAATCGGTTGGAAGATCGCCCTGTTTCCTCAGTATCTAGAAATCGTGTGACTTTTTCAACACCATTTAGCACTGATTTTTTTCAAATTAAACAGACCATCCAGCGTTTTATCCCCCTTTTACGTCAGGACCTCATACTAAATTCAGTTCTTCAGCCGGGGGTCAATATAGTAGCCAAGAGAGCTCGTACCATTGGGAACCTTGTGGCACCCAGCATGTTCACATCTAAGAAATGTAACAGAACCTGGCTCAGTGTCTCTGGGTCTTATAAATGTGGGTCCGGCCGATGTGGCCTTTGCAGGTTCATGCACAATACCAAATCCCTATTAGGGAATAATGGAGAAAGCTTTGTAATTCGATCGTTTATTAATTGTGCTTCTGCACATGTGGTCTATGTGGCAACGTGCACACTATGCGGCAAGGGCTATGTCGGCTGCACCTCTAGAGCACTTAGAACCAGGATCTCTGAGCACGTCCGCATACCTTCAGCAGCTCATGACAGGACCTCCTTAAGCTATGTTGCATTGGTGAAGAAACGCTCCTTATCTGTTCTGACCAGGCACTACATTGAATGTCATTCAGCGGATTTTTCTTCCTTAGTGATCACGGGTATAGAGTCTGTTCCCAGACCCCCTCGTGGGGGGGACTGGTTCCAAGCCCTGCTTTTGGCAGAGGCAAAATGGATTTTGAAGCTAAATACAAGATACCCAGGTGGCTTTAACTATCGCTCCGATTTGCGATTTATTTTTTAGATCGATAGATATAGAATAATTTCTGATCCGTTTTCTGACATTCAATGATGTGCTTTTATGCTTATGTGTTTGTTCTAGTCATTCTTTGATGAAATTCATCCATTCCTGCACGGATACCATAATTCGGACATATTGTAATGAGCATTCCTTCAGTCAAGCTCCACACATGTTTCATCCTGATGTATATATATATTTTTTGATGGTCTTTTTATTGTCAGACGATATGCACATATTGCAGCTTGCTTATTTATATTGAACATGTCCCCCCCCCCCGTTTTTCACTGGAGGAGCTGCTTTTTGATATACTTTGCAAATATTGTTGAGAACCTTATAAATTTATATTTTATTTAACTTGTGATCTCCATATAATTTACTTATCAACCTAGGGTTGGGTCCTTTGGTAACTAACCCACATAATCTAATTTCATTTTTAGCTCTATCTGTATCATGAAATTTTTCGTTTCTATTCTTATGAATATATAGGGGCTTGTATTTGCAGCCCTATTGCAATTTCAGGTCAGCTCCTCTATTGAAATGATTATTAACATATGAATGAATGTTTTATGGTTTATCACGCACTATTTACTAAGGATTATATTGACCCAGTATGGTGTTCCTTTTGTCCATATGCACGGCGATGTTCACCTGTTTTTTCATGCAATCATGACATCCCGCCCCTCCCTTCCGCCCATCCAGCGGGTCAGTCTATTTTAGTGACGTTGTGGCATACATGGAACACTTATGATTAAGGACTCTTTCTGTTTTTATGGTGTAGTCCGAAACGTGCAAAGTTTCCATGTATTGATTTATACCTTGGCCTTCACGATGCTTTTAATATTTCCAATAAAGATTACGGAGATTTTATCTTAAAGAAGAATCAGTGCCGGATCATCCTTTTCTTCTCTGCCTTCTTCCACAAACCGGTCGGGACTTACCGGCGGATCCGAGGCACCCGCAAGGTCTACCAGTCCGGGCAACAGGTGAGCTGAAGAATCCCTTTTCCTTTACCCATTCTAGGCTTATCCCCAGCCTGTGCTAGTGTGCTCTGGTGGACGGAGCAAGCAGCACGCTGCGATAAAAGTCACAGAAAAGCTGCAGCAGGTTTACCAGCCTCCCAAAACTGTGCTGTGTGTGTGACTCCCCCCCTCCCCCTCGCTGTGAGTACTCAACCAATCGCTGCCCCCCCCGCTCAGTGCTGTGTACCCCCTAGTGCTGTGTGTACCCCCTCGTGCTGTGTACCCCCCAATGCTGTGTGTACTCCCTAATGCTGTGTGTATCCCCTAGTGCTGTGTGTACCCCCTAGTGCTGTGTGTACCCCCTAATGCTGTGTGTACCCCCTAGTACAGTGTGTACCCCCTAGTGCTGTGTGTACCCCCTAGTACAGTGAGTACCCCCTAATGCTGTGTGTACCCCTTAATGCTGTGTGTACCTAATAATGCTGTGTACCCCCTTATGCTGTGTGTACCCTTAAGTGCTGTGTACCTCCTAGTACAGTGTGTACCCCCAGTGCTGTGTACCCCCTCGTGCTGTGTGTACCCCCCAGTGCTGTGTACCTCCTAGTACAGTGTGTACTCCCCCAGTGCTGTGTACCTCCTAGTACAGTGTGTACCCCCTAATGCTGTGTGTATTCCCTTGTGCTGTGTGTATCCCCTAATGCTGTGTGTACCCCCTAATGCTGTGTACACCCCAGTGCTGTGTACTCCCTAGTACAGTGTGTACCCCCTAAGCACGGTGTAACCCCTCACTGCTGTCCGTGCCCCCCTAGTGCTGTCTGTACCCCCTGGGTGATGTCTATGCCCCCCCCAGTGCTGTCCGCCCCACCTAATGCTGTCCATGCTGCCCCAGTGCTGTCCATGCCACGGTAAGTGCTGTCTGTGCCCCCCTTATGCTATCCATGCTCCCCAGTGCTGTGTGCCACCCCTCAGTACTGTGTACCTCCCAGTGCTCTTAACTCGCTACTGCTGTCTGTACCCTCCCACTGCTTTCTATGCCCCCCAGTCTGTGCCCTCTTAATAATGTCTATGTTCCCCCAGACCTGTCTGTCTCTCTAGTGATGCCACCTAGTGCTGTCCATGCTGCCACCCAGTGCAGTCCGTGCTGCCACCCAGTGCAGTCCGTGCTGCCACCCAGTGCAGTCCGTGCTGCCACCCAGTGCTGTCCCTGTCCCCAGTCATGTCTGTGCTACCGCCAGGGCTGTCCATGCCCCCTACTGATGTATATGCCCCAGCCCCTCCTGTGATATAAACTCCCAGTGTCTCCTGTAATTTATGCACCCCTGCCCCTCCTGTGATGTTTATGCCCCCAGCATCTCCAGACAGAGACAAACCTGGAAAAGCAGCTGTGAGAAACAAGATGATCAATATCACCAAACATCACAATTGCACCAAAGAGAAGCAGCTCCTGCCTCCACAGTAGGGGTGAGTTAATTAATTGTTTGACCAAATATAGCAGGGTTATTTTTCAGGTTGATAATGTTGTGCGGCCCCCAAAGGTTAGTACGAAATTCTAAATTGCCCCTGCCAGTAAAAAGGTTCCCCACCCCTGCAGTAAGTGATAGACATACAAAAACACATTAAAAATGTAGTGTTACAGTTGTGAGGTAGCGACCACCAATGTTGTGGATGGTCGCTATGTGTTGCAGTGGAGAAGGATTCCCTGCCCTATTGAACTGAAGATGTGACTGTGGGACCTGTAGTTTCACAGGACTTGGGTTGTAATTAAGGGTTAGCTTCCCTTTAAACTATGGCCGGCGTGATAGACAGGGCTGGAGAATCACATACCTCCACCTGTGGGTGTGTCCGGTTGGGTTTAAGAGACTGTTAGTTTTAGAGACAGAAAAAAGTCTGAGTGTGCTGCACATGGAGATTGTGTGCTGCACATGGAGATTGTGTGCTGCACATGGAGATTGTGTGCTGCACATGGAGATTGTGTGCTGCACATGGAGATTGTGTGCTGCACATGGAGATTGTGTGCTGGAGGTCTCAGTCTGTGTGAAGACTGGAGAGAGACTTCTGGAAATCAGTCCAGGTGAGGACTGGGGAAAAGACTGCAGCCCGACTGGAGGCTGCAGGAAGGAACCACAGTGAGTGGTGTTCGCTGGCAGGAGCCAGAGTGTGGAGACTCCACTATGGACATTTAATTGGACTGGAAGCCCACGGTATGTTATATTTTCCTTTAAGCCAGGAGAGGCTTTGTTACATTTTGTTGAGCAGTTTATGTTGAGTCTATTAAATAAACTGCTGGGTTTTATAAGAGACAGTGATACCTGTGTTGCCTAAGCTACCTAATACCGCTGCAAGCGAGTGAAACCCCCAAGTTTCGGTAAGCAACGTTATACAGTGTACAAAACACACAAGGATGCAGAGGGTTAACACGCTGTAAGTTGGGTTAAATTATACAAACCCTAGGAGTATAGTGAACAGATAAAGCCTAATTGGCTATTCCTTTGGATTTGGATGTAGATAATAACAGAGGTAACAGTAATAGGGCTGTCGAAATTTACAAGATGATGGTCGCGGTGTAAGTAAAGTGCAAAGGCTGGCTGTAAATATATATATATATATATATATATATATATATATATATATATATATAGTTCCGGAATTGCGTCAGTGCAGACCTTCATTGGACCTGTGGGCTGACTAATAAAGTGTACATGTGCACTCAAAATTCATCGGTATAGACCTGTATGTTCCCAAATGCTGGTATCCCCATCATTGATGGGTCCATACCCAAGGACTCAACACGTGAATTTCACATATAATAGTGAGAGAATGATAGTAAAATTCTGTAGTAAATATTATATCTCATCACTATAGAAACAGGACTAAATGGTAATCTCAGCAGCCACAACTCTGCCTAATGGCTGAAATACTAATAAACGCACTGAGTAGTGGAAAATACCAAAGGCAGAAAGAGTGTGCAGGAGAGTAGAAGGCACCTTGCATTAAATTCAAAAGAGCTTGTTGCATTACCTGGTGGTATATGGGGCTGGTTCTGAAGGCAAGAGTAAACCTCCTTAAAGACTATTTTATAAAGGAACATTTCTCCTTTCCACACCCTTGGTGACCGATTCCATATTCTGTATGTCTTTTTGTACTGTTTTGTATTTGTTCTTTTAACCTTTACCAATAAAAACTTAATATTTTCAATCATAATTGTGCCTTATCTCCTTTCCTCCTCTTTTGATATGCCTTTCGGAGTTGGCATTACCCCCGAGGGATACTATTGTGTTATCGCCTCGGTGTATTAATCATGGCCAAATTTATGTGTTTAATCCTTATATGATGTGTTTGCTTAATGGCCGTCGCTTGCAGTCTGACGCCGGCGCATGCGCGCTACTGTCCACTGACCCCAACGGGGAAGCGCCGCTCGTCAACGGTGCCAGCACATGCGCAGTGGCTATAGAAGCCAGTGCACATACACAGCCCTAATGACAGCGGGCAGGTGGAGGACAGCGGGCACGCGCACCAGACTGCAGTAAGCAACTTACGTCACATTCCCATATGCTGCACTATAATATGCGCTTGCTTACTTGCTAATCACTATGCATGATATGCAAAGTTGAAGCGACCAAATGGTCATGGAAACCTATAAATTTATAAATTCCAAGTATGCCTGACATAACGATTGAGACATATGGTAATTCATAACATGCATCAGGTCGTGCAATATGCAGAGAATATCCACGTCAGGAATATTAATCCATTAGAGTGGGTTCTTCACATACAAGGTGATCCTTAGAGTTGGTAGAAGTATACTGTAAACAAATACACTAATTAAAACTGATTAAAAACAATACAGGAAAACAGTGGAAGAGATCAATCAAATATAATGTACTAAATTGCATAAATGATCGTTGCTGCGCAGAGAGCCAGATGGATTAATTGGGGACTATAGAGCTAGTACACAGGCATTTTTTTAGGGGAAAGAGAGTCCAACTTATAAGAAACAAGCAAATGAATTGGTTTCATTCAATCCCATAGTTTCCAATAGTGTAATCCATTTGTATTCTTGCTGTAATAGTTTCTTATTTATATTGCCGCCTCGAATCCCTACGGACACATGTTCAATCCCCCTTACCTTAAAAGGTACAGGGATCACTATCATGTTTTAATTTGAAATGTCGAGGGATCATTTTCAATTCCTCCAAATTGGAGATGGTTTTTGAAGCGACAATGTCGCGTACGTGTTCCCTTGTCCTGACTCTTAGTTGGCGTGATATCAGCCCCATATAAAAATGTGGCCACAACCACACATCGCATAGTATATCACCTGCGTGGTGGATCGTGTCGATACTGGCGGCTTTCAAATTCTTTGTCTCCCCATGATGACCTAAAGTTCTTAGTCCTGCACATATTGGTGCATGCCCTACATCCACCACAGGGGTATCTAGTATATACTTTTTTAGGATTGGTTTGGTCTGGAGAACTGGCCACTGGCCAATGGCGCCAATTTGTCGCTAATAATTATTTCTGTGTTTTTCACAGCATCCAGTAATAAGAATAAAATGGATTATGAAGTCAGAGAAAAGTTAATTGCTTTCAAAAATGAACGCAGTGTTCAGTGATGAGCCCATATTGGTGTCTACGGAAAGCAGTGGAGAGATGCAAAATAGTATAGATCGATATAAGGAGTTGCTGTGCAAGAGAACCAGAATCTGGTGGAATAGGGCATTTTTAGAAAAATATCTGGAGAAAAACGTCATACCACGGAAACTTAAGGGCACTTTACACTCTGCGATATCGGTATCGATATCGCTAGCGATTGTACCCACCCCCGTCGGTAATGCAACACGGGCAAATCGCTGCCCATGTCGCACAACATCGCTTACACCCGTCACACGTACTTACCTGCCTAGCGACGTCGCTGTGACCAGCGAACCGCCTCCTTTCTAAGGGGGCGGTTCATTTGGCGTCATAGCGCCCAATAGTAGAGGAGGGGCGGAGATGAGCGGGCCGAACATCCCGCCCACCTCCTTCCTTCCTCATTGCCGGTGGGACGCTGATACGGTGAGTTTCCTCGTTCCTGCGGTGTCACACATAGCGATGTGTGCTGCCGCAGGAATGACAAACAACCTCGTTACTCACCTGACAACAATATTTGGTGTTTGGACGACCTCTCCAAAACCAACAATTTTTACCACTTTTGCAATCGTTGAAGGTCGCTCGTACATGTTACACGCTGCGATGTCGCTAACGATGCCGGATGTGCTTCACAAACACCATGACCCCGACGATAAATCGTTAGTGATATCGCAGCGTGTAAAGCACCCTTTATAGTGCAGGTCTTTCCAGCCTTCAAGGAGCCGGATGATTAATTTAGGAATAGGTGGGAACAGGCGGCTACCACCTGCTCTAGAGAGTTCATGGAGCTGCTAGTACAACTAAATAAACAGTCAGTGACATGGATACAGAAATTGAACAAATACAGAAAAAGCTACAGGATGGCCTATCCAGTGATGCGCTGGTAAGACTAAATTCTGAGATTGAAGATGAATCCATTAAGTGGGAAAAAGAGGTAAGCGATGTTAAAATCAAAAAGTTTCAGAGAGATACTATGGATCACAACCAAAATAACATCTATAGATGGCATAGGAGACAGCGGGGTAAATGGAAGAACGCTGGATCAAGATCAGGGTCGTTTGCTTCCTGCACGTCCAATGAAGTTCAACGAACCAAGAATCAGGGTCTGGGAGTGGCATGACCTTGCGATCCACGGACAAGAGACAGAACAACTCTAGTAAAAGCATGCCCTCGGGATCATATAGGAAGGGTCACAAGAAAAATGATACGAACAAATTACAGGTGATTAACTTATCAGAACATGTATTGACTTATAATAAAAAAAAAAGTTGTTTGAGAGGGGAGGGGGCTAACCTTTGCACCCACTAATGGCTTTAATCTTTTCACAGCTATAAAAGATGTTAATCTTTTATCAAGGAAATTTATTCTTAAAAAGCTGCATTATAAAAACAGCGATGACCATACGACCATGTCAGACTCTATAATAGAAGAAGCCTGGAGAAATTTGAATTTTTTGTTGGACGAGCAGGATGGAACGACCCAAGGTAAATACCCCAGGCATTTATATCCCAGATCGGTAACATTTCCCACGATGTCGGCATCTCCTGCGGTGGAGATCTTCACTGATCTGGTTATCCATAATCTCAAGAGGATCTCTACTGCATGACTGAGTGACAACCTTACTCAGGGAGATCGAACGGCACTTTGTGAATTACAGTCGCTCGATGACCTTGTCATCAAACCAGCCGACAAAGGGGGAAACGTTGTCCTATGGCCCAAAAAGATGTATGAGAAGGAGGCACAGAAACAGTTGAGGGATAGAATCACATATATAAAATTATCCACAAATCCTATGTCATCATATTCTGCTGAATTAGGTCTGATACTATATTGCAGGGCATTATCCCTAAAAAAAAAAATCTATGACGGTCTAATATTTAAATACCCTAAGACACCAACCACTTACTTCATCCCTAAAATCCACAAAAATGCCACCGAACACCCGGGCAGACCTATCGTGTCTGGATTGGAAGGCCTTTATGACCCGGTGTGCAAATTTGTGGATTTTTGTTTGCAACCACTGGCAGAAGCTCTCCCATCATACGTCCGTGACACCACGTACGTATTAACCAGAATTAACGGGATACATTTGGAGGATGATATGTACCTCGTGACTGCAGATATAGAGTCACTCTATACTTGCATTGATCATCAGCAGGGGTTGGAGGCGGCCCGCTTCTTTTTCGTGAACAGCAACTGGGATGGTCCCACATGTGAGTTGGTCCTTGGGCTGCTTGAGTTCATCCTATCGCATAATTTTTTTTCCTTTAAAGAGCAATTTTATCTACAGCGGAGGGGTACTGCAAAGGGGGCAGCCTGTGCGCCTTCATTTGCAAACCTCTTTCTTGGGTTTTGGGAAAGTGGTTTGCGGGGGGGGCGAGGACGCGTGGGCTGTAGACCATATACCCCTCTGGCCATGATACATTGACGATATTTTATTTATTTGGCAAGGCAGTGAGGATGGGCTTAGGCAGTTCATGGGCCAACTCAATGTGAATGATTTTAACATCAGGCGGACCTATGTGTGTAGCAGGGAGGTGGTGGACTTCCTGGACATCAAGATCGATATTGACAGCAACCGACAGCTACAGTCAGACTTATTCAGGAAGCCCACCGCAATCAATTCCCTGTTGCATGCAGAGTCTAGCCACCATTACGTCACTATCAAATCTATCCCAGTTGGGCAGTTTATGAGAACGAAGCGGATTTGCTCAACCCCACAGAAATTTCAAGCTGATATATTGAGAAAGAGATTTCAGTCATGAGAGTACAGCAACAGATCCATAAAGGAAGGGTATAATAGGGCGAAGAAGTTCACATGAGAAACTTTACTCCAGTCCTCCAATGGAGTATCCAAGGACAACAATAATGTCAGATTCATCACAACATATAATTCACAATGTGAAGAGGTGAAAAGAAGTTTGCAGCGCCATTGGCCAGTTCTCCAGACCGAACCAATCCTGAAAAAGTATATACTAGATTACCTCCAGATGACCTATAGGAGAAGCAAAAATCTCAAAGATATATTGGTTAGAAGCCACTACGTGGCGACTACCAATACGCCCTTTGACACAGGGTCACTGGTTAAGGGGTGTTACCCCTGTGGTGGATGTAGGGCATGCGCCAATATGTGTGTGACCTTTAGGTCATCAGGGGAGACAAAGAATTTGAAATTCGCCAGTATATCACCTGCTCCACCACGCAGGTGATATACTATGCGATGTGTGCTTGTGGCCTAATTTATATTGGGCTGACATCACGCCAACTAAGAGTCAGGACAAGGAAACACGTACGCGACATTGTAGCTGCAACAACCATCTCCAATTTGGAGGAATTGAAAACAATCCCTTGACATTTCAAATTAAAACATGATAGTGATCCCTGTACCTTTAATGTAAGGGGGATTGAACATGTGTCCAGAGGGATTCGAGGCGGCAATATAAATAAGAAACTATTACAGCAAGAATGCAAATGGATTACACTATTAGAAACTAAATCACCTACAGGATTAAATGAAACCAATTAATTTGCTTGTTTCTTATAAGTTGGACTCTCTTTCCCCTAAAAAATGCCTGTGTACTAGCTCTATTGTCCCCAATTAATCCATCTGGCTCTCTGTTTAGAGCACGGTAGCTAGTATGCCGTGCGAATGCATGATGGCACAGGCCTGGTTATATATACAATGGAATGGCCATTATTATTGAATAAAGGTTTTTATGTTCACTATATGTGTGGTGAGTGAAGGGTTAAGAACAGCTGTGTTCTGTCATGAGGAGACTGGTTAAACCAGTTTAGGCTGGTTCTGCGCACCCGTTTTTTCTAACAGCTGATTGGTCAGCTGTTAGAAAAGTGCGGGAAATTTGTAAATAAAAGAAGGGGCTCTCCATCAGCTGGCTGTCAGAATTTCTGAAGATCAAAGAAGAACAGCTGATGGAAAGCCTGCTGCAAGACCGGATGAAGAGGGCGAGCGAGGACAGTGGAGAAGCCTTGCTGAGACAATGCCTGGAGGCGTCTAGGCAGCCAGCAGAAGTTGGAGAAGCTGAGGATCGTGACGCCGCGGTTATCCAGCTTACCGACCCAGAAGAGATGGCAGCGCTGACAGCGGATATCCCGGAAAGAAGGCGGCGCAGCGTCCTTCCAGCGGCAGTCGGTGAGAATGAGGAAAAAGCGGAAGCCGGAGCATCCCCGCCCATCCTGGCTGCGGAGGCGCGTCATTGTTCAGCGCCGGACAGAGCAGCCACGAAGAGGAAGAGTACGTCATCTAGTCGGCGTCGCCGTAAAAGCGCGGCACCGGCCCAGGGATTTGAAATTCCTGGTGGCAGCGGGAGATCATAGGGGAAGATCGTTCCTGAGGCCAGAAGAGCGACGGGGGCCCCCTGGTCCGAGTCCCCGTCTGAAGAGGAGGAGGTGCCTTGCCGAGGCCAGAGGTAGGAGGGCCGAGAACTGCAGAGCAGAGGACAGGCTGAGAGTTTCAATGTCCCTCTGTCTGTCTCGTGTGCCGGCCATCTTCCTTTTAGTATAGAAGCTGTAGTGAAGAAAGTGTTATGTGAAATGTTAGCAGGGGGGCGGTGGCTAGGGAGAGTAGTGCAGGTCTTAAGCTGGGTTCACACTAAGCGACAGCGACAACGACGTCGCTGTTACGTCACCATTTTCTGTGACGTAACAGCGACCTTGTAAGTCGCTGTTATGATCGCTGCTTAGCTGTCAAACACAGCGACGCAGCAGCGATCATAACGTCGCTGTGCTACATGTGCAGAGAGCAGGGAGCCGCGCTTAGCGCTTGCTCTTTGCTCTCCTAGGTACAGTACACATCGGGTTAATTAACCCGATGTGTACTGCAGCTACATGTCACAGTGCAGAGAGCAGGGAGCCGCGCACACTGCTTAGCGCTGGCTCCTTGCTCTCCTTGCTACAGTATACATCGGGTTAATGTCACGCTCCCGGTGTCCCAGCAGCCCTCCTTACCCACTGAGCCGGTTCCTGCATCGCACCACCGCTCCATACCCACTGATCCAGTCGTACCTGCATTGCACCACCGCTCTGTACCCACTGATCCAGTCGCACCTGCATCGCACCACCGCTCCGTACCCACTGATCCGGCCTCACCGTCATTGCACTGCTCCTTACCCACTGATCCACTCCACGTGTCCACCGGTCATGGCTGCCGCTCCCGCTCGTGCTCTCCTGTGTCCTGCTCCTGGTCTCATGAGTCTGACTCTGAGTATTAGCCTCATGCCTCTGTATAGGACCAGGCCGCGCCCACTCTCCTGGTTTTATGGACCCAGCACACCTGAAGCAGGAAGTGACCTACGGCTGTGCTGGATATATAAGACTGGCCCTTCCATAGGGGCGTTGCCTGATCAACGTGTCTGGAAGCTTTGTCTTTTGAGCTAGGTGCTCAGGCCCCCTGGTGCCGTGTCCTGTAGACTCCTTGTCTTTGCTCCCTGGTACCTGTGCCTGTTTCCTTACCGTCCTGAAGAACTCTGTGACTCTGCTGACCTGGTTATACCTGTCCCTGCCACGCCAGTGCTCTGGCTGCCGTGTACCCTGCCCCCCGGTGGGATACTCGGTCCAGTGGATCCACCTCCTGGGCCCATCAGTCCTCACGGTCCTGACAGTTTGATCAGGCCATGGATCCCGCTGGAGCACAAACATCTGAGCTGGCCGAACTACGCCAGGAACTGGTGCAACAGCGTGACACCTTACACCGGATGCTGAAATTCCTGGCGTCCATGGACCACCGGTTATATACACTGCAGACCGCTGCCTCGTCTGAGTCCACGCAGCAACCAGTCTCCGGCTCCGAACCAGTTTCCGCCACGGCCTCGCAACTTCGCCTCGCTGCTCCGCCTCGCTATGCAGGGGATCCCAAGTCCTGCCGCGGCTTCTTGAATCAGTGCTCCCTGCATTTCAAGTTGCTTCCTCATTTGTTTGTCTCAGACCAGGCTAAAGTGGCGTTCCTGATGTCACACTTGGAAGGCGAAGCTCTAGCCTGGATTAACCCCCTGTGGGAGAATGAGGATCCAATGACCACTAACATCCGGGAATTCTTGCACGCTTTCCGAAGTACATTCGATGAACCCGGACGTACCACCACAGTGACCTCTTCGCTCCTCCGGCTACGCCAAGGGACCCTGACCGTCGGCCAATACGCCATCCAGTTCCGCACGCTCGCCTCTGAGCTGGGCTGGAACAATGAGGCCTTGACGGCGGCCTTTTGGGAAGGACTCTCTGGCCGCGTCAAAGACGAGCTTGCTGGCCGTGACGTTCCACGCACCTTGGACGCTTTAATATCCTTAGCCACCCGGATTGACCTCCGTTTCCAGGAACGAACCAAAGAGGTATTCCGGGAGAAGCGACCACCCTGTCACGCCTTGTCCCCGCAGAGGCCTACCGCTCCTTTGCCCCTGCCTTCCTGTGACATGTTTCCGGAACCCATGCAAATCGACCGACTGAACCAAGCCAAGCAACGCCGTGCAGAACGGCTCGCCCTGGGCCTGTGCTTCTATTGTGGAGACGGGTCACACATGCTTCGGACATGCCCTGAGAAACCTGGTAGACCCCAGGCCCAAGGGATGGTGGGAACCGCTACCCTTGGCACCGGAATCCCCTCCGTTCCACTTACACAGACTGTCCAGGTGACGACGAAGAAGACCAGGTTCACAGCAGAGGCCCACATTGATTCTGGGGCAGCGGCTAATTTCATACACCAGTCTGCAGTGGACCGATACCAGGTACCTGTGATCCCGCTTGCCAAGCCCCTCTGGTTCGCCTCCGTGGACGGCAAACTGCTATACGAACCTGTCCGATATACCACTGAACCAGTGAGACTCCAGGTTGGCACTTTGCATACTGAGACCATCACCTTCTATGTGATCCCGAGGATGGCTCCTGAGCTCCTGTTGGGCCTACCCTGGCTTCAACTCCATGACCCTGCCATTAGTTGGCACTCTGGCGCTATTACTCGCTGGGGGTCCTGGTGTCATGACCACTGCCTACAGCCCGTTCCTCGGCCCCTGTCACCTGAACCTGCTATGCCGCCGGAAGAAGAAGAGGCGACGACGCAGTCCAGCGGTGTACCACAGCTCCTGGCACTTGTGCCTGTGGTGCCACCGGACCCAGTAGCAGAGTCGACGCAGTCCAGCGTCGTGCCACCATCCCTGGCACTTGAGACTTTGATGCCCCCTGCTACTGAGGATGACACACTATCCTGTACCCGGTCCGAGACGCCCGAACCGGTCACCCACGACTCCAGTCCTGCTTCTGACTGTCTTCCCCTATCCGTTGCCTCCGTTGCCGCTGACTTGGGTTCTCCGATACGGGACATAGTGGCCATGAAAACGGTCCGGGGTAGGCAGTCCTTCCTGGTCGATTGGGTGGATTGCGGTCCCGAGGCTCGGTCCTGGTTGTCCCGGAAGTACGTTGCTGCCCCTCTTCGGCGCGCCTACATGTCCCGGCCGCGGGGAGGGGGGCTTCAAGGGGGGGGTACTGTCACGCTCCCGGTGTCCCAGCAGCCCTCCTTACCCACTGAGCCGGTTCCTGCATCGCACCACCGCTCCATACCCACTGATCCAGTCGTACCTGCATTGCACCACCGCTCTGTACCCACTGATCCAGTCGCACCTGCATCGCACCACCGCTCCGTACCCACTGATCCGGCCTCACCGTCATTGCACTGCTCCTTACCCACTGATCCACTCCACGTGTCCACCGGTCATGGCTGCCGCTCCCGCTCGTGCTCTCCTGTGTCCTGCTCCTGGTCTCATGAGTCTGACTCTGAGTATTAGCCTCATGCCTCTGTATAGGACCAGGCCGCGCCCACTCTCCTGGTTTTATGGACCCAGCACACCTGAAGCAGGAAGTGACCTACGGCTGTGCTGGATATATAAGACTGGCCCTTCCATAGGGGCGTTGCCTGATCAACGTGTCTGGAAGCTTTGTCTTTTGAGCTAGGTGCTCAGGCCCCCTGGTGCCGTGTCCTGTAGACTCCTTGTCTTTGCTCCCTGGTACCTGTGCCTGTTTCCTTACCGTCCTGAAGAACTCTGTGACTCTGCTGACCTGGTTATACCTGTCCCTGCCACGCCAGTGCTCTGGCTGCCGTGTACCCTGCCCCCCGGTGGGATACTCGGTCCAGTGGATCCACCTCCTGGGCCCATCAGTCCTCACGGTCCTGACAGTTAATTACCCGATGTGTACTGCAGCCACATGTGCACAGAGCAGGAGCCGGCGCTGGCAGCAAGGGCGGAGGCTGGTAACGAAGGTAAATATCGGGTAACCAGGGAAAGGTCTTCCCTTGGTTACCCGATGTTTACGCTGGTTACAGCTTACCGCAGCTGCCAGACGCCGGCTCCTGCTCCCTGCTCGCTTCATTTCGTCGCTCTCTCGCTGTCACACACAGCGATGTGTGTGTCACAGCGGGAGAGTGACGACCAAAAAATGAAGCTGGACATTCAGCAACGACCGGCGACCTCACAGCAGGGGCCAGGTCGTTGCTGGATGTCACACACAGCGACGGGACGTCGCTGCAACGTCACAGAAAATGGTGACGTAGCAGCGACGTCGTTGTCGTTGTCGCTGTGTGTGACACCAGCTTTAGTGGTTGTCAGGAGTCCATGTCTCTGCCTGGTTATTTATTTAAGGAGGCTTTAACATGTGACATGTCCCCCCTGGGATTTCATTTGCCGCAGCCAGTTAGGGATAAGATTTACATGGGAGATTATGTTGATTTGTTTTCTCTGCTTCCGTCTAGTAGAGAGAATGTTAAAAAGGATGAGAAGACGGATTTAGATGATAAGAAAAAAGCCGCCTTTAAATCATTCAATAACTGGCTGCAGGCATTTTGCATTTTTTCTTCTGTCTTGGGTGAAAAGAATCCGGCAGTTTGTTCGGGTCATTTTCAGCACCTGGAGAACATATTAGAGGCATATAGCAGTTTTGGTGGCATTGCATGGCTGAATTATGATGAGAGTTTTCGTCAAAAATTAGCCATCCTCCGGAATATGCAATGGGGCCAAAAAGACGTCGGTCTATGGCTAAACCTTATGCTTCCTCAGAGGACTAATTTTAACAGATTTTCTCAAAATAATCCTATGGTTAAAAAAGGTTTCTGCTTTGCATTTAATGAGTCGTCATGTAAATTTACATCCAATTGCAGATTTCGACATGAGTGCTCCTTTTGTGGGGGCAATCATGCCATCTTCAAATGTTTCAAAAAACAGAACCAGAGTACACAGCAACAACACAACACTAAGGAGTCCATGTTTAAAGGAGGTGACACCAGTGATAGTACAAAACATGCTGGGTTGGTTAGATCGCTATCCAGTCAGACAGAATGCTTAGTTAATTTTGGATGGATTTGTGAACGGGTTTTTTGTTCCTGAGTTTAAAGGGTCAGGGTGCGTTTGGGTGGAGAATATTCTTTCAGTAAATGAATTTGAGTCAGTGGTAGCTTCCAAAGTGCTAAAAGAGATTCAATTAGGTAGGGTAGCTGGTCCTTTTGTTAGTCCCCCGTTCAAGAATTTTCGGCTTTCGTCACTCGGGATAGTCCCTAAGAAGGAGAAGGGTAGTTTCCGTCTAATCCATCATTTATCGTTTCCAAGATATGGTTCTTAAATGTTGAGATTGAGCCGGATATAGTCTCGGTTAAATATTCCTCATTTGATCAAGCTGTGGATTTGTTAAGGGAAGCAGGTAGAGGGGCTTTAATGGCAAAATCAGATATTCAGTCAGCATTCAGGCTTTTACCAGTGAATCCTTCGGGTTTCAATTCTCTGGGTTTTCAGTTTAGGGGGCACTATTTTTTTGACAAATGCCTCCCGATGGGTTTTTCTTTGTCTTGTTTTTATTTTGAATCTTTTTCATCATTTTTACATTGGGTTGTTGAGGTTGAGGGAGGTAAGGGAAAATTCTGCATTATTTAGATGATTTTTTATTTGTTGGTAAGGCGGAGTCTGAGGATTGTTTAAAGTTGTTAGTTAAGTTCCGTGAGTTGATGTGTTTGTTTGGTGTTCCTATAGCGGAAGAGAAGACGACTTTGCCCTGTCGGTGTTTGGAGTTTTTAGGCATCACTATTGATTCTGAGGATGGAGTGTAGGTTGCCTCAGGATAAAGTTGCTAGGTTGGAAGCGGAGCTTTTGAGCTTGATTGTCAGAAAAAAAGACTACTTTGAAGAATCTGTAATCATTGCTTGGGCTTTTGAATTTTAGTTTGCAGATTTTTCCAATAGGTAGGGTATTTTCCATTTTCCGTTTTTTTCTAACAGCTGATTGGTCAGCTGTTAGAAAAGTGCGGGAAATTTGTAAATAAAAGCAGGGGCTCTCCATCAGCTGGCTGTCAGAATTTCTGAAGATCAAAGAAAAACACCCACCCGCCATCCCTGGAGAAAGAACTTCTCGTGGAGGATCGTACTCGTCGTGGCATTTGTTAGAGGGAAAAGTCGTCAGCTTTGCTGGCAGACTAGTTTATGGACTGTGGTGATGAAATGGTTAATAAAGATTTGGTTATTTATTGGTAATTTTAATATGCTATTTAACCCTTAATAAATGTCATGGCCATTTAATGCCATCAAAATTATTCAGTGTCACGTCTATTTATTTTATATAGGCCTTGTGTTATCATGCGCAGCAATGATCATTTATGCAATTTAGTACATTATCTTTGATCTCTTCCACAGTTTTCCTGTATTGTTTTTAATCGGTTTTAATTTGTGTATTTGTTTACAGTATACTTCTACCAACCCTAAGGATCACCTTGTATGTGAAGAACCTACTCTAATGGATTCATATTCCTGACGTGGTATTCTCTGCATATTGCACGACTTGATGCATGTTATGAATTACCATATGTCTCAATCGTTATGTATGGCATATGTCGCGGGCAGAGGTGGGGACGCCGCGCTCTCCCACTGCTCGGGTCCGGCTGCCGCTGCTGCTGCGGCCTGCTGCTGCTCGGTGGCTCGAGCGATGGGCCGGATCCCGGGGACTCGAGCGGCGCTCCTCGCCCATGAGTGAAAGGGGATTGGTTTTTGGGATTGTTTATTGTCCGTGACGCCACCCACAGTTGTGGTGATTGTGTGGACACCACCGCTGCTCTGTATGGGGATCCCGGGAGCGGTGACAGGGAGCAGCAAAGTTGTTGGTTCTGCCCTCCGTGGGTAGGGGGTGGTTGTCCCGGGGCCCAGTGATGAGGTGGGGGATGAGGGATGGCGGGGTCGGTGCAGGGCTTGGTGGGGTGCAGGGACGCGGGGCAGCGCTGTGCCTCACGGCACTGTGGTACTCACTCAGCCTGAGACGGGAACACAGTTCTCGGTAAAACACACGGCTGGAAAGACGGTTCCCACGGACGGCTGCTGTTGCTTTTCCCCGGTAGTTGACGATGACGGTCCCTTTTCCTGCACCTAAGTCTATATTGGTAGCGATGGGTTCCCACCGGTAACCCGCTCCCCGGCTTGGATATAGGCCGGAGGAGCCCCACTTTACCCGCAGGCGCTGGCCCTGAGAAACTGGTGCCTTGGCGGTGGCGGTGTCTCTCTCCTACGGTTGGACTGTTGCCTTCAATAGGGACTTAGTTGTTGGGAGACCCGGAGGTCCCCTTCACTGACGGATTTGGCAAATTCACGGCGACTCCTAGCCTTGCCGGGATCCGAAAGGCCCCTGCCAATGGTGCTGGCTTCTCTTCGTATACCGTTCCGGTACCGCCGGGCCACCACCCGTCCACGGTCCTTTCGGCAACCTCCGATCAGCCTCTCCTGCAGACGGTTACTGCCGTCTGCTGACCTTGCTGTCTCAGTCCGGGGCACGCACCCGGACCAACTTCAGGCTTCCTCAACTGTCACTTTCTCTTCCACTTTTACTCCTCTCTCTTGCTCCTCTACCACTTCACTCTCACTTCAAACTCTGACTAAACTGATCTGCCTGGTTCTCCCGCCTCCAGGGCTGTGAACTCCTCGGTGGGCGGAGCCAACCACCTGGCCCACCCCCTGGTGTGGACATCAGCCCCTGGAGGAAGGCAACAAGGATTTTTGGTTTAGCTTCGGTGTACCTATCCGGGGTGTAGGGTGTGGTGGTGTCATGACCTGTGACCCCTGGCTTGCCCAGGGCATCACACATACTTGGAATTTATAAATTTATAGGTGTCCAAGACCATTTGGTCGCTTCAACTTTGCATATCATGCACAGTGATTAGCAAGTAAGCAAGCGCATATCATAGTGCAGCATATGGGAATGTGACGTAAGTTGCTTAATGCAGTCTGGTGCGCGTGCCCACTGTCCTCCACCTGCCCGCTGGGTCACGCCACTGTCATTAGGGCTGTGTATAAGCCCTGTGCATGCGCTGGCAACCCTGAAGAGCGGTGCTTCCCCGTTGCAGTCGGTGGACAGACTGCAAGCGGTGGCCATTAGGCGAACACATATAAGGAGAGGGAAAATTGATCAGCAATAGCCCCCTGAGGAAGCGTTTTATGCGAAATGTACATAGGGGTGGAAGTGGATGCACTGCTGACCCACCAACTCTAACATGGGTAACAAAGAAATATGATGTTTATATCTGACACTGGGTATTTACTATTTTAGCAAAGCCTGTTAGCAATGACAGATATCATATTCCTTATAAATATATATATATTTATAAGTATATATATATATATATATATATATATGAAAGAGGTAAGAGTCCCGGTGCACCACCTACTCCGTGTGTTACTACACGTTCAGCTACTTGAGCCCTACTGAGCCATGGAGGGGATCATGGTGCAGACTTGCGGTGAAGACCAAGATAAATCCAAAGGAGAAAGAAAGTCGCACTTCAGATGATCACCATATAACTCCGTCTTTATTGCAGGGGAAACATGAGGGTACAAGCGGTGGGGAGGGTGAGACAAGCCATACAACGCCTGACAACGGCGTGTCGTTTCGCTAGAACTTAGCTTCCATGGGTCCAGTGCAAACTGCCATGCAGCACCGCCCTTTTAACACAAATGGTGCGGGTACTGCATTAGCAGAGTGATTTAAAATGCAAATGCAAGTATACAATTAGTAGCTGCAAAAAACAGGTGAAGACTTCAAGGGTATTAACATATCACAGTCTAATACACATATCTATAAAAATACAATAATATACAAAAGGCGGACAGAATCACAATCCCTACAAGAACAGAACAAAATTCTGATGTACAGTACAGCGAGCACAAAAACAGTAGAAATTATTTTAAATTTGTGAAAAAAAAAAAACAATTTCAGAGACAGTGTATGCAATAATGTTAAAATGCAAAACAGTAGCTATTAATCAACGCCATGATCAGATAGTGCTAGCAAAACAAGGGTGTCACAGTCAGGATGTCATATAGTCGACATGCCAAAAAAAAAAAAAAGGTCTTTCAAGAAAAACTGACAAGTCGTTTCTGTCATTCAAACCTAGCGGTCCCATTGCGTTTAGATCCAGAATCAATCTGGATTCTTTTTGTAACAGCGTGCGGTGCGTGTCGCCGCCTCTGCTGCTAGGATTGACTTTAAACAGACCAGCAAAAGAACAGGACAGGACTGCGATGGAGACGAATGATCGTGATAGACCTCGCAAATTTTTTTTAAAAAAAATACCAGGAAAAATGCCGCATAATGCCGCCGGGGATAGATGCACCTTCAATTTCAAATACAATTCTGTTTGACATTGTGAGATCCAGCATAAAGAGACACTGGCATTTGTTGAAAAACGATAAAGACCTTAGAGACCTGGTTAAAGAGGGTCCCTTGGTATCTTACAGAAGAGGCCATAATTTAGTCGACCTTTTGGTAAAAAATAGATTCGTGCCCACAAAGGAAAATACATGGTTAAACAAGAAAAAAATTAAGGGTAATTTTAGATGTGGGAATTGTCCTTTCGGTTCGGCCCATAAAACGGGGGATGTAATAAGTGGGGTGTGAGTACCTGTCACGCTCCCCGGGTCCTCACCCCCGTCCCCCGGCTCACCTGCCACGCTCTCCGCTCCCCAGTCACCGGATTCCGTCCGTCCCAGGGCTCCGGGTCCCCGATCCCGGCGCCCGACAGCTTCCCTGGACCTGGCCGGCTCCCCTGCGTCCTCCTCGCAGCCTCCTTCCCTGGCTTCTGGCACCCGGGCGGCGCGCATGCGCATTAGGGCGCGCGCGCGGTCACTGACCCTTTCTTAAAGGGCCAGCGTCCATTAACAGGAAATGAGGTTGCACAGGTACAGGGTATATAAGGGGTCATTGTCCAAGGGGGCGGGGCCTGATCTTCGTGTTCCCTGAGCTAGGAGTCAGGTCTCCTGGTGTTACTGTGCTCGTACTCACCTATCTCTCTTTGTAGAGCCGTGCCTGCTTCGCCATCCAGTCTGCCGTGTCCTGATCCCCGCACGCTGTCCGTCTGCCATCTGACAGTCCGTACCATCCCGGATCCCTGCGGTGACCCGTCATCTTGCTCCAGAGGTTCCGGACCCCGCCTGATATCACCTCGGCCTCCGAACCTGAGCTACGTCACCAAGACCACCTTCTGTGACTCCGTGGTCCCTGGGACTCCTCCGCTGCCTTCACTTGCACGGACTGTTCTACTGCCCATCAGTGCTTCAGCTGCCGGACTCCCTACCACCATCTCAGAGAGTTCGGTCCAGTGGATCCACCTCCTGGGTCTGCCCGACCGCCCGGCCGTGACAGTAAGATCAGGCCATGGATCCCGCTGCAGCACTATTGGCCCTGCAAGAGGAACTCCAACGCCAGCGTGAAGTCCAGACCCGCATGCTGCAATTTATGACCTCCGTGGACACCCGCCTGTACACGTTACAAGCATCCATGACGCCTGCGGCACCCAGGTCCTCCAATGGACAATCCACGGCTCCCGCACCAGTGGCAGCCTCGTCGGGTGCTTCCCAACTCCGGTTGGCTTCACCACCTCGTTATTCTGGAGATCCCAAGACCTGCAGGGGCTTCATCAACCAATGTTCCCTTCATTTCACGCAGCTGCCACATCTATTCGCCTCCGACCAAGCCAAGGTCGCCTTTATAATGTCCCACCTAGAGGGCGAGGCACTGGCGTGGATGAACCCCTTGTGGGAGAAGGAGGACCCTGTGACCAAGAACCTTCGAGAGTTCCTGCAGGCCTTTCGCAGTACCTTTGACGAGCCGGGACGCGCCTCTGCGTCTGCTTCATCACTTCTCCGCCTACGTCAAGGAACACTGACGGTGGGCCAATACGCCATCCGTTTCCGCACTTTGGCTTCTGAACTCGGGTGGAATAATGAGGCCCTGACAGCCGCCTTCTGGGAGGGACTCTCGAGTCGCATCAAAGATGAGTTGGCGGGTCGTGACTTGCCCTCCACCCTAGATGCCCTGATTGCCCTGGCTACTCGAGTGGACATTCGTTTTCAGGAGCGCTCTAAAGAGCTGTCTCGTGAGAGACGACCGGTACGGCATTCCTCACCTCCCCAGAAGCCCTCCGCACCTCAGTCATCAACAGCTGGGATTCCCGTCCACGAGCCTATGCAGATTGACCGAGTACGACAGTCTGAACAGCGTCGAGCAGAGCGGCTCGCCAAGGGCCTCTGCTTTTACTGCGGAGAGGGCACACACCTGCTACGCGCCTGTCCAGAGAGGCCGGGAAACTCCAAAGCCTAGGGTTGGTAGGAGAGGCCACCCTAGGTGCTGGGACTCTCTCAGACCCGGTTATGTGGACTGTGCAAGTGTCAACGGGAGAGACACGGTTCACGGCTGAGGCATACCTCGATTCCGGGGCAGCAGGCAATTTCATTCAGCAGGCCACGGTGGACAAGTACCAGCTGCCTGTTACTCCACTTGACAAACCCCTCGTGATAGCCTCTGTGGATGGGAGACCCCTCTCTGATACCATCTCCTGGGTCACCAGACCGGTCGAACTACGTATCGGTGCCCTGCACACCGAGAACATCTCTCTCTACGTCCTTCCACACATGTCCCATCAAATCCTGCTGGGACTTCCCTGGTTGCGGACACACGAACCCTCAGTCAGCTGGGGTACTGGCGAAATCACCCGATGGGGCCCTTCTTGTCATGAGAAGTGTCTGAAGTCCATACCACACATCCGACGACCTCCGGTTCCAGAGAACCTACCGGAACTGCCCTCGGCCTATTGGTCCTTCGCAGACGTTTTCGACAAGAAGGAGTCTGAGGTACTTCCGCCACACCGTCCCTACGATTGTGCCATCGACCTGCTCCCAGGAACAACACCACCTCGAGGACGGATATATCCGTTGTCCCCAGCCGAAACCAGGGCCATGTCTACCTACATCACAGAGAGCCTGGCTAAGGGATTCATCCGGAGATCCTCCTCTCCTGCGGGAGCGGGCTTCTTCTTCGTTAAGAAGAAAGAGGGTGACCTACGCCCCTGCATCGACTACCGGGGTCTGAATCAGATCACCGTAAAGAACAAGTACCCTCTGCCGCTCATCCCCGAATTGTTCGACCGGCTCAGAGGAGCCCGTGTGTTCACCAAACTGGATCTTCGGGGTGCTTACAACCTAGTTCGTATCCGCTCTGGGGACGAATGGAAGACCGCGTTTAATACTCGCGATGGGCACTATGAATACTGCGTGATGCCCTTCGGCCTATGTAATGCACCAGCAGTCTTCCAAGAATTGGTGAACGACATCTTCCGGGACCTCCTCTACGTCTGTGTAGTAGTGTATCTGGATGACATCCTTATCTACTCTCCGGACCTCCAGACCCACAGAGAGAACGTCCAGCTGGTCCTACAACGACTGAGAGAGAATCGTCTATACGCCAAATATGAGAAGTGTGTCTTTGAGCAGTCTTCTCTCCCTTTCCTGGGATACATCATCTCGGGTACTGGACTGCAAATGGATCCTAAGAAGGTGTCCTCCATACTCAACTGGCCTCCCCCTTCTGGACTAAAGGCAATCCAACGGTTCCTGGGATTTGCCAACTACTACCGCCAGTTCATCCCTCACTTCTCTGCCCTGACTGCTCCTCTCTCCGCTTTGACCAAAAAGGAGGCTAATCCAAAGGACTGGTCACCTGCGGCCGACGCCGCGTTTTGCTCACTGAAGCGAGCATTTGCCTCCGCTCCTGTACTCCACCGTCCGGAGTTAAACCGCCAGTTCACCTTGGAGGTGGATGCCTCCTCCTCGGGAGCCGGAGCAGTGCTCATGCAAAAGTCCTCCTCCGGGAAGATGGTTACATGCGGTTTCTTCTCCAAGAGCTTCTCTGCACCTGAACGTAATTACACCATCGGTGACCGAGAACTATTGGCGGTCAAACTGGCTCTGGAGGAATGGCGCTACCTCCTGGAAGGAGCAGTGTACCCCGTGATTATCTACACGGACCACAAGAACCTGGAATACCTACGGTCCGCTCAGCGACTGAACCCACGGCAAGCCAGGTGGTCCTTATTCTTTGCCAGGTTCGACTTCCAGCTCCATTTCCGACCCGCAGACAAGAATGTACGTGCGGATGCCTTGTCTAGGTCTTTCATGCCCATGGAGCAG
Source organism: Anomaloglossus baeobatrachus (assembly GCF_048569485.1). Lineage (NCBI taxonomy): Eukaryota > Metazoa > Chordata > Amphibia > Anura > Aromobatidae > Anomaloglossus > Anomaloglossus baeobatrachus. The sequence goes on from NW_027441895.1 coordinate 72,726, forward strand.
GAGGAAGAGACTACCCAGCCTATCATCCCTCCGAGCAAGATTATTCCGGTGGCCCCTGTCACCCTGGCCCAGATACCGCCCGGAAAGACCTATGTCTCTGAGACTGACAGGCAAAAGGTGTTACACTGGGGTCATGCCTCGAAAACAGCCGGTCATGCAGGCCAGAAGAGAACATGGGGTGCGATTGTACGCCATTATTGGTGGCCATCCCTTCGCACGGACGTCGCTGCTTTTGTCTCTGCCTGCTCCTCTTGTGCCAGGAACAAGACGCCCAAACACCTGCCCTATGGCCGTCTTCTGCCTCTGCCGATACCCACAATTCCGTGGCAACACATAGCGATGGATTTTATTACGGACTTGCCATTATCCTCTGGACACACAGTCATATGGGTCGTGGTGGACCGGTTCTCCAAAATGGCTCACTTCGTCCCTATGGCTGGACTGCCCTCTGCTCAGGAACTCGCGGAAGCCTATATACATCACATCTTCCGCTTGCATGGTTTCCCATCCCACATCGTGTCCGACCGAGGAACTCAGTTTACCTCCCGCTTCTGGAGGGCGCTCTGCAAACATCTGGGTGTGACTCTGGACTTTTCTTCTGCTTACCATCCTCAGTCTAATGGCCAAGTGGAGAGGGTCAATCAAATCTTGACCTCCTTCTTACGTCACTACGTCAACGCCCATCACGACGACTGGTCCACGCTTCTACCTTGGGCTGAATTCTCACATAACCACCACATCAGTGAGTCGTCCTCCAAATCTCCCTTCCATGTAGTTTACGGACTTCAACCCTCCGTCCCGTTGCCTATATCCCCTTCATCGGATGTTCCGGCTGCTGATTCTGCAGTTCGTGACTTTGCTACCATTTGGGACTCTGTCAAAGCGTCCCTTGGGCGCGCTTCCCAGCGGATGAAGAAACACGCTGACAAGAGACGTCTGGATCCTCCGTGTTTCTCTCCTGGTGACCTGGTCTGGCTTGCTTCCCAGTACATCCGATTAAAGATACCTTCCTACAAGCTGGGTCCTCGCTACATCGGGCCGTTTAAGGTCCTCAGCAAGATCAATGAGGTATCCTACAAGCTACAGCTCCCGGCCACGATGAGGATACCCAACTCCTTCCACGTCTCTCTGCTCAAGCCGGTTGTCCTTGGTCCCTTCTCCGCTGCTGCCAGTCCGGCCCCTCCTCCTATTGCCGATGATGACATCTATGCGGTAAGGGATATCGTGGCCATGAAGACCGTACGAGGTCGACAGTTCTTCCTGGTGGACTGGGAAGGGTATGGTCCTGAGGATAGGTCTTGGGAGCCCAGGGAGAACGTGGGCACTCCTCTTATCCGTGCCTTCATGTCCCGGTTGCGGGGAGGGGGGCGTGGGGGGGGGGGGTACTGTCACGCTCCCCGGGTCCTCACCCCCGTCCCCCGGCTCACCTGCCACGCTCTCCGCTCCCCAGTCACCGGATTCCGTCCGTCCCAGGGCTCCGGGTCCCCGATCCCGGCGCCCGACAGCTTCCCTGGACCTGGCCGGCTCCCCTGCGTCCTCCTCGCAGCCTCCTTCCCTGGCTTCTGGCACCCGGGCGGCGCGCATGCGCATTAGGGCGCGCGCGCGGTCACTGACCCTTTCTTAAAGGGCCAGCGTCCATTAACAGGAAATGAGGTTGCACAGGTACAGGGTATATAAGGGGTCATTGTCCAAGGGGGCGGGGCCTGATCTTCGTGTTCCCTGAGCTAGGAGTCAGGTCTCCTGGTGTTACTGTGCTCGTACTCACCTATCTCTCTTTGTAGAGCCGTGCCTGCTTCGCCATCCAGTCTGCCGTGTCCTGATCCCCGCACGCTGTCCGTCTGCCATCTGACAGTCCGTACCATCCCGGATCCCTGCGGTGACCCGTCATCTTGCTCCAGAGGTTCCGGACCCCGCCTGATATCACCTCGGCCTCCGAACCTGAGCTACGTCACCAAGACCACCTTCTGTGACTCCGTGGTCCCTGGGACTCCTCCGCTGCCTTCACTTGCACGGACTGTTCTACTGCCCATCAGTGCTTCAGCTGCCGGACTCCCTACCACCATCTCAGAGAGTTCGGTCCAGTGGATCCACCTCCTGGGTCTGCCCGACCGCCCGGCCGTGACAGTACCTCAGGGTTAATGATTTCATATCGTGCAAGTCCACTTATATAGTGTATGCATTATTCTGCCCCTGCAATTTTTATTACATTGGAAAAACTATCCGGCCCCTTTACGTCCGTTTTAGGGAACATTGCAAATCCTTAATATCAGGGATAGGTTCAGCAAGACTTATTAAACACATGCAGGAATGCCATAATAGTAATTCCAATCTACTTTCTTTTGCTGGTCTGTTTAAAGTCAATCCTAGCAGCAGAGGCGGCGACACGCACCGCACGCTGTTACAAAACGAATCCAGATTGATTCTGGATCTAAACGCAATGGGACCGCTAGGTTTGAATGACAGAAACGACTTGTCAGTTTTTCTTTAAAGACCTTTTTTTTTTTTTTTTGGCATGTCGACTATATGACATCCTGACTGTGACACCCTTGTTTTGCTAGCACTATCTGATCATGGCGTTGATTAATAGCTACTGTTTTGCATTTTAACATTATTGCATACATTGTCTCTGAAACAATTTTTTTTTTTTTTCACTAATTTAAAATAATTTCTACTGTTTTTGTGCTCGCTGTACTGTACATCAGAATTTTGTTCTGTTCTTGTAGGGATTGTGATTCTGTCCGCCTTTTGTATATTATTGTATTTTGAGAGATATGTGTATTAGACTGTGATATGTTAATACCCTTGAAGTCTTCACCTGTTTTTTGCAGCTACTAATTGTATACTTGCATTTGCATTTTAAATCACTCTGCTAATGCAGTACCCACACAATTTGTGTTAAAAGGGCGGTTGAGAGGATTTGGCATTTACGTTTGATGTTTTGAACCTGAGTTACCTGAGTGGTCTTATAATGGCTGTTAGTACATAGATCTGCATTTAGTCCTGTTTCTATAGTGATGAGATATAATATTTACTACAAAATTTTACTATCATTTTCTCACTATTATATGTGAGATTCAAGTGTTGAGTCCTTGGGTATGGACCCATTAATTTATTGGCTTCCCTTCCAACACTCTTGCACCCCTCCAATCTATCCTAAACTCTGCGGCCCGCTTAATCCACCTCTCCCCTCGCTACTCCCCAGCCTCGCCACTCTGCCAATCCCTTCACTGGCTTCCCATCGCCCAACGACTCCAGTTCAAAACATTAACCATGACATACAAAGCCATGCACAACCGGTCTCCTCCCTACATCTGTGACCTAGTCTCCCGGTACCTACCTGCACGCAACCTCAGATCCTTACAAGATCTCCTTCTCTGCTCCTCTCTTATCTCCTCTTCCCACAATCGCGTACAAGATTTCTCCCGTGCATCCCCCATACTCTGGAACGCTCTACCTCAGCACATCAGACTCTCCACTACCGTGGAAAGCTTCAAGAGGAACCTCAAGACGTACCTCTTCCAACAAGCCTACAACCTACAATAGCCCTCAGTCCAGTACACCACTGCGCAACCAGCTCTGTCCTCACCTATTGTACCATCACCCATTCCCTGTAGACTGTGAGCCCTCGCGGGCAGGGTCCTCTCTCCTCCTATACCAGTCTGTCTTGTACTGTTAATGATTGTTGTACAAATACCCTCTCTCACTTGTAAAGCGCCATGGAATAAATGGCGCTATAATAATAAATAATAATAATAATAATAATTAATTGATGCGGATACCAGCATTTGTGAACATGCAGGTCCATACCGATGAACTTTGAATGCACAAGCACACTTTATTAGTCAGCTCACAGGTCCAATGAAGGTCTGCACTGACGCAATTCCGGATTATAGATTGTGAGATACCGAGGGGAGAAGTACTAGAGAACAGGTATGTTTCCCATCGGTTCATTTCATATGTCTCCATGTACTGACTGTGGAGCAGTCAGCCCATGCAAATGGGCTGGGAAAAGCTCGGAAAGTTATATCTGGCTCAGCAATAAGTTAGTCACTGACGCCTGTTTATTTCAGTGTAATTTTGGTTTCGGTTTTTCCTGGACTAATCAGTAGGAATGGCAGTGGGACTGGTTGCTCCCTTCTCCACATTCAATCCAGGTTTTGATTCCTCACTGGATCAGCTGAAATAATCAGGAGGCATTCAGAACAAGGAGACTGCTGAGGAGAGCAGTACAGGCCCATGGCTGCTGGTGCTGAGACTCCATACCTCCGCTTGCTGTGCTGAGGAACCGACACAGTAAGAGAATACTGTTTTGTTTGTTACATAGGTTTATTTTGTAGTTACCATTCTGTTGTTAGTTAGTGGCCAGACGGCCTTAAACATTTATTTTCCTGTTTTTGCATGTGTAACACTGAGAGATAAGTGTACACAATAAAACATTGCAGTGGCCGTATCTGTATGGAACCTGCCAGTCTGCCGCTGTCATCTATGAATCCATAGCCACTTTCTTGGACCAAAGCAAAGATCCCAGCTGAGCTATATCCCCTGTCTCACAAATGGTGGAGAATGCGGGCATTAGTGGCTATTGGACTGTAACTACAGATAAACCGTTCTATGTGCATTGGCTCTTGTTAATGTCCTGGCTGAAAGCTCCTGTGCTGCTGAAGAGCCAATAGACCAGCAATATGGAGGAGCTGCTGAATCAGTTGGTGCAGGCCAACATTAACCAACAACAGACCAAGACTTACCTCCAGAAGGCGCTGGAGTAGCAGCACCAAATGCAACAAGAGCAGTTAAATGCAATAAAAAAGTCCTTGGTTCGGCAGCCTCGAGACGCGGAGGACTGTGCACAAGGCTCTGCCAGTGCGCAGAAAGCCGTACAAAAGACTTTACTTAAAATGACTACTGATGATGATGTGGAAGCATGTTTGGCAGTATTTGAACGTATTGCAGAACGTGAGCGCCTACCGGTGGACAAATGGGCTGAAGTGGCCGCTCCATTCCTGATCGGAGATCCGCAAAAAGCATATTATGATCTAAGTGGAGCTGATGCTATGGACTATATTAAACTAAAAGGTGAAATCCTGGCAAGGCTGGGAGTAAACACATATGTACGGGCACAGAGGGTACATCTATGGACTTTTGTGGCACATCACCCAGCTCGTTCGCAAATGCATGACCTCATCCATCTGGTGAATAAATGGCTGCAACCAGAAACTTTGGCGCCCGCACAGATGGTGGAACGTGTTGTCCTAGACAAGTACCTGCGATCCTTACCGGCTAAGATCCAAAGGTGGGTCGGACAGGGTGACCCAACTAGCGCTGACCAGTTGGTGAAAATGGTCGAGCGTTACAGCGCTTCTGAAAGCCTACTCCAGTGGATGCTTTCGCCTTGCTGGGGTTCTAGGAAATCGCCTGAAAGTCCTGCTAAAACTACTCCTTTTTCAAAAGAAGAGAATGTTGCAACTAGGGGTAGCAGGTCCACAAAGGACTATGTTAGCGGTGTAATTTCTCAGCAACTCAACAGGCCCAGACTGGGAAGCAAGGGCCTATTCAGTGTTGGTGATGTCGTGGGCTCAGCCACGTAGCTGCTAACTGCCCATTAACTACAGAGCCGATGGACTGTAACACTACAAGGTGTCTGTCATTATATGTACAGTCTGTGCTGCGGAGATCCTCACGGGAAATGAAAAACATGTGTGTTGCATTGAGGTCAACGGCTATAGTGTGAAAGCCATCTTAGACTCTGACAGTCAAGTAACCTTGGTACATGCTAGCTTGGTGGACCCTGGAGCAATAACAGATTCAACTGTGGGCATTAGTTCCATTCATGGCGATGCTAAAAAACTACCCCACAGCCTGGGTAACTCTTGCCACACTCTTGGGGGCCAAAAGACATCAGGTGGTGATCGTAAAGACTATGTTGCATAGTGTAATCCTGGGGAGAGACTTTCCCTTATTCTGGGACTTGTGCAACATTAAAAATGGCGTGAACACCCCGGTTGAAGAAAAACTGGTGAACGATACCCTGGGGCTTGCCCCTGAGCCACTGGAGCAAGATGATGGGGGACCCACCACAGGGGTAGCTCCAGAATCTGTACACTCTCCTCTGGGTGTGTTTGCAGGCGAGGCGGACACGCTAGAGGATGGTATAGAGATGCCAGGTCTTGAGGTGGCCCGTGATAATTTCGGGACTGCTCAACACCAAGATCCTACTTTAACAAGGGCATGGGAAAATGTGAAGGTCTCTGAGGGAAACCCAGGGAAACCCAGGGGCTCAAAATGAGTTTCCACATGTGGCAGTGCAACAGGGCATGCTGTACCACATTGACAAGATGCGAGGAGTGGTGGTGGAACAGCTAGTGGTACCAAAATCTTTTCGTCAGGTGGTTTTAGACCTGGCACATAAACATCCCTTGGGGGGGCCACCTGGCTGGAGAAAAGACAAAATACCGTATTCTGCAACGTTTCTTTTGGCTGGGTCAGATGGGAGATGTAACTCAGTACTGTCAGTCCTGTCCTACATGCCAGTTGACTGCACCTATGACACATTTTAGAAGCCCCTTTGTACCCTTGCCAATAATAGAGGTGCCCTTTGAGAGGATAGTAATGGATTTAGTCAGTCCATTAGTTAAATCTGCCAGGGGTCATCAATACATTTTGGTGGTACTGGATTACGCCACCCGTTATCCGGAGGCTGTACCCTTACGGAATGCCAATGCAAAAGCAATTTCAAAGGAGCTTTTAACATGTTTTCTCGCACAGGCATTCCAAAAGAGATACTTATGGATCAGGGGACCCCCTTTATGTCTCATATACTTAAAGAACTATGTAAATTACTAAAAATCTCCCACCTGCATACCTCAGTGTATCACCCTCAAACTGACGGTCTGGTCGAGCGCTTTAATAAAACCCTAAAGAGGATGTTGAAAAGGGTGGTGGATAAGGACGTAAGGGATTGGGATGCTCTCCTGCTATATCTCTTGTTCGCCATACGAGAGGTACCCCAATCCTCCACGGGCTTTTCACCTTTTGAATTGGTCTATGGGCGGTGTCCCAGAAGACTGTTGGATATTGCCAAGGAGACTTGAGAGCAAGAGGTGACTCCTTACCGCAGTGTAGTTGAACATATAACAATCATGCAGGACAGAATTGCGGCAGTTATGCCAATAGTCAAAGAATGTTTGGAGCGCGCCCAACGCGCCCAAAGCAGGGTGTACAACCGGGCGGCTAAAACACGAGTTTTTCAACCTGGGGAGAGGGTGTTAGTGTTGGTACCTACTGTAGAAAATAATTTCTTGCAAAATGGCAGGGGGCATACGAGGTGCTGTAAAAAATAAGTGAAGTGAATTATAAGGTACACCAACCAGACAAGAGAAAACCCCAACAAATCTACCACATAAACTTGCTTAAGTTCCTGGTGGGACAGAGAGAGTCTGGTAGCAGAGACTACCCTTGATAGTGGGCCTCGAGTGGCACCAACATCTGAGGTAAGTGACCCCCAGATAGTACCACCAGAGGTGGCTATTGCAGACACGCTATCCAAGACCCAAATACAAGAAACCAAGGCGTTCATACAGAGAAACGCAGATATTTTTTCAGAACTACCCGGCCGTACTCACCTAATTAAACATGACATTGTCACCGACCCTCAGACACGAGTACGGTTAAAACCATATCGAATTCCATTGCCCAGGAAGTAAAGAAAATGCTGGCGCTCGGGGTTATTGCGGAGTCCCGGAGTGAGTGGGCTAGTCCTATCGTACTGGTGCCCAAGCCCGATGGGTCTATCCGGTTTTGTAATGATTTTCGCAAGTTAAATGAGGTATCGAAATTCGATGCCTACCCCATGCCAAGAGTTGATGAACTTATAGAGAGACTAGGTTCAGCCAGATACATATCCACTATTGACTTAACAAAAAGTTATTCGCAGATTCCCCTCACTAACTCGGCCAAAGAGAAAACTGCCTTTGTTACGCCACAGGGACTGTTCCAGTACCGGGATATGCCATTTGGGTTGCATGGAGCCCCAGCCACCTTCCAACGACTAATGGATATCATCCTAAAGCCCCCTGTCCAGTATGCATCCGCATATTTGGACGATATCATTATCTTTAGTGATAACTGGGAAACTCATTTGCCAAAAGGTACAAGCTGTCTTGGACTCTCTAAGGGCTGCCAGGTTGACTGCCAATCCCAAGAAGTGTACATTGGGGTTGGAAGAAGCTCGCTATCTGGGATACATCATTGGTAGGGGAGTTATAAAACCTAAGGCTAAAAAAGTGGACGCCATTCAGAATTGGCCACAACCGGTCACCAAAAGACAGGTCAGAGCCTTTTTGAGGATCATTGGTTATTACCAGCGGTTCATCAAAAATTTTGCTACTATCGCAGCCCCACTCACAGATCTTACCAAGGGGTCAACCTCTGTCTCAATAAAGTGGAACGCAGAAGCAGAGAACGTCTTTCAAGGGTTGAAAAAGGCTTTATGTGACCAACCAGTGTTGGTTACCCCAAACTTTAAACGGGAGTTTATTGTTCAAACAGATGCCTCTGGTGGGCCAACTGAGCAGAAAACTTAAGGAGGCAGAAAAAAAATACAGTGTGGTAGAGCGAGAAGCCTTAGCTGTGAAGTGGGCCCTGGAAACCCTGCGCTATTATTTACTAGGACGCCAATTTAGCCTAGTGACTAGAGTTGAGTGCGGTTCGCGGTTCGAGGTTCTCCAGTTCGCGGCTCGAGTGATTTTGGGGGCTGTTCTAGATCGAACTAGAACTCGAGCTTTTTGCTAAAGCTCAATAGTTCTAGATACGTTCGAGAACGGTTCTAGCAGCAAAAAGACAAGCTAATTACTAGCTGGCTTTCCGCTGTAATAGTGTAAGTCACTCTGTGACTCACACTATTATGAAATTTCAGCGTATAGTGTGCGGGAACAGCGCATTCAGATCACTGCTGTTTGGGTAATGTTTTTTTTTTTCCTTGTCTTCCTTCCCTAAGCGCGCACGTGTAGTGGGGCGGGCCAGAATGTCAGCCAATCCCAGACACACACACAGCTAAGTGGACTTTTAGCCAGAGAAGCAACGGCATGTGAGATAGGATGTCCATGTTACATGTCCATGCATTATAAAAACGGACATTTTCCTCCAGCACACCATTATCTGCCTTCTGCGTCTTGGTTTCAGTCATCGCTGGCGCAGCTCCTGTCTTCGATACTGCTGTGTACGCTCTATACACAGCGCTATACAGAATAGGGATAGAAGTTTCTATTAGTCCTTTTAAGGGCTAATACCGGCAGGGTTAGAGCCATAGGTGACAGTCAGGTTACGTGAAAACAGATTTTAACAGCTACACAAGATGACAGCGTCAGGTCAGGGATTTCCTCGATGCATTTCCCCATTAGGAGGGATAGAAAGGGAGGCTTCCTTTCCTCTACCCAGACCCACAACCCTGCCACTGTACCCTCCTGCCCTTTGCACACTCAAGCTCATTGTTACTAAGCCATTATACTAGCAAACACTGAGTAAACTTAGCGGCATCCTAAAAGTGGCTGTTGGACTTCCATTAGTGTCCCACTGGTGCAAAGATATTTGCAGCACCTCTGCATTGCACACTCAAGCTCATTGTTACAAAGCCATTATAATACCAAACACTGAGGAAACTAAAGCTGGTGTCACACATAACGACGACGACAACGACGTCGCTGCTACGTCACCATTTTCTGTGACGTTGCAGCGACGTCCCGTCGCTGTCGCTGTGTGTGACATCCAGCAACGACCTGGCCCCTGCTGTGAGGTCGCCGGTCGTTGCTGAATGTCCAGCTTCATTTTTTGGTCGTCACTCTCCCGCTGTGACACACACATCGCTGTGTGTGACAGCGAGAGAGCGACGAAATGAAGCGATCAGGAGCCGGCACTGGCAGCTGCGGTAAGCTGTAACCAGCGTAAACATCGGGTAACCAAGGGAAGACCTTTCCCTGGTTACCCGATGTTTACGCTGGTTACCAGCCTCCGCTCTTGCTGCCAGTGCCGGCTCCTGCACTGTGACATGTGGCTGCAGTATGCATCGGGTAATTAACCCGATGTATACTGTAGCAAGGAGAGCAAGGAGCCAGCGCTAAGCAGTGCGCGCGGCTCCCTGCTCTCTGCACTGACATGTAGCTGCAGCACACATTGGGTTAATTAACCCGATGTGTGCTGCAGGAGAGCAAGGAGCCAGCGCTAAGCGCGGCTCCCTGCTCTCTGAACTGTGACATGTAGCTGCAGCACACATCGGGTTAATTAACCCGATGTGTGCTGCAGGAGAGCAAGGAGCCAGCGCTAAGCGCGGCTCCCTGCTCTCTGAACAGGTAGCACAGCGACCTTATGATCGCTGCTTCTGCTGTGTTTGACAGCTAAGCAGCGATCATAACAGCGACTTACAAGGTCGCTGTTACGTCACCGAAAATGGTGACGTAACAGCGACGTCGTTGTCGCTGTCGTTTAGTGTGACACCAGCTTTAGTGGCATCCTAAAAGTGGCTGTTGGACTTCCATTAGTGTCCCACTGGTGCAAATCTATGTGCAGCACCTCTGCATTGCACACTCAAACTCATTGTTACTAAGCCATTATACTAGCAAACACTGAGTAAACTTAGTGGCATCCTAAAAGTGGCTGTTGGACTTCCATTAGTGTCCCACTGGTGCAAATCTATGTGCAGCACCTCTGCATTGCACACTCAAACTCATTGTTACTAAGCCATTATACTAGCAAACACTGAGTAAACTTAGTGGCATCCTAAAAGTGGCTGTTGGACTTCCATTAGTGTCCCACTAGTGCAAAGATATTTGCAGCACCTCTGCATTGCACACTCAAGCTCATTGTTACAAAGCCATTATAATACCAAACACTGAGGAAACTTAGTGGCATCCTAAAAGTGGCTGTTGGACTTCCATTAGTGTCTCACTGGTGCAAACCTATGTGCAGCACCTCTGCATTGCACACTCAAACTCATTGTTACTAAGTCATTATACTAGCAAACTATGCTGCCAGTTTAAGGGCCGTAGTTGCATTGTCAGGGATAGTTATTGTTGTTTATTCTGCTGTTAATAAAGCTAGACCACCGCTGCAATCTACACCACCTCTCAATTTTTACTACCACATTTTAAGTGCACAATCTTGTCACAATCAAAATAAGTGGCAAAATGACAGATTCTGGTGGAAAGGGGAAGAGGCGTGTTGGAAAAGGAAAAAAAGGGTTTGTCCATAAGGAAGGTGGCAAAGCTCCATTAACATCTGCTGAAGATAGTCTATCTTCCAGCAAAAGTAAGATGTCTACTACTCACCGTGGACATTCCGATGTGCTCCCTTTTTTACGGACACGAACAACTGGAACAAAGGTAGATGATGGCCAAAAAAGGAAAATGCTTGAATGGATCTCAAGTGGTCCAACAAGTGCCATCTCCTCCACCTCAACTACCGCATCCAAAAAACACCAGTCCTCTGAGTTGTCATCCCAATCACACTTGCTTTCTCCCAGCTCTGAAGTCTCCATCCGCCCTGCACAGTATGGTGGAACTGAGATGGCTGAGTCTGCAGAGCTGTTCAGTCACACTATAGCCTGGGAATCAGAGGTCTGCTCCCAAACTACAGTGAGTACAGACCAGGAAATGGTCTGCAGTGATGCGCAGAACCTTTGTGACTCTGATTCAGGCCGTGATGACCAAGTTTCTGAGCATAATGTTGACCCTTATTCACAAACTGAAACACCTGTGGTAATAGACAATGAGGAACATACTGATGACGATGAGACGCAGATACCAGATTGGGATGACAACTTAAATATTCGGTCAGGGCAAGAAGAGGCTCGGTCTGAGGGTGAGGGGAGTGCAAACACAACAATTGATGAGGAGGTTCTAGATCCCACCTACTGTCAACCCACAGTCAGGCCCTCGAGGAGGTCAACAGAGACGGTGGAGGAGGATGCAACTGACAACGAAGTTACCTTGCGCCTTCCTGGACAGAGTCGGAGTACTGGTAGCACGTCTACAACTGCATCCTCAGCCACCACTGTGCCTCTGAGCACTAGTCAGGGTGGCTCAGCAGGTCGCATGCCCTCTAAGCCTTGCCTAGCCTGGTCCTTTTTTGACATAGCAAAAGATCACCCAAATTATGTGATCTGTAAAATTTGTCGTGATTCTGTTAGTAGAGGGCAAAACCTCAGCAGTTTGACAACTTCTTCCATGAATCGTCACATGAATAAATATCATATGTCCCAGTGGGAAGCTCACCGTGCTGCAATGCGGCATAGCAGAGCGAACCATCCACCACCTGCCCCTTCCAGTGCATCCGCGCGCTCTTCATCTTCTAGGACTGTGGGGACAGCTGTCACATCTGGTTTTCCACGCACAACTTCCACCACTGTAACCGCAACAGGCAGTTTTCTTGGTAGGTCGTCAGTGGGTTTGGAAGGGGAATCAAGTGCGTTTGTACAGCTCTCTCAGACATCGATAGCACCAACGTTGGATGAAGGCAACATCATGTCTACGCCTGCACTTTCCTCACAAACCTGCATTTTTCCAGGGATACCCTACTCAACACCGTCTACACACAGCAGCCAGATCTCTGTCCCTCAGATGTGGACAAATAAAAGGCCATTTCCTGCGACCCATGACAAAGCTAAGAGGTTGACTTTATCCCTCTGTAAGCTCTTGGCTACCGAAATGCTGCCTTTCCACCTGGTGGACACACAGGATTTTAGAGACCTTATGTCTGTCGCTGTGCCCCAGTACCAGATGCCCAGTCGCCACTACTTCTCTAAGAAAGGTGTGCCTGCGCTACACCAGCATGTCGCACACAACATCACCGCTTCCTTGAGAAACTCTGTGTGTGAATGGGTGCATTTCACCACCGATACTTGGACAAGTAAGCATGGACAGGGACGTTACATGTCGCTGACTGGGCACTGGGTAACTATGGTGATAGATGGTGAAGGGTCTGCTGCACAAGTCTTGCCGTCCCCACGACTTGTGTGTCAATCCTCTGTCTGTCCAAGTTCCGCCACTGCTTCTGCCTCCTCCACCTCATCTGGGTCCTCCACCTCCGCCCCAAGCCTGCCTGGTCAGGCCACCAGCATTCTCACTGCGCAGAAGGAATCACGCACCCCTCATTACTATGCTGGCAGCAGAGCGCAACGGCATCAGGCGGTCTTTAGCTTGACATGTCTTGAAAATAGGAGTCACACAGCGGATGAGTTGTGGGCAGCTCTGGAGACTGAGTTTAATAAATGGTTGTCTCCACTCAACCTGCAGCCTGGTAAGGCCGTGTGCGACAATGCTGCAAGCCTGGGCAAGGTGACACACGTGCCTTGTATGGCTCACGTGTTGAACCTTGTTGTTCAGCAATTTTTAACACACTATCCCCGCCTAGATGGCCTTCTGAACAGGGCACGAAAACTGTCTGCTCACTTCCGCCGTTCAACCATCGCTGCTGAGCGACTTGCATTGCTCTAGAAGTCTTTCGGCCTGCCGGTTCATCGCCTGAAATGCGATGTGGCGACACGCTGGAATTCGACTCTCCACATGTTACAGCGACTGTGGCAGCACCGCCGAGCCCTGGTGCAATACGTCATGATGTATAGCCTGGGCTAACGAGATGCAGAGGTGGGGCAGATAACCCTGATGGAGTGGTCTCAGATCAAGGACCTATGCACCCTTCTGCACAGTTCCGACATGGCGACGAATATGTTTAGCGCTGACAATGCCATTATCAGCATGACAATTCCAGTCATTTACATGCTGGAGCACACACTAAACACTATTCGGAGTCAGGGGGTGGGACAACAGGAAGGGGAGGAACTACAGGAGGATTCATATGCGCAAGACACAACAACATCACTAAGGTCCAGACGTTCATCATCACCAACGCGGCAGGCATGGGACCATGGGGGACAGGGATCAACAAGGGCGCATGGTAGCAGGCGAAATGTTGAGGAAGGTGCAGGAGAACATGAAGAAATGGAGGACGACCTGTCCATGGACGACTCAGCGGATGAGGGAGACCTTGGTCAAATTTCAGTTGAAAAAGGTTGAGGGGAGATGTCAGAGGAAGAAAGAACGGTTAGCACCTCTATGCCACAAACACAGCGTGGACTTGGTCCGCATGGCTGCGCAAGACACATGAGTGCCTTCTTGCTGCACTACCTCCAACATGACCCTCGTATTGTCAAAATTAGAAGTGATGATGACTACTGGCTTGCCACACTATTAGATCCCCGGTACAAGTCAAATTTTGTGACATAATTCCAGCCATAGAAAGAAACGCACGTATGCAGGAGTATCAGCAGAAGCTGTTACTCGATCTTAGCTCGGCTTTTCCACCAAACAACCGTGCAGGTGCAGGGAGTGAATCTCCCAGTTGTAACTTGACAACAATGGGACGGTCTCGTCATCTTCAACAGTCTACCCGTACCAGTAGCACCGTATCTGGTGCTGGTAACAGCAATTTTATTGAATCTTTTCATAATTTTTTTAGACCCTCCTTTGCAAGGCCACCAGAGACAACAAGTCTGACACATAGTCAACGGCTGGAGAGGATGATACAGGAGTATCTCCAAATGAACATCGATGCCATTACTTTGCAAATGGAGCCTTGCTCATTTTGGGCTTCAAATCTTGAAAAATGGCCAGAGCTCTCCACTTACGCCTTGGAGATTTTGTCGTGTCCAGCTGCCAGCGTTGTCTCTGAACGTGTCTTCAGTGCTGCTGGGTGTGTGCTGACAGATAAGCGCACGCGTCTGTCCAGTGACAATGTGGACAGACTAACGTTCATCAAAATGAACAAGTCATGGATCCAAAAGGAATTTACTACCCCTGTGTCATCCTGGGGAGAGTAAATGCTTGTGTATTTTGAATGTGCTTGATGCAAATCTAGCTGTGAAGTGTACAACTAGGGCACAAGTGCTGCCACTGATGGGGTGTCTGTGTGGCCCAATTTTTGGAAAAAAGGGAGACTCTTCTTGGAGTAACCCTTGCTGTGTTTTTAAAAATGATCCAAGATGCACAGCGCTGGGATCAGGAAAGACTTTGCTACCTACCCCGGTGTCATCCCGGGGACGGTTAAGTATGGCGTATTTTTGAATGTGCTTGATGCAAATCTAGCTGTGAAGTGTACAACTGGGGCACAAGTGCTGCCACTGAAGGGGTGGGTGTGTGTGTGGCCCAATTTTTGGAAAAAAGGGAGACTCCGCTTGGAGTAACCCTTGCTTACATTGTTTTTAAAAATGATCCAAGATGCACAGAGCTGGGATCAGGAAAGACTTTGCTACTTACCCCGGTGTCATCCTGGGGACGGTTAAGTATGGCGTATTTTTGAATGTGCTTGATGCAAATCTAGCTGTGATGTGTACAACTGGGGCACAAGTGCTGCCACTGAAGGGGTGGGTGTGTGTGGGGCCCAATTTTTGGAAAAAAGGGAGACTCAGCTTGGAGTCACCTTGCGGTGTTTTACATGATTTTAGAAGGGCGTGCCATGCCTATATCTGTGTCTCCTCCTCTTTTTCCTTGTCCTGCTGTTTTGTTTTCGCATGAGTATATGTCCTTGTCACTTTCCCATGTGTTTGTGTTGTGTTGTGAGTTGTTTGTCACCTTTTGGACACCTTTGAGGGTGTTTTCTAGGTGTTTTTATGTGTTTGTGATTGCCTGCCATTGTTTCCTATGCGGTTCGAGTTCGGTTCGTCGAACGTTCGCCGAACCGAACTCGAACGAGACGCACGTTCGGCGAACCGAACTCGAGCCGAACCGCGACCGGTTCGCTCATCTCTACTAGTAACGGACCATTCACCCCTGACATGAATGTCCCAGGCAAAAGAGGGCAATGCGCGGGTGACACGCTGGTTCTTGGCGTTACATATTTTAAATTTTCAGTGTAGCACAGAGCAGGCAAGGCGCATGGGAACGCAGACGCGTTGTCTAGAACGCACTGCTTGGTAAGTCATTGTGTCCGACCCAACGGGCTCGAACAGAGGGGGATGAATGTGAGATGTCGAAGGGAGAAGTACTAGAGAACAGGTATGTTTCCCCTCGGTTCATTTCATATGTCTCCATGTACTGAATGTGGAGCAGTCAGCCCATGCAAATGGGCTGGGAAAAGCTGGGAAAGTCAGATCTGGCTCAGCAATAAGTTAGTCACTGAAGCCTGTTTATTTCAGTGTACTTTTGGGCTCGGTTTTTCCTGGAGCAATCAGTAGGAATGGCAGTGGGACTGGTTGCTCCCTTCTCCACATTTAATCCAGGTTTTGATTCCTCACTGGATCAGCTGAAATAATCAGGAGGCATTCAGAACAAGGAGACTGCTGAGGAGAGTAGTACAGGCTCATAGCTGCTGGTGCTGAGACTCCATACCTCCACTTGCTGTGCTGAGGAACTGACACAGTAAGAGAATACTATTTTGTTTCTTACATAGGTTTATTTTGTAGTTAGCATTCTGTTAGTTAGTGGCCAGACGGCCTTAGACATTTATTTTCCTGTTTTAGCATGTGTAACACTGAGAGATAAGTGTACACAATAAAAAAATGGCAGTGGCCGTATCTGTGTGGAACCTGCCAGTCTGCCGCTGTCATCTGTGAATCCATAGCCACTTGCTTGGACCAAAGCAAAGATCCCAGCTGAGCCATATCCCCTGTCTCACAATATATATATATATATATATATATATATATATATATATATATATATATATATATATACAGTTAGGTCCAGAAATGACAGTGACACAATTTTCGCGAGTTGGGCTCTGCATGCCACCACATTGGATTTGAAATGAAACCTCTACAACAGAATTCAAGTGCAGATTGTAACGTTTAATTTGAAGGTTTGAACAAAAATATCTGATAGAAATTGTAGGAATTGTACACATTTCTTTACAAACACTCCACATTTTAGGAGGTCAAAAGCAATTGGACAAATAAACCAAACCCAAACAAAATATTTTTATTTTCAATATTTTGTTGCGAATCCTTTGGAGGCAATCACTGCCTTAAGTCTGGAACCCATGGACATCACCAAACGCTGGGTTTCCTCCTTTTTAATGCTTTGCCAGGCCTTTACAGCCGCAGCCTTCAGGTCTTGCTTGTTTGTGGGTCTTTCCGTCTTAAGTCTGGATTCGAGCAAGTGAAATGCATGCTCAATTGGGTTAAGATCTGGTGATTGACTTGGCCATTGCAGAATGTTCCACTTTTTTGCACTCATGAACTCCTGGGTAGCTTTGGCTGTATGCTTGGGGTCATTGTCCATCTGTACTATGAAGAGTCGTCCGATCAACTTTGCGGCATTTGGCTGAATCTGGGCTGAAAGTATATCCCGGTACACTTCAGAATTCATCCGGCTACTCTTGTCTGCTGTTATGTCATCAATAAACACAAGTGACCCAGTGCCATTGAAAGCCATGCATGCCCATGCCATCACGTTGCCTCCACCATGTTTTACAGAGGATGTGGTGTGCCTTGGATCATGTGCCGTTCCCTTTCTTCTCCAAACTTTTTTCTTCCCATCATTCTGGTACAGGTTGATCTTGGTCTCATCTGTCCATAGAATACTTTTCCAGAACTGAGCTGGCTTAATGAGGTGTTTTTCAGCAAATTTAACTCTGGCCTGTCTATTTTTGGAATTGATGAATGGTTTGCATCTATATGTGAACCCTTTGTATTTACTTTCATGGAGTCTTCTCTTTACTGTTGACTTAGAGACAGATACACCTACTTCACTGAGAGTGTTCTGGACTTCAGTTGATGTTGTGAACGGGTTCTTCTTCACCAAAGAAAGTATGCGGCGATCATCCACCACTGTTGTCATCCGTGGACGCCCAGGCCTTTTTGAGTTCCCAAGCTCACCAGTCAATTCCTTTTTTCTAAGAATGTACCCGACTGTTGATTTTGCTACTCCAAGCATGTCTGCTATCTCTCTGATGGATTTTTTCTTTTTTTTCAGCCTCAGGATGTTCTGCTTCACCTCAATTGAGAGTTCCTTAGACCGCATGTTGTCTGGTCACAGCAACAGCTTCCAAATGCAAAACCACACACCTGTAATCAACCCCAGACCTTTTAACTACTTCATTGATTACAGGTTAACGAGGGAGATGCCTTCAGAGTTAATTGCAGCCCTTAGAGTCCCTTGTCCAATTACTTTTCGTCCCTTTAAAAAGAGGAGGCTATGCATTACAGAGCTATGATTCCTAAACCCTTTCTCCGATTTGGATGTGAAAACTCTCATATTGCAGCTGGGAGTGTGCACTTTCAGCCCATATTATATATATAATTGTATTTCTGAACATGTTTTTGTAAACAGCTAAAATAACAAAACTTGTGTCACTGTCCAAATATTTCTGGACCTAACTGTATATTTATTTACAGCCAGCCCTTGCACTTTATTTACCCCGCGACCATCATTTTGTTAATTTCGACAGCCCTATTATTGTTACTTCTGTTATTATCTACATCCAAATCTAAAGAATTAGCCAATCTGGCTTTATCTGTTCACTATACTCCTAGGATTTGTGTTGTGAATAGCAGTTATACTTTTGCTTCTGTGAGGCTCCCTCTTGTGGCCAGGAATGGTTTGGACAGAGACCAAGTGTGCTGTTGCAATGGGCGTTTCAATTGCTAACTCTCTGCCTATTTAAGCTTTTGCTTCATGGCTGTCTGGGTCGGTTATCATTTGTTCTTTACTTCACCAGCCTTTTCATTTTGCTCCAGACCACATCTACCCCAGATAAGTGCTTGTTTCTTTCTTAAGTTGTTTTGTTCTTTTCTGGGTTGTCAATTATTGTGGTTATTGTCAGTTTATTTTCAAGCAGGAATCTTCCCTCTCTGTTGCTTAGCTGGGAAGCTCCCTTGTTATGATCCGGAACCATGGAAGATCACCACAAATCATTGGCAAAAAGGTGACAAGAGCATTGGCAACTAATCTGGCCGCCATCCCCTTACTAACCAACACAACTAGAAGTAGCTGAGGGGTGAACTAACATCCTGTGCACCGTGAACCCAGCCGGAGAACTAACTATCCTAAAGGTAGGAAAGATGAATAACTCTCTGCCTCAGAAAATAGACAAGAATAGCAAGCCCCCCACATTCAAAGACTGCGGTGATATAGGAAAAACACAATACACAGGTAGATGACAGGATTAGCAAAAGGTGAGGCCCCCGCTGACTAAAATAGGAAAGGACAGGAAAGGGACTGATGGTAGCCAGAGAAAAACCCTGCAAAATACCAACTTCCTGATAGTACAAAAAGGCCCTCAGATCGCTCGATCTGAACTCCGTCCTATACCAGGTGCCCTTGTCATACCAATGAACAGAAAACAAGAATTATAACAAATTCAACAAGCCATAAACACATGGACCCAAAGGAGCTATACTCCACATAGAACTGCACGGAGTTCCTCAACAATCCACTGAGGGGGGAAATCCCTGGAAGGAAATAAACTGAAACCAACCACAACAAATGACAAACCCAGATAAGCAAAAGAACCAGGCAATAAATAAAGAGCAAGAACTTATCTGGAGTGGATGTGATGTAGAGCAGGATTAAGCAGGCTAGAGATACAAAGAACAACTGACATCCGGCAACAGCCTGCAATCAGACCAGGACTTAAATAAGCAGAGAGTTAGGAAAGGAAACACCCACTGCACAACACACCTGGTCTCTGTCCAAACCCTTCCTGGCCACCAGAGGGAGCCTCCCAGCAGCCAAGACATAACTAACATTCACAACACTCCCTGCAGCTATGTTTGGAGTTTTTGCTCCTATAAGTCCATGTGTTTGTTGCTTCTTGAATTTGTAATTGTTCCTGTTTTATGTTCATTGGTTTGACAAGAGCGCCTGATATAGGACGGAGTGCAGATCGTGCGATCTGAGGACCTTTTTGTACTATCAGGTATTTGGATTTTTGTAGGGTTTTTCTCTGATCACCATCAGCTTCTTTCCTATCCTTTCCTATTTAGTTAGTGGGGCCTCACCTTTGCTAATCCTATCATCCATCTGTGTATTGTATTTTCCTATTTCTTTGAATGTGGGGGGTTTGCTATACCTTTTGCGGACTATTTCTGAGGCAGAGAGTTATTCATCCTTCCTTCCTATAGGATACCTAGTTTTCCGGCTGGGTTCGCGGTGCATAGGATGTTAGTTTACCCCTCAGCTACTTCTAATGTTGATGGTTTAGTAAGAGGATGGCGGCCAGATTAGTTGCCAATGCGCTTGTCACCTTTTTGCCAATGATCTATTGTGATCTTCCATGGTTCCGGATCATAACAGATTTGTATAATTTAACCCAATTTAGAGTGTGTTAACCCTCCACATCCTTGTGTGTTTTGTACACTGTAACACTGCATTTTTATTGTGTTTTTGTATGTCTATCACTTACTGTATAAATTTTTCTAAAAATAAAGTATTTCTATATTTCATATGCGGAATTACTCTGTCATGCTGCCACCAGGGGGAGCCAGAGCTCTGCAGCAGAAGACACTACACAGAGCAACGAGAACCAGTAAGTAAATACACAGTGTTCTCATACACTGCCTCACAGCACAGGTGAGAAGCAGAGATGCAGGGCATGCGAGGAATAGTCAGGCAGGCTGGGTCAAACACCGTACGGGCAAAAGCAGGACCGGAGGAACGAGCAGAAGCGGAGTCAAAGTCAGGTCAAGGTCAGTACCGGAGGAAGCAACCGAGTGGAGAAATAGGAGAGGGGACAGAGGACAGGAAGGACGACCAGGGGACAGAACACAGACAAGGGCACGGGGGCACAGGAACAGACAGATCAGGATTAGAGTTGAGCGCGGTTCGTGGTTCTCCAGTTCGCGGTTAGAGTGATTTGGGGGGTGTTCTAGATCGAACTAGAACTTGAGCTTTTTGGTAAAAGTTCGGCAGTTCGAGTTACGTTCGAGAATGGTTCGATCAGCAAAAAGCAGGGCTTTTTACAGCTACAGTGTGCAGTGAGCCATCGCTGGCAGCCTGCGGTAAGCTGGTAACCAAGATAAATATCGGGTATCCAAGCAAAGTGCTTTGTTTAGTAGCCCGATATTTATCTTAGTTACATGTGCAGGGAGCCGACACTTCCCCGCTGGGCTCCGCCCCCTCCTGCACTCGGCATGTATACACACTCACACTCACCAGTCCCCAGCCATGCAGTACCCGGCACTGACGTCTTCAGCCCCACATGGCCCCGCTAGGCTCCACCCACTTCGCACTCCGCTGCCCGCACACATGGCGCCGCTAGGCTCCACCCACTTGCACTCCGCACACATTACCCTGCTTGGCTCCACCCACCTGGCACTCTGCCCACATTACCCCGCTTGGCTCCACCCACCTGGCACTCTGCACACATTACCCACTTGGCTCCGCCCACCTGGCACTCTGCACACATTACCCCGCTTTACTCCACCCACCTGGCACTCTGCACACATTACCCCGCTTGGCTCCCCCCACCTGGGACTCTGCACACATTACCTTACTTGGCTCCGCCCACCTGGCACTCTGCATACATTACCCCGCTTGGCTCCACCCACCTGCACTCCGCACACATGGTTCTGCTTGGCTCCGCCCACCTGGCACTCTGCACACATTACCCCACTTGGCTCCACCCACCTGGGACTCTGCACACATTACATAGCTTGGTTCCACCCACCTGCACTCCGCACACATTACCCCGCTTGGCTCTACCCACCTGCACTCCGCACACATTACCCTGCTTGGCTCTGCCCACCTGGCACTCTGCACACATTACCCCGCTTGGCTCCACCCACCTGGCACTATGCACATATTACTCCACTTAGCTTCGCCCACCTGGCACTCTGCACACATTACCCCGCTTGGCTCCACCCACGTGGCACTATGCACACATTACCCCGCTTGGCTCCGCCCACCTGGAACTTTGCACACATTACCCCGCTTGGCTCCGCCCACCTGGCACTCTGCACACATTACCCCGCTTGGCTCCACCAACCTGGCACTCTGCACACATTACACTGTTTGGCTCCACCCACCTGGCACTCTGCACACATTACCCCGCTTGGCTTCACCAACCTGGCACTCTGCACACATTACACCGTTTGGCTCCACCCACCTGGCACTCTGCACACATTACCCCACTTGGCTCCACCCACCTGGGACTCTGCACACATTACCCCGCTTGGCTCCACCCACCTGGCACTATGCACACATTACCCCGCTTAGCTCCGCCCACCTGGTACTCTTCACACATTACCCTACTTGGCTCCACCCACCTGTCACTCTGCACACATTACCCCGCTTAGCTCCACCCACCTCGCACTCCGCACACATTACTCCGCTCAGCTTACCTGCGGTGATGAAGTCCCGCCCTCCCGACCTTAGCGCTGTCACTGTCCTCCATGGCCGCCGCTTGTCACATCTCCTCTCGCTGCCGACCAGAGACTGTCACCAGCGGTGACGTCATAGGCTCCCGTGATACTTGGCTGTGAAGGTCATTGAAGTCAGTGACAGGTCTGCTATCAGCAGTGCAGGAGATCGTCACCGCAGGTAATGTACCTCGCTTCTGACAGCAGCACTTGTCATGCCCTGCAGTGACCTGGGCTGACCTGTTGATGTTAGCTCAGGTCACTGCATTGCTCTCCCAGCCAATGTGGAACATTCTGTTCTTCATTGAATGGGACAGTGACTATGGTATGGATCGTCATGGGAACCCCTTGGATTACAGCAGACCTGGATTTGTTTTTCTTTCTAATAAATTGGTGAAAGAGGGAATGTTTTGGGCAGTGTTTTTTCAAATAAAAATGTGTTTGTCGTCTATTTTTTTTTTTTTTATTACTGACTGGGTTTGTGATGTCGGGTATCTGATAGACGCCTGACCTCACGAACCCCAGGGCTTGATGCCAGGTGACAATACACATCTGGTATTACCCCATATATTACCCCATTTGCCACCGCACCAGGGCACGGGATGAGCTGGGGCGAAGCACCAGGATTGGCGCATCTAATAGATGCGCCACTTCTGGGGCGGCTGCGGCCTGCTATTTTTAGGCTGGGGAGAGTCCAATAATCATGGACCTCCCTAGTCTGAGAATATCAAACCCCAGCTGTCCGCTTTACCTTGGCTGATGATCCAATTTTGGGGGGACCCCCACGTCTTTTATTTTTTAGTTATTTATTTAATTTAAAATAACAGCGTGGAGTGCCCTCAGTTTTGGATTACCAGCCAAGGTGAAGCTGCCAGCTGTGGTCTGCAGGCTGCAGCCGTCTGCTTTACCCTAGCTGGCTAAAAAAATAGGGGGAACCCCACGTCATTTTTTTAATTTTTTTCGCTAAATACAAGGCTAAGCACCCCTTAGTGCCACATGAAAGGCACCAAAGGGTGCAAAATTACAAAATGCAGGAGAGTGGGACATTATGTGTCTTTCTGCCATTATAATGACAGAAAAGACTGATATGAAGTGTACAAGCAAAAGAAAATCACCAGAGCGCTCTACACTGTGAAAAGCAGTAGAAAATGGCACTGGAGTGAACATCTCATGTAGGTTGAAGCTATGGATCTGTACCGCCCTGGGGGCTCGGCTGCTCTCCGCCGAGCCGCTCGGATCCGAGCTCGGGTTGTCGGTGGCTCAAGCGCCTCCGGACTGGGGGCCACATCGCTCTGGAAAGGGGGGGTAGGTTTGGTTGTTTGGTTTGGGGTGGACCGGTTTCACGGCCCGGTAACAGTTCGTGACGCCACCCACGGGTCGTGGTGAGGTGATAGGCACCACCGCTGCGGTCAGGGTGCGGGGGCTCGTCCGGGATCGGTGGTGGGTCGCAGCTAGGTGTTGACCCCTCCGTGGGTAGGGGGTTTGTTGGTCCTGGGGCCAGGTGGCAGGAGCGGGGGGTTGCAGGACGCAGGGGCACGCATGCGGCGCGGTGCCTGATGGCACTGGTGTACTCACGATTAAACCACACAGAGTCAATGGTAAACCAAGTTCGGTGTAGATCGGTGCCCGCAGCCGGCTGCGTGTGTCCCCAGTGAGGTTGGTGATGTCGCCTTTCTCCTGCACCTTTAAATTTGCTACAGTGACTCCTATGCTTCAGCAACGGTAGTCCACTCCCCGGCTTTTGGGTACCGGAGGAGCCCTTTTGCCCGCAGGCGCTAGCCCTTTGGATCTCTGGCCCTTGGCGGTGGCTCTTATCCGGAATCGGTGGGCTGTTGCCGTCTATCGGGACATTGGGTGGGAATGAACCCCTGAGGTCCAGACCGCAATCAGTAGATTTGTCTGAGCCCGGTTGCTTCTGCGCTAGAACGGGGTCTGAGTACCCTGCCTGGTGCTCTGGTTGACTTGTTAGCTCCCCGATTCGGGTACGAAGGGTCACCACCCTCTTCTCGGTCCCTACGGTTCCGCAGTTCAGTCCCTGACCGGACTCCTGCATACGGCCATCACCGTCTGCCTGCCTGACAGTTCCAAGGGGTCCTAGGCTCCGCCCTAGGCCCCTGACTCTCAGCTCGCCACTTTTACTCCTCTCAGTACTCCTCTCCCCACTCGACTCACTTGTCCTTTCCCTGCCTCAGGCCAGCAGACTCCTCGGACGGCGTGACTATCCGCCTGGCTCCGCCCAACTGGTGTGCCTGACTAGACCTGAGGGAGGCGGTCAGGACTTGTTGGCTGCTGGTGCCTCACTGGGGTGGGGGTGTGTGTGGTGTTGTGTGTTGTTACCTGTGACCCCTGGGGGTCCAGGGCGTCACAGATCCTGGGTAAATTTATGTATTTTACCTCCCTCAGTTTTTTTGCAGTATGCAAACAAACGGAAGGCACACGGATGACATACGGACCGTATATGGAACAGAAACGGATGCCACACGGATGCACCTGTAAAAAAAACAAACTGTTTTTTGTGGACCGCGAAAACGGATCGGTCGTGTGAATGAAGCGCTATTCTGGTCTGCCGTTTATAAACAGCAGGCAGAAATAAGTGAATAGCGCCCCCTAGCGTCAGAAAATCTCTGTGGTTTCAGGGGGTAGCTGAGACCCTGGAGATCATGATTTAGGCCGTTTTTTCCGGTCCCCGCTCACGTGATCACCGGTATACACCGTATACCAATGATCACGTTACAGTAAATGACAGCGTCGGTAAAAAATTATTTATCTCCCATCTGGCATGAACAAACATGTCAGATGGGAGATAAATCTCCTCCCCGGTCCCCTCCGGTCCCCCGGTGTCGCCAAAGTGTCTCCCCCCGACCCCTCCCGGAAATCCAAGATGGCCGCGCGCACAGCAGTGCGCCAGACGCATTCACCCTACTCCTCTGATTTCTGTCACATGTGCCATGACACATGCGACAGAAAACTCCTCTCCAGGCCCTGCCAGGTCACCCTCTATAACCCCACCGGTGTTCCCCGGTGTCCCACGGTATCTGTGGAGTGTTAATCTCCCGCGGCCCTCTCCTTCACAATAGACGCTGCCGCATGCACAGAGCGGCTGTCAGCTCAGCTTCCTGTGGTCAGACACAGTGAGTGGTGGTTATGCATCTGTAAGCTAAATGGGCGGCACGGTGGCTCAGTGGTTAGCACTGCAGTCTTGCAGCGCTGATGTTCTGGGTTCAATTCCCACCAAGGACACCATCTGCAATGAGTTTGTATGTTCTCCCCATGTTTGCGTGGGTTTCCTCCGAGTACCCAAAGACATACAAATAGGGAATTTAGATTGTGAGCCCCAATGGGGACAGTGTTCCCAATGTATGTAAAGCACTATGGAATTAATAGCGCTATATAAATGAATTATTATTATTGCAATGCCCTGCTCATGAGGTAAGGAACATAGTTGATCAGGAGAGCTATACTACATTTCCAAATGGAGGTATGTGCTATTTCTGTTGCCCTGCTGAACGACTACCAAACATGAGAGTCCGTTATACGCCAGAAGAAAACACATCTAAATAGCGAGCTCTGTTGTTTAGTATTCATTCAGCTGGATAACTGGACTTAAAGGGGTATTCCATCTCCAAGATCCTATCCCCAATATATAGTAGGTGGAATAGCAGTAATATCAGCAAATACCAATATTTGGAAATGTAGAATAGTTCTCCTGATTAGGCATGCCCTTACCTCATGAGCAGGGCATTGCAGCTTTGATAGCAACCGTTACGACATGGACTCTGCTGCTGTGGACCCAGCGAGAGTGGGTGCAGATTCATTGCACCCACACTCCTCACATGGAGGGTCTGCACTCCTAGAAAATGGGGGATACGTTCCCCGAGCGTGTCCCCCCATATTCTAGACGGTCGAGAGTCGTTGTGGGACCCCCTTATTTTTTTTCTTACAATAAATTGGTGAAAGAGGGAATGTTTTGGGGAGTGTTTTTTCAAATAATTTTTTTTTGTCTATTTTTTTTGTTAGTACTGACAGTTTGTGATGTCGGGTATCTGACAGACGCCATGACATCACAAACTGCTGGGCTTGATGTCAGGTGACCTTACAGCTAGTAGCAACCCCATTTATTACCCCGTTTGCCACTGCACCAGGGCACGGGATGAGCTGGGCTGAAGCGCCAGGATTGGCGCATCTAGTGGATGCGCCACTTCTGGGGCGCCTGCGGCCTGCTATTTTTAGGCTGTGAAGGGCCAATAACTATGGACCTTCCCATCCTGAGAATACAAGACCACAGCTGTCCACTTTACCTTGGCTGGTGATCCAATTTGGGGGGACCCTACTTTTTTTTTGTAATTATTATTATTTATAAAATAATTATAAAAAAGAGCCTGGGGTGACCTCCACATTGGATCACCAACCACGGTAAAGCTGCCAGCTGTGGTTTTCAGGCTACAGCAGTCTACTTTACCCTAGCTGGCTATCAAAAATGGGGGGACCCCCACGGCCAGGATTAAAATAAACAATACCCTCACCGACCCTCTTGACATTAAAAATGGCACAAGGCAGGGTTGCCCCTTATCCCCCCTACTCTTTGTCTTGGTCATGGAGCCATTGCTAACCTCCATTCAACAGGACCGGGACATTGAGGGGTTTAATCTGCAGGGAGTTCACCACAAGTCCGCCGCCTTTGCCGACGACTTGTTGGTGGTAATGTCCAGGCCGGAGAGGGGTTTCCCTGCCTTTATGAAATTATTAGAGGAATATGGCCGCTGGTCTAACTTCAAAATTAACCTATCCAAATCAGAAGCATTAAGCATTAATATCGCCAGCAAAGTTACTAAATCTCTCCAAAACACGTTCCCTTTTCGATGGCCAAATAGTCACATAACATACTTAGGCATTAAGTTGGGGAAAACCTTCAAGTCCCTATTTGATCTCAACTACAAGCCCCTTCTTCCTAAACTTACCGCACAAATAGCCTCGTGAAAGGCTCCCTTCCTTTCGTGGATGGGTCGGAAAAATTTAATTAAAAGCATTATACTTCCAAAGTTTATTTACCTTTTTCAAATGCTACCCATACCAATTCCCACAGCTTTTCTCTCTCAGTGTAACTCTTTAATCTCCAACTACGTCTGGAACAAACATAAACCGAGAATCAACTTTCAAACATTGAACCTCCCAAGGGACAGGGGGGGCATGGGATTACCCAATATTTCGTTATATTACCAAGCAGCCGTCCTTTCCAGAACGGTAGACTGGATCAGATGCCCACCGACTAAATTGTGGATATCTATAGAAGAATACCTAGCCCCCACCCCTCTACGAGCTATGCTACTTTCCCCTGCAAACCAGAGGGATAAAAGATCCTTCACAAATGAGCTTACGAGAACTCTCTTGCACAAATGGAAGGAAAACAGAGAGATATTGGCCCCGCCTCTCTCCCCTTTAACCCAAGTTTCCGACATATTAGATGCCGATGTAAACCAAGCCGCGTCCACGAAATCCACATTTCTGACCAATGTGAATGTTCTGTTAGCTGATCGTTTGGTGGACGGCTCTTTGATATCTGAACAGGAGATGGGTATGAACCCAGGCCTCTCTAAGCTCACATTTCTTCATCATACAAAGTTAAAACATGTGATTCATCCATTATTACCTCATACTCATCTCAACAGACCTTTAACTGCATTTGAATCTTTTTGCATGCAAGCCCGGGCTCCCAGGAAAATTCTTTCTAACCTGTACCATACCCTGCTTACAAAAAAACTGGTGGTAAAGAGAGCATATATACTAAGATGGGAAAGGGACCTGAGTACTACATTTACCGATTTACAAACGAGCCAAATTTACAATGCCTCACACGGTCCGTCATGTTGTGTGAGAGTTCAAGAGAATTCATTTAAAGTGATTGCGAGATGGTACATTGTCCCCACCTCGTCTAGTACATGGAGCTCTTCCAACTCAGATCAATGCTGGCGATGCGGGAGGGACAAGGGAACATATTTACATGTGTGGTGGACTTGTCCGATTATCCAGACCTTCTGGCGGATGGCATCACAGTTAATATTTGACCTCACAGGCAAACAGGGGGTTCTGGAACCTGGACAAATGCTTCTGAACTTCCCAATGTGGCCTAAAGATAAAGCTTCTTCAAAACTGGCGTCATTTGTAGGCTCAGCCTGTAAACTTCTCATAGCCCAATTGTGGCGCACAACGAAAATTCCCACTCTCACGCAGCTCTTGCTGAAGATCGATCAATTATATCACGTTGAAGAACTCTCAGCCCTTTCACGTCAAAATATGCTCTCTTTCCTTCAAGTCTGGAAGGCTTGGCAGGCCTATAAGTCTAAACCTCAATTTTCAATAGTGACTTCGCAGACGGCAGCATAGGGGATTGTAAGTCACCCTTCCCCCCACCAATGAGATGAATGACAGCTGTCTAACCATCCTTGCCACGGATTGAATGGATCTAAGACCAAAATCCTCTCCTTTCTTCTCTCCTTTCTATCTCTTTCCCCTTTCCTTTCGTCTCTTGAACCCTCTAACTCTAATCCCGTAACTGAATTTCATGCGATAAAAATTCGCTCTCCTGGATTCTAGCTCCCCCCCTACTTCTAGTTTCTATGATACTTGTTGTTAAAAATTGTTGCATATTAATACAGAAACCAGGCAACTAATTTAATTCGGGCTTTCCCACTACCCGATGGTTAAGTTTATTATTTGGAAAGCTCAGACAACACATAAGTAATCTGAGTCATAGAGTTAAAATGGGAAGCGTCGGATGCAAATGTAATTGTATTAGTCAAGACTGTGATTTCTGATGATTGTGTATTTTTATTTTATTTTGCTTCAATAAACAAAACATTAAAACAAACAAAAATGGGGGGACCCCCACGTCATTTTTTTAAACTATTTTTTTAATGGGCTTCCCTGTATTTTGATTGCCAGCCAAGGTAACGCCAGGCAGATGGGCTGGCAACCTGTAGCTGTCTGCTTTATCTGCGCTGAGAATCAAAAATACCGCGGAGCACTACGTCATTTTTTTAATGATTTATTTTTACAGTTCTGTCATGTCAGGCAATCAAAATACACGGAAGCACTTTTTTTTTTAGTTATTTAAATAAATAATTAAAAAAAAAATATATGGGCTCCCGCTGCATTTTTTGTATTGCTAGCTATGGGTAATCCAAGCAGCTACTGGCTGCCAACCCCCACTGCTTGGTGTTACCTTCACTGGCAATGGAAAATCCAGGAAAGCATTTTTTTACTTTTTTTGCCAAAAAACTAAAAAAAAAAAAAATGACGTGAGCTTCTCCATCTTTTTGTATACTAGCCAGGTACAGCAGGCAGGTACGGCTGCCCCCAACCCCCAGCTGCCTATTTGTACCCGGCTGGGAATTTAAAATATAGGGAAACCCTTTTTTTAATTATTTCATGAATTTCATGAAATAATTAAAAAACAAATGACATGGGCTTCTCCCCATTTTTGTGTCCAGCCAGGTACAACTAGGCAGCTGGGGATTGGAATCCGCAGCACAGGTTAGCCCGAGGTTTCTGGGCGCCTCTGCTGCGAATTGCAATCCGCAGCCGCCCCAGAAAATGGCGCTTTCATAGAAGCGCCATCATCTGGCGCTGTAGCCAACTCTTCCAGCAGCCCTGAAGCCGGGTGGCTTGCTGAGTAATCATCATGAGTTAATACTGGCTTTGTATTACTAGCGAGTATTAAGCCAGAGATTCTTAATGTCAGGCAAGTTTGACCCGGCCATTAAGAATCTATAATAAAGGGTTAAAAAAAAGACACCACACACAGTTAAAATACTTTAATAGAAATAAATACACAGACACATTACAGACTCCATGTGTATTACTCCCTTTTATCCCTCCACGATCCATGGTCTTCTGTCTTCTTTCTCCTTCAACACATTCAGCTCTGCTACATCAGCAGCGGTGCATGTGAGAAAGGACGCTGCTTCCCGTGCAGCCTGAGTGATCAGAGGCTCCGTGCTGAATAGCGGTGATGTCACCATTGACAGGCGAGTTGCTATAGCAACGGTGATCTCCGTTATTAACCGGCTGTGGCAGCCGGTGAATAAGGGAACAGGGAAGCAGACCGGGAAACCGACCGTGTGCCAGAGCATCTCACCAGTACATGGAGATACACAAACAATCACCGCGTACTGGAGAGATGCACTGACAGGACCTAGGACAGGCCATGACGTCTAGCCATGTGACCAGTCTGTAGCCAATGAGATAACAGACACGTGACTGGTCACATGCTATTTTGACGACATCACGTAGGTCCTGTCATCACTGCTGGTTACCGGGAAGACGCAGCGATTATCGGGAGGAATAGCAGCAGGAGACAGAGTGCAGGACGCATCCCGGGGACCGGTAAGTGATATGGCAATGTTTATTAACTGTATGTGTACATTTATAACGTGTTTTTATGTGTTTGTGATTGCCTCCCATTGTTTCCTATGGAGTTCGAGCAGTTCGCCGAACCAGTTCGCCGAACCGAACTCGAACGAGACCTCCGTTCGGCGAACCAAGCTCGAGCCGAACCGCGACCGGTTCGCTCATCTCTAATCAGGATATCACTCACAGGACCAGCAATCACAGGCAAAGCAGTGCTAAGCTTATAGCCGGCACTGGTTCACTGGAAATGTCAGCTTTTAAGGCATCCAAGGTCCGGAAGTGAGGCCCGAGAGAAGGCTCCACCCCCTAGCCATGTGGACGGGGAGGCGAACCATGACAGTACCCCCTCCTCAAGGGGGGGGGCACCGGACCCCCAGGATATTTCCGGTGGAAAGCCGCAATCAACCGATTGGCCCGCACGGATCGAGCCGGCACCCAGGTCCTGTCATCCGGACCGTAACCCTTCCAATGGATCAGATACTGGAGGGAACTAGGAACCCAACGAGAATCGATAATATGCTGGATCTCGTACTCCTCCTCACCGTCCACCAATATTGGAGCCGGGGGCGTCTGAGAATCCACCACAGATAGAACAAATGGATTAAGCAAGGAGGTATGAAATACGTTAGGAATACGCAAGGTCTGGGGCAGTTGTAACCGAAAGACCACCGGGTTGATCACTTCAATGATCTCATAGGGTCCTATAAACTTAGGACCCAACTTAGCAGACGGAACCCTAAGCCTAATATTCCGAGTGGACAGCCACACTTTGTCCCCCACTTGAAAGGGGGGTCCCAGAGAACGGCATTTGTCCGCTTGGCGTTTCTGGGACTGTTGAGCGTCTCGATACACCGTCGTACCTCCTTCCACACCTCCCCCAGATGCTGAACGACTGACTCGGCCCCTGGACACCCCGAATCCATTCTAGAGAAGGTCCCGAAGTGAGGGTGAAACCCGTAATTACAGAAGAAGGGAGAAGTCCCCGTAGACTGATGGACTCTGCTATTGAATGCAAACTCCTCAAGGGGCAAAAACGTACACCAATCCTCCTGCTGAGCAGAAACCAAGCACTGCAGGATTTGCTCAAGGGTCTGATTCGTCCTCTCCGTCTGCCCATTGGACTCGGGATGATAGGCGGACGAGAAGGACAACTCAATTCCCAACCGCCTGCACAAGGCCCTCCAAAACCGAGAAATGAATTGTACCCCCCTGTCAGACACAACATTCAGGGGCAACCCATGTAACCGAACCACCTGGTCAATAAAGTGGTTGGCAAGGGCCGCAGCATTAGGTAGACCGGAGAGGGGAACAAAATGTGCCTGTTTACTAAAACGATCCACCACCACCCACATCACAGTCATACCATTTGAGACAGGGAGGTCCGTAATGAAATCCATGGACAAGTGGGTCCATGGTCTTTCAGGAACAGGTAATGGAACCAGTTCCCCGGCCAGCCGGTTACGACATACCTTAGCACGGGCACATGTAGCACAGGCAGACACAAACCCAGCAACATCTGAGTGAAGAGATGGCCACCAAAACAGTCGAGCAACAGCCTTGCGAGTGGCTGTAATTCCAGGATGGCCGCTAAGTACGGACTCATGGAAATCTTGAAGTACTCGTATCCGGAGGTGCAAAGGGACAAACAGTTTAGTGTCTGGAGCGGAAGATGGAGCTGAGCCTCCCTGACCTCAACCTCTACCTTGGATGACAAGGCAGCGACCACCACCCCTCGCGGAAGAATGGAGGAAGGATGCTCGGGAGGTGACACCGGGTCCAAACTACGGGACAGTGCATCTGCCCTCACGTTTTTAGACCCCGGCTGAAAAGTAATACAAAAATGTAATCTAGAAAAAAAAAAGAGCCCACCTCGCTTGTCGAGGCGTCAATCTCTTGGCGGACTCGATATACGCAAGGTTTTTATGATCAGTGATGACAGTAATACGGTGAACAGCACCCTCCAAAAAATGCCTCCATTCTTCAAATGCCAACTTTACCGCCAATAATTCACGGTTACCCACATCATAATTCCTCTCAGCCGGAGTGACTTTCTTGGAGAAGAATGCACATGGTCGCAGATTAGTCAGAGTAGCAGGGCCCTGAGAGAGAACAGCTCCCACCCCCACCTCTGAGGCGTCCACCTCCACAATAAACGGCGCCTCGAGGTCAGGCTGTACCAGGACCGGGGCGGACATGAACCGGTCCTTTTAACTCAAGAAAGGCCTGGACAGCCGTTTGTGACCAGTTCTGCAGATCTGCCCCTTTCCGTGTAAGGTCAGTCAATGGCTTGGCAATTTGAGAAAACCCCTTAATGAACCTTCGATAATAATTTGCGAAACCCAAAAAGCATTGTAGCGCCTTGATATCCCTGGGTTGCACCCAATCCACGATAGCCTGCACCTTTCCTGGGTCCATTTTAACCCCTTCACCCCCGGCCACTAAAACACCCTAATGACCGGGCCATTTTTTGCAATTCTGACCAGTGTCACTTTGACAGGTTATAACTCTGGAACGCTTCAACGGATCCTGGCGATTCTGACATTGTTTTTTCGTGACATATTGTACTTCATGTCAGTGGTAAATTTAGGCCGATATTTTTTGCGTTTATTTGTGAAAATTTAGGAAATTTGGCGAAAATTTTGAAAATTTCGCAAATTTCAAACTTTGAAAATTTATGCCCATAAATCTGAGAGATATGTCACACAAAATAGTTACTAAATAACATTTCCCACTTGTCTACTTTACATCAGCGCAATTTTCGAAACAAATTTTTTTTCCGTTAGGAAGTTAGAAGGGGTCAAAGGTCATCAGCAAATTCTCATTTTTCCAACAAAATTTACAAAATAATTTTTTTAGGGACCACATCACATTTGAAGTGACTTTGAGAGGCCGAGGTGACAGAAAATACCCAAAAGTGACCCCATTCTAAAAACTACACCCCTCACACTGCTCAAAACCACATCCAATAAGATTATTAACCCTTTAGGTGCTTCACAGGAACCAAAGCAATGTGGAAGGAAAAAATGAAAATTTTACTTTTTAACACAAAAATGTTACTTTAGCCATAAAATTTTCATTTTTACAAGGGAGAAAAGAGAAAGTACACAATACAATTTATTGTGCATGTTCTCCTGAGTACGCTGATACCCCATATGTGGTAAAAATCAATTGTTTGGGCGCACGGCAGAGCTCGGAAGGGAAGGAGCGCCATTTGAATTTTTGAACGCAAAATTAGCTGCACTCATTAGCGGACGCCATGTCGGGTTTGAAGACCCCCTGAGGTGCCTAAACAATGGAGCTCCCCCATAAGTGACCCCATTTTGGAAACTAGAGGCCTCAAATAATTTTTCTAGATGTTTGGTGAGCACTTTGAACCCCTGGGGGCTTCACAAAAGTTTATAGCGTTGAGCCGTGAAAAGAAAAAAATTTTTTTTTACCACAAAACGGTTGCTTCAACTAGGTAGCTTTTTTTTTCACAAGGGTAACAGGAAAAAATGCACCATAAAATGTATTGTGCATTTTCTCCTGAGTACGCAGATACCTCATATGTGGTGGAAATCAAATGTTTGGACACACAGCAGTGCTCGGAAGGCAAGGAGCGCCATTTGAATTTTTGAGTGCAAAATTAGCTGCACCTGTTAGCGGACGCCATGTCGGGTTTGAAGACCCCCTGAGGTGCCTAAACAATGGAGCTCCCCCACAAGTGACCCCATTTTGGAAACTAGAGGCCTCAAATAATTTTTCTAGATGTTTGGTGAGCACTTTGAACCCCTGGGGGCTTCACAAAAGTTTATAGCGTTGAGCCGTGAAAAGAAAAAAATTTTTTTTTACCACAAAACGGTTGCTTCAACTAGGTAGCTTTTTTTTTCACAAGGGTAACAGGAAAAAATGCACCATAAAATGTATTGTGCATTTTCTCCTGAGTACGCAGATACCTCATATGTGGTGGAAATCAAATGTTTGGACACACAGCAGTGCTCGGAAGGCAAGGAGCGCCATTTGAATTTTTGAGTGCAAAATTAGCTGCACCTGTTAGCGGACGCCATGTCGGGTTTGAAGACCCCCTGAGGTGCCTAAACAATGGAGCTCCCCCACAAGTGACCCCATTTTGGAAACTAGAGACCTCAAATAATTTTTCTAGATGTTTGGTGAGCACTTTGAACACCTGGGGGCTTCACAAAAGTTTATAGCGTTGAGCCGTGAAAAGAAAAAAACAATTTTTTACCACAAAACGGTTGCTTCAACTAGGTAGCTTTTTTTTTCACAAGGGTAACAGGAAAAAATGCACCATAAAATGTATTGTGCATTTTCTCCTGAGTACGCAGATACCTCATATGTGGTGGAAAGTAATTGTTTGGGCGCATGGCGGGGCTCAGAAGAGAAGGAGCGCCATTTGACAGCAAAATTGGTTGGAATCATTAGCGGACACCATGTCACGTTTGGAGACCCCCTATGGTGCCTAAACAGTGGAGCTCCCCCACAAGTGACACCATTTTGGAAACTAGAGCCCTCAAATAATTTTTCTAGATGTTTGGTGAGCACTTTGAACACCTGGGGGCTTCACAGAAGTTTATAGCGTTGAGCCGTGAAAAGAAAAAAAAATTTTTTTACCACAAAACGGTTGCTTCAACTAGGTAGCTTTTTTTTTCACAAGGCTATCAGGAAAAAATGCACCATAAAATGTATTGTGCATTTTCTCCTGAGTACGCAGATACCTCATATGTGGTGGAAAGTAATTGTTTGGGCGCATGGCGGGGCTAAGAAGAGAAGGAGCGCCATTTGACAGCAAAATTGGTTGGAATCATTAGCGGACGCCATGTCACGTTTGGAGACCCCCTATGGTGCCTAAACAGTGGAGCTCCCCCACAAGTGACACCATTTTGGAAACTAGAGCCCTCAAATATTTTTTCTAGATGTTTGGTGAGCACTTTGAACACCTGGGGGCTTCACAGAAGTTTATAGCGTTGAGCCGTGAAAAGATTTTTTTTTTTTTTTACCACAAAACGGTTGCTTCAACTAGGTAGCTTTTTTTTTCACAAGGGTAACAGGAAAAAATGCACCATAAAATGTATTGTGCATTTTCTCCTGAGTACGCAGATACCTCATATGTGGTGGAAAGTAATTGTTTGAGCGCATGGCGGGGCTCAGAAGAGAAGGAGCGCCATTTGACTTTTCAAACGCACAGACGCAGTGCACTGATCGGCCGCTGCAGGACGCACGGTCGGATGCGATAAAAAAAAGCGTCGGGGATACGTAAAAAAAAAAGTCACGCCAAAAATTGACCATGGATGCAGATACGTTATGTGCATCCCTGATCAGCGCTTGGCGGGACGAACGGACGGATGCGATACAAAAAGCGTCGCAAATACGGAAAAAAGTCACGCCAAAAATTGAGCAGGGATGCCGATCCGTTATCTGCATCCCTAATCAGCGCTCGGCGGGACGCACGGACGGATGCGATACAAAAAGCGTCGTGAATACGGAAAAAAGTCACGCCAAAAATTGAGCAGGGATGCCGATCCGTTATCTGCATCCCTAATCAGCGCTCGGCGGGACGCACGGACGGATGCGATACAAAAAGCGTCGTGAATACGGAAAAAAGTCACGCCAAAAATTGACCATGGATGCCGATCCGTTATATGCATCCCTGATCAGCGCTTGGCGGGACGCACGGACGGATGCGATACAAAAAGCGTCGGGGATACGGAAAAAAAAGTCACGCCAAAAATTGAGCAGGGATGCCGATCCGTTATCTGCATCCCTGATCAGCGCTCGGCGGGACGCACGGACGGATGCGATACAAAAAGCGTCGTGAATACGGAAAAAAAAGTCACGCCAAAAATTGACCATGGATGCCGATCCGTTATCTGCATCCCTGATCAGCGCTTGGCGGGACGCACGGACGGATGCGATACAAAAAGCGTCGGGGATACGGAAAAAAAAGTCACGCCAAAAATTGAGCAGGGATGCCGATCCGTTATCTGCATCCCTGATCAGCGCTTGGCGGGACGCACGGACGGATGAGGTGTAAAAATGGACAGGGGATACGGAAAAAAAAAAAAAAAGTTATACTCACAGTACCCACAGGACTAGCAGGAGGATCACTGACCAGAAGAGCTGCAGAGGAACAGATGGCAGAGAGATGGACAGCTTTACAGGAGCAGCAGGCAGATCAGCAGAATGCCCAGGAAGGACCCAGCGATGGACGCAGATGTGATCAGGCCGGTGAAGACAGGTAAGAGGACGTCGGGGGAGAGCAGAGGGGGAAAGGGGGGGGTGAGAGCAGAGGGGGAGGGGGGAGAGCAGAGGGGGAGAGCAGAGGGGGAGGGGGGGAGAGCAGAGGGGGAGGGGGGGGAGAGCAGAGGGGGAGACCGGAGAGGGAGCTGCAGAAGCAGAATAGAAATAATGGGGGAGGCAGTCAGATCGCGGGGGGAGCGGATCGGGATGTCGGGGGGGGGGGGGTGGTTGGGGGGAGCAGATCGCGGGGGGGGCATGGCAGGGGCTATCACGGCAGCGCGCAGGGGCACCACGGGAGCGCGCACGGGCTGCAAAGTGAGCACAGTACTCACTTTGCAGCAGCAGCGGTGGTAGCAGATCGGGATGCCGGGGGGGCAGATCGGGGCGTAGGGGGGCAGATCGGGGCGTAGGGGGGCAGATCGGGGGGGGGGCACGGGCAGGGGCCTTCACGGGAGCGCGCAGGGGCCTTCACGGGAGCGCGCAGGGGCCTTCACGGGAGCGCGCAGGGAGCGGAATACTTACCATTAGAGCTGCAGCGGCGGAGACATCAGAGGCGGCGGCGGCAGCAGCAGCGGTGGCGTGGTACCAAAAGTACCAGCCACTCAACGCTGCAGACATGTTGGGGGAGGGCTCACAGGCCAGCACAGGCCTGGGGAGGGCGGCCACCGGCAGATCAGACCGCCCCACTGCACACTGATTGGAGCGATTGCGCGTCATAGCACGATCGGTGCTGCAGGGGCTGGGGGCGGCATGTTTGAGGTCCACCTATGATATGCTGCTGCAGCTGCGGCATCTCATAGCTGGATCTCACAGGATCGCACTAATTCGGGCATTATTTTTGCCGAAATTAGTGCGATCGATGTGGTTGGCGGTTCAGATTTGAACAGCCAATCACATCGATCGTCGATAGGGGGTGGCGATGCCGCCCCCCCTGGGGTCAAGCAAAGGTCCCCTGCTGTAAGAAACAGCAGGGGACATCATTTGAAAGCCGTTGCTATGGCCACGGCAATCAAATGAAGTTTAGGCCGTAAAATTACGTTAAGTCACGTTAAAATAGGACGTAATTTTACGGCCCGCGGTCGTGAAGGGGTTAAACCCATCACGAGAAAGGAGTAAAAACAAAAAAGGCTATTTTCTGAACAGAGAAAACACATTTTTCAAGCTTGGCAAACAGATGGTTATCACGTAATCTCTGTAATACTGAGCGAACATGCGTAATATGCGTATCCCTATCGGCAGAATAAATCAAAATGTCATCGAGATAGATGACCACAAAACGACCAAGAAAATCAAAGAAGATATCATTGATGAAATTTTGAAACACCGCAGGAGCATTTGTTAGACCAAAAGGCATCACCAAATTCTCAAATAACCCCTCTGACGTCAGAAAGGCCATTTTCCACTCATCCCCTTCTCTAATACGGATAAGATTATAGGCCCCCCTGAGGTCTAGTTTGGTAAACCACCGGGTTTCAGAGAGTTGGTTGTAGACATTAGGGATGAGTGGAGGTGGATACGTTTTTTTCACAGTAATTTTGTTCAATTCTCGGAAATCGAGATATGGCCTTAATCCTCCGTCCTTCATCTTTACAAAAAAGAACCCAGTGGCCACAGGGGAAGAAGAAGGATGGATATGCCCTTTACGTATATTATCAGATATGTACGATTTCATAGCAGCCCATTCTGGACCCGAGAGGTGATATAAACGGGCCTTGGGCAATTTGGTAATGGGAAGCAAATCGATGGCACAGTCATATGGGCGATGAGGCGGAAAAATCTCGGCCTCTGTTTCCGAGAATACGTCTCCGTAGTCCCTCAGGTATTCCGGAAGACCCTCAGGACTTACGGAGAACACAGGTACAGATTGTAAACACCTTTTATGACAAGCAGGACTCCATTTGACTATGGTACAACACTCCCAATCAATAACGGGATTATGTAACATTAACCATGGATACCCCAACACTAATCCAGCAGGGAGATTGGCCATTACAAAACAAGAAATAGTTTCAGAATACTGAGACCCGATCACCAGAGTAAATTTTTCTGTAGCAAACCGAATGAGGCTTTGAGGCAGCAGTGTTTTATCAATTGCCAGGAGTTGAATGGGTCCTTCTAACCTCACTGTCCCTAACTCTAATCTTTGGACCAACTCAGAGTCAATGAAGTTCATAGCGGACCCACAGTCAACAAAGGCAGTAGCAGACCAGACCGACTCCTTGACCCAGAGGTCAACATTCAGAAGTATCTTATTGGAGGAGAGGAAAGGTACCTGATAGTCTGGGCAACTTCCTCGACCGTTACCCAGACTTAGAAATTTCCCGACGACTGTTTAGCAAAGGGGCAAGCCGGGCAGTCTTTCCTCCAGTGTCCATGGTGTCCACAATAGAAGCACAGCTTGAGATCCCGGCATCTTCTCCTCTCCTTCTCATCCAGACTGATGGCTCCAACTTCCATGTGTTCCGTAGCCGGCAACAAAGAAAGTGCCCTAGGTAGAGGGGGCGGAATCTCACGCATGGTGCCCCTTCTTTCCCGTAATCTGCGGTCCATACGAACGGCCTCCGTCATCGCATCATCCAAGGTGCTGAGAGGATGGTGCAGAGCCAAGGCATCTTTCAGTGAGTCTGAAAGACCTCTCCGGAATTGGTACCTAAGTGCAGAATCATTCCACCGTACCTCAGTGGACCACTGCCGAAACTCAGAACAATATAGCTCAGCAGTGTGGTTTCCCTGAGTGAGACACATGATCCTGTCCTCAGCCACCCATACACGGTCTGGTTCATCATATATCACCCCGAGGGAGTCAAAGAAGAGGTCAACCGAATGCCGTTCTGGGGCCGAAGGGGGTAGTGAAAATGTCCAGGTCTGGGGAACCCCTCTAAGCAATGACATGATGATCCCCACCAGCTGGGTCTCATTCCCCGAGGACCGAGGCTGGAGAGTGAAAAGGAGCCTGCAACTCTCCCTAAATGTCCAAAATAGGTTTTTCTCCCCCAAGAATTTATCGGGAAGCATTACCGTGGGTTCGGGGGAGGTCAGTTGGACATCAGTGGGACTATGCTGTCCTACGGTTTGTGAGGTAGCTGCTGTGGAGACATGGGGCTCAGTGGGTGCTCTCGTCCACTAAAACCCGCCGCCTTTAGAAAGACAGCGTGGCTCAGGGCTCATCCCAACTGAACGCCGGCCTCCTTAACCGTGGGCGTAAGACTACTCAGACAACACAGGGTGGGGGAACCACAATAATTAGACTTTATTGGATCCCTAAACAATTAACGGCACATAACACATAACCAGCAAAACACAAAAGTAACAGGCAACAGAGTCTCACCCTTCCGCTGGCTCACCAAGGATTTAGAATGTCCTTGCCTCAGAGGTTCCAGGGCCGCT
Source organism: Anomaloglossus baeobatrachus (assembly GCF_048569485.1). Lineage (NCBI taxonomy): Eukaryota > Metazoa > Chordata > Amphibia > Anura > Aromobatidae > Anomaloglossus > Anomaloglossus baeobatrachus. Next base: position 113,095 of record NW_027441895.1, read on the forward strand.
TACTCCAATCCAGCAGCACCCCGCTTTTGGCGGGCACCCACCGAGAAAGGAATAATGCCAGATTTAGGAAGCTGTCTGAGGTCTGAAAAGTCTGTAACAGGTGACTGAACTGTCCCAACCTGAGTGTCCTCCTTAGGTAGTCCTGGTATGATGATACAATCCTGGCAGCCGGAGTCGAAATCCCTAGGCTGTGGATATGGTCTCCAACCAGAACCGGAGTCCCTAGATTGAAGCCATAAGATTTCCTGATCCTCTAGTCAGCTCCGAAGAGCTTAGACTGGATCGATCAGCATCCATCAACCTGGTGGCTTAAAGAAGTCCCTTTTTATAGCCACAGCCTTCCACTTAGATACACTGCGTCCTCATCGATTGGTTGGACAAGAGCGCCTCTCCCATTGGATGAATCTCAAGCTGCATGGACAATGTTCATCCAAATGATGTCTACAGAAAGACTGAAGATATCTACATGGAGTCTGCAAGTCACAGACTCAACAATGGCTACTAAGGTAATCACATTAGCAATACACAACTACAATACAATGGTTACTGGAAAAGTCTGGAGAACAATACGTCTGGCTTTCAGTGGCCAACACAATTACATTGAGTCAACAAGAGTCTTGTAAAAACAATGAGGGACTTCTCCCCCGTCTATAAACAATCTATCATGCGGTCTGGCTGAATTTTAAGAAACTTTAACCCATGAGAGTCCATGTCGTCACAGCTGCCACTGAGGTGGTCCTCGCAGAAGCGGAGACCTCACTCTGCAGCATATTGTGTGAAGCTACCAGGGTGCGATGCTCTGCAGCCAAATCCTACACCAGCTGCGTAAGGTTGGCTACTTGCTCGCACAAAGTACTGAGTGGATCCATTACAGTCTTTTAGCCTGCAAAGTTGGATCCCACTACCAATAAATAAATGTCTTTTTTTTTTCTCTTTCTCCTATGGGAGATAAAGTCTATTGAGGCCGGCTATACTGTCATGCTGCCACCAGGGGGAGCCAGAGCTCTGCAGCAGAAGACACTACACAGAGCAACGAGAACCAGGAAGTAAATACACAGCGTTCTCATACACTGCCTCACAGCACAGCTGAGAAACAGAGCTGCAGGGCATGCGAGGAATAGTCAGGTAGGCTGGGTCGAACACCGTCCGGGAAAAAGCAGAAGCGGAGTCAAAGTCAGGCCAAGGTCAGTACCGGAGGAAGCAACTGAGTGGGGAAATAGGAAAGGGGACAGAGGACAGGAGGGACGACCAGGGGATGGAACACAGACAAGGGCACGGGGGCACAGGAACAGATAGATCAGGATATCACTCACAGGACCAGCAATCACAGGCAAAGCAGTGCTAAGCTTATAGCCGGCACTGGTTCACTGGAAATGTCAGCTTTTAAGGCACCCAGGGTCCGGAAGTGAGGCCCGAGAGAAGGCTCGGCCCCCTAGCCATGTGGACAGGGAGGCAAACCATGGCATACTCCTAGTCCTGTTTTTGTGAATGGTATGAGTTATATGGAGTTAGCATAAAATGCACAATACAATGAAAATCTGGATATATTTGTCGCTAAGTTCCTGTGATTGTGCATTTAACATTTTTTCATCTGAGCAAATCCTTTTGCTTCTCAGGAATTGCCCGATGGGAATAGTTGACTTGGGGTGTGACAAGGTGGCATGAAGGAGCGTGTGCGTGAAAAAGAGGAATAGATAAAAAAAAAATCACTTGTAGTATTGATCTGTATGTCCAAAAAGTAAACCAAATCAACTTTATTGGAGAGATAACCAAATATTTATACAAACTCTCATCTTTTGTTGGGTTGGGGTCGGTCACAGCTTAAAATTAACCATTATAATTATGCAACCGAATATACCATTTCAAACGAGGCGTAATGCCACTCCTGGTGCAATCAGCCTTCACTTAACATCCACCATTTTCAACCACTGACCGCTGTGACTTAAAACAATATAACATACAATAAAGGGGAGGAAGGGTGGGACAGCAGCACACTGTGTCCGGGGTGGCCAGCAGCACAGCAGCGTCCAGGTCTCAGGATGAGGAGAGGCCGAATCCAGGAAGTAAGGGGAATTATATAGGGGAACCAATACTAAGGAAAACAGTGGGATTGGACACCTTAAAGGGGGCAGGGTTCGGGCATGGGAGACGGATTTTAACCCCTTACATACCGGGCTCAGCAGTCAGGGTACATTCAGTGCAGCCCCACTGACCTGCCCTGCAGACTGCTGAGACCCCACCACTGCACCAATCTTCCATGCTCAAATAAAACACACAATTGAAGTAAACCAAATCAACTTTATTGGAGAGATAACCAAATATTTATACAAACTCATCTTTTGTTGGGTCAGTCACAGCTTAAAATTAACCGTTGTAATTATGCAACCGAATATACCAATATTTCAATCGAGGCGTAATGCCAGCCCGAACTCCCGGTGCAATCAGCCTTCGCTTAACATCCACCATTTTCAACCACTGACCGCCACGGAGGAGCAAAAGTTGCTAGACTGCGCTCCGACCCCCACCCATAAAAAAGAAGGCCTGCTCAATGCCTTCTTGAAGGCCTAATAAAATAGCTGCCTGTGCCTGATGGAGTTTTACCATGTCGGACCTCATGGGACAGGAACAGAGCTCATCACCGAATACGAAAAGCTTGGGCGATACCGCACCATCTATGAAGAAAGGACAAAATTAGTGAAGCAATAAATGAAGTCTACCATAACGCACAAAACAAGAGGAACGCCAACTACCGATGTGTTGAAAATCAGGGTTGGCAAACCAGCCCGTGCAAACTCGGTAGCAGCACCCATCCTAAAAGAATGTGTACCAAACTCGAAAGGGTTAGGCCAAGAAAACCAAAGACACTTACGAAAAAAGGAACAAGAACTGGAACTTTTCACAGCTAGGGACTATCCTCTAGAGGTAGAAGGAAACACCGGAGCTGAGCACCGCATATAGTTAACCAAAGCAATACCTGCCAGACGGATCCGTTCCTGGACTTACAAACCCAAACACGCAAACCGCCCGAAGACCACCGGAACTGTGCTTTGCAAAAACAACTTCTCACCGATTCGCAAAGCATCAAAAAAGGCCAAGCCAAAGGAAAACGCAAAAAGAACCGATTCAAAAGTGGGCAAACAAAATTACATGCACAATCAATTGCCACCATGTAACGCTATGGACAGATCCAAAAACCCCTGGGAAATGAAAGCAAGCTTTTTCAGGTGGGAGGTGAAAAAACCATTGCTTTGGAATCAATTTCAATACCCAAGAAGGGTAACCAAAAGTAAAGCCAAAGCGCAGCTGAGCAACAGCCTCTTTATTGGGGTACCGTTCGAGCCACGGTCCCATCGCGAGAACACCCACTGGCGTCCTTATCCAGCGTGTTTGATGGTTTCTCTGGCAATGTTGACGAACTAAGGCACTGGGTTGCTGCATGTGCTCCGCCACAAGCGGAGCACTTATGCCTGAATTTACATAGGCCAAAGAAGCGGCAGTGGCCTTCGTTAAATAACCAACACGTGCCAGGTCTATGAACGGCCACTGATAGGGGACGGCAGAGATGCTAAGGTGAAAGGGGTCATAAGTGTTCTGGGCCAGCATTAAACGCAGCCAAGTGCCAAGTGTCCGTGGCTTTAAATTCCCAACCCAACTGGGGTTGAAGGGCCAAACGATGATGAAAATCCTCGTCGTAACGCCACCAAGCTGATCCCCCATGTGACTTGTAGGAATTATAAATGGTGTCGAGATATATAAACATCTCAGAACAGCGCTCAGGGTGCTTCTGTCCCATGACACATCCCATAACAAAAAATGCCTGAAGCCAGTTGTTAATGGGCTTAGCCACTTTTGGCCTCCTCTCGAAAGGACGATCAGATGAGCTCCGTTCCTTGTCAACTAACTGTACGTTAATTGGTCGAAACTAAAGACCATACATCAACATAATCATTCGCCAATATTTTTTGGACAGTCTCAGCATCCAAATGGGATCCCAAAGGGGCAATGCCGCACTAGAAAGCATCTCTGTGAATGTCAGCACGAGGCGGGGGGTCAGACTGTGTAGGAGGTTAACCAGCTAAAGAAGGGTTAATTAGTATATCCCCTGCCTGTAAATTAGCTAACAGTGTCTGAATAGTCACTGCCATGCCCGCACTACCCCCCTCACGCCCCCAAGTATTGGTACTCACCAGCATCCGGAAGGGGAACGACAGCAGGCTCCTGGAGAGGATCAACAAACGTCTCCCTCTGAGGAGGTCAGGAACGACGGCGATGAAGCCCATGGGGTACACATTTGCAGCCCCCTGCACCAAAGATGGCAGGTGAGGAGCTGCAACTGAGCAAAGGGGCCAGAAGGGCTTATTACTGCCCCAGCACCCAGGGGTGCATCCTGCTGGAGAAACTGAGGGGGCACCATGCCTGCAGACCCCTCGTTCATAGTGTCATGGTGTCCCCCTGTTATTCTTAGTGACGGTGGTGGCTGTTTAACTAGCGGTTTGGGGACGCAGGGGTTAACTAATACCGGCCACGGCTCCACACTGCCGGAGGAACAGTGACGGTGTGCGGCAGCCACGGCCAGAAGCTGGGAGGGAGTGAGGAGCTGAGAGGGAGTGAGGGGTGAGGGATCTGCATGAGTTGATGGTACATGAGGGTTAATAGCTACCGGGAGGAAATTAGTGGGGCTAGTCGGGAGGCGCGCACACGACAAGTACGCATGTGTGGTGCCCCAGCAGTCTGGTTGCCACAGCAGTGTTGCCCTCCTCAAAAGGTTTAATGCTGAGCCTGGAGATAGTTGAGGAAATCCATTAGCCAGTAAGTACCATCATCTGTTACGGGGGGACCGGCAGATTAGGACTAGGGGGTATATATCCTAATCGCCAGTCGGGGCCCACCGTGCTCCAGATGACAAAGGAGCTGCTGGCACCTGAGGGTTAGGCAGAGACTATAGAGCTGGATGGCTCTGAGATAACCCAGGAACTCTGGGAACCGGTCACGTGTGTTGGGACACGTCAGACCGGACGACAACCCGATTAGCGTTTTGGTGCACCTAGCGCTACACCAACCACGTGTGCAGGAAACACGTCAGGCCGGGTGGTAATCAGGTAGCGTTGACCGGAAGACTGCCACGAAAGCGCCCTGTCGGCCACGTGTGTAGGACACGTCAGGCCGAGCGGTCCTCCGATTAGCGTTTCTGGCCACCTCTCGACTGGCCACATGTGTGTAGGACACGTCAGGCCAGATGGGTACACCAGTAGCGTTGACCGGGAAGCCGAGGAGGATAAGGAACACCCTGTTAACTCCACAGGGGTCCTGGGGTACGCTGTCCGTGCGCGTAGGGGGCACAACCGGACAGGTGGCGCAGCAGGTGCGTTGTCCGTGTGCGTAGGGGGCACAATCGGACAGGTGGCGCAGCAGGTGCGTTGTCCGTGTGCATAGGAGACACAATCGGACAGGTGGCGCAGCAGGTGCATTGTCCGTGTGCGTAGGGGGCACAATCGGACAGGAAGCACAGCAGCCGCAACCCAGTTAATGCCACTGGGCTGCTATAGCAAGACTGGAACGGCAGGAGGGAAGCACGGTGCCTGACCCTGATGTGCCGAGCCAAGAATCTTGGCGTTACAGGCACCGTTCGCCTAACCCTACCTACCGCTTCCCAACATAGGCTTATGCCGCAATGAGGCTCTAACATGGAGGTGTGCTCTGACTGAGCAAAAGTGAAGACTGCGCACCTCCATGTTGTCTCCAGCCCCTTTTATAACCTGGGTCCGCCCCAAACCCAGGGTGGAACCACCAAGGTCTAATAGCAGAGTGCCGTGTCATCAGTGACGTCACATGCGACCTATCCGGAACCGCCACGTCATTGATGACCTCATGGCAGCCACGCCCCAAACACTTCACCAGTCATCGTCTGACGACCAATACTGAGGTGCCAGATCATAGAGGCGGGCCTCTGCGAGCCAGTCCGGAGTTGCCACGTCATCAGGACACCTGACACCCTCTGCCCTATCAGGGCCTGCCACCTCACGGACATGCTCAGTGAGGTCCTTACCGGACCTAGCCTCTGATGCACTAAGTGCCTGAGCATGCCCAGTAGCCTGAGCAACAGGCTCAGAAAGCAGACTATCAGTTTGAGCATGCTCAGTAGGCACATCCCAGAACTTAGACACAGCACGAAGTCCAAGTACCTGTGCAAAGAGGCTGTTAGGGTTAATTGTGGGAGCATGCTCAGTAGCCTGAACTGAGGACTTAGTCTCAGACATAACACAATCAGGCTGAGCATGCTCACTAGGCAAAACACCGGGCTTAAACTCTGGCTGGGGTAAATCGGCGCACGCATGCGCACTAGCCGCCTCTCCACACTTAGACGTGGTGGAAGGAACAGCCAACTGGAGGCACGGCCAAGAACGGCAACCGGCGCCTGGGCGCAACAGGAACCGCAGCAGGCTGCTTGCGGCTATGGCGGCGCCGGTTCGTAACATCATCCAACACAGTTTCTCTCCCAGAGCAGCAGAGGGAGCTCTTAATCTGGAGTTCCAGGGAGGATCCCTTAAGCTCTGACCTGGGGGAGGAGTTAGTTAGTCTGTGAGGAGAGTTCAATGAAAGAGGAACTCGAGTACTGTGGTGTGTGAGCTGGGAGCGGAGCCAGATTGCTCGGCCCAGGAAAACACAGGCCACAGAGAGGCAAAAGAGGAGAAGAACATTGGGGAGTGGAGCGCAGCCAGCTCACCCTGACGTGATCGCTAGAAAACTTGAATATCGGAGTTCAGGGCCACTCGAGTACTCGAGTACCGGTGGTCGCATCCGGAGGACGAGAGGACTGCAGGTCTCTGTCCACCCTACACCCGGAGGTGCAGCTGTAAAGTCAGGACCTGGAGCCCGGATAGACAGAACGGCACCTGTAATCGTCCACGCAGCCCGCCATATGGGAAAGTAATAAATTACCTCAGAGCAGCAGAACGGGTCTCAGTATACTGAAACAGTGGGACCCCAGTTACACAAACAGAGCATAGGGAGCAGGCCTCATTAATCATCTGGCCAGTGTGAGACCCCCGACTGCTTCCAGGCCACTGGATCACCATTACCACCTGTAACAGGCTCCCAGGACTTCCCCAGTTGCCAAAGATAAGTAAAGGAGAAACCCACACCACTGAATTAATCAGCAACTAAGGGAGGCAGATTGCTGATTTAAATCTGCCTCCCAGAGCTCATGTGACTCTCTGAGGCAACGCCCATTAGAAGGAGAGGAGGAGAGTGGAATGGAGGGAATCACCAACCATCTGACTGTCAGAGGATACAGCATCTCGTATCCACTGGCAACAGCTCACACTAGGGGACCCAGCATCCCAGGGCCCCTGAGTGACAACATTGCTCCCAGGGTACGACGTGCTCGGTCAGAACCTGCACTAGTGCAAGCTCCGGGGAGCCAGAGTACACGTAGGAGCACGACGGACCCACTCAGGTGCAGAACCACCAGACCTGACAGTACCACCCTCTTGAGGAGAGACCTCCTAACTCTCAGCACCCAGTTTGCCAGGAAACCTTTTATGGAAGTCAGCAATAAGTTTATTAGCGTGGATATCTCACCTCGGAACCCACGACCTCTCCTCTGGACCATATCCCTTTCAGTAGATCACATTTTGGACCCAATTCTGTACCTTTCTGGAATCAACACTCTGCTCGACTTCAAACTCCTCCTGACAATTCACAAGGACCGGGCATGGGGGAAGGTGAGGTGTGATCTGTCTTTTAGCCTTCTTAAGAAGGGACCTATAAAAGATATTAGGGATTCAGATACTGGCAGGGAGCTTTACTCTAAAGGTGACTGGATTGACCACCTCCAGGATGGGAAAAGGCCCAATAAATTGAGGCCCAAGCTTGGGACAGGGTACCTTGTGCTTAAGGTTTTTTTGTGGACACCCACACCAGATTCCCAACTACCAGCTTCTCCTCCTGAGACCGGTGCCTATCCACCGCATCCTTCTGTGATGTAGACGCTTTCTCAAGCTGTCTGCGAATCCCCTCCAAGTTTTTAACCTATTGGTGGTCTCAGACAACCCAGAACTCACTTCCCACCCCCGGAAAAACACTGGAGACCTGGGATCAAAACCAAAGTTGCAAAAGAGGTACACAAAGACTCATGATGCCTAATATTGAGTGCAAACTCCGCTAAAGGTAAATAAACCCCCTGATTATTGGAACAGAAGTAACTCATGTCTCTAATGACTGGTTAGTCCACTCTGAAAGGGTATGGGGATGATATGCTCAGGAGAACGATTAATTCTGTTCTAATCCGACTACAGAAAGCCTTCAAAAACGTGGAGATAAACTGTGAACCTTGATCACAATATTAACAGGAACACCGTGCAACCTGATCACATTATTGATCCACCATGTCCTGAGCTGATGGTAATTGACTCAGAGGAATAAGATGGCACTGGCGAGAGAAGCAGTCAACAATTACTCAGATGACAGTTATTCCCTTTAGAGGCCGGAAGATCAGTAAGGAAATCCATTGGGCAGACTATGGAACTTTACTCCTGGCACACACCTCACAGGCTTGAACAAAGGCCTCAACATCCAGGCCTAGCGCGGGCCACCAATACACCTGTTTAACCAAATGCATGGTACTCTTAACCCCCATGTAACCGGCCAATGCAGAATTGTGACAGTTCTGAATAAAACGGAGTCTGAAGCTAACAGGCACAAAAATCTGTCCCATGGGGTATCAGAGGGGGCCAAATGCTGTGACTTCAAAATCTCCCATTCCACATTAGTGATAGCAACTACCATCACTGGGGAAAAAGTGCGACAGGGGAACCTCCTCCCATTGGACAGGACAGGAAAAAATGAGAACGTGAAAAAAATAAGGCCCATCTAGCCTGCCTTGGGTTAGGCCTCTTGGCATTTTCTAAATAAATTACATTTTTATGGTCCGTGAGTATCACAAAAGAGTGTCTAGTCCCCTCCAAAAATTGTCTCCACTCTTCAAGAGCCCATTTAATGGCTAGCAATTCCCGGATATTACTCACAGCAAGTTGGGCTGCAGTGTGTACATCGCCCTGGCCAAAAACTGATGCTCTAGCAGGATACAGCTAAACCCCCACTAAGTGGAGACATCACAGGTGCAGGAGAAGCACATCACACACACACCTTCATGGAATGGAGGGGAGGTGACTGCTAGATGATAAAACTGCACACAAGTGGCTTGTATAGAGCGCTGTTCACATGCAGATGACACAGTCACAAACCCGCAGCCTATTAGGTAACGCCCTTCTATTAGATCAGGCGGGCTGCCAAGCCGTACTCCACTGTATATCATGCACGGACAGACACTCTACAATGCAAGGCCCAACAGAAAGGGGCCTGGCTGTATCCTGTACAAACAAAAAAATATGAGGTTTTTGTTGGTATTTATGGCCATAAAACGTAAGCCTACACCCTCGTCAAGGGACCTCATGTCTGTAGGTCCCTACACTAAATATAAAAAAAGCAACAATAAGAGGATAATGTCCTCCAAAAATCAAGTATTACTCACAGCAAGTTGGGCTGCAGTGTGTACATCGCCCTGGCCAAAAACTGATGCTCTAGCAGGATACAGCTAAACCCCCACTAAGTGGAGACATCACAGGTGCAGGAGAAGCACATCACACACACACCTTCATGGAATGGAGGGGAGGTGACTGCTAGATGATAAAACTGCACACAAGTGGCTTGTATAGAGCGCTGTTCACATGCAGATGACACAGTCACAAACCCGCAGCCTATTAGGTAACGCCCTTCTATTAGATCAGGCGGGCTGCCAAGCCGTACTCCACTGTATATCATGCACGGACAGACACTCTACAATGCAAGGCCCAACAGAAAGGGGCCTGGCTGTATCCTGTACAAACAAAAAAATATGAGGTTTTTGTTGGTATTTATGGCCATAAAACGTAAGCCTACACCCTCGTCAAGGGACCTCATGTCTGTAGGTCCCTACACTAAATATAAAAAAAGCAACAATAAGAGGATAATGTCCTCCAAAAATCAAGTATTACTCACAGCAAGTTGGGCTGCAGTGTGTACATCGCCCTGGCCAAAAACTGATGCTCTAGCAGGATACAGCTAAACCCCCACTAAGTGGAGACATCACAGGTGCAGGAGAAGCACATCACACACACACCTTCATGGAATGGAGGGGAGGTGACTGCTAGATGATAAAACTGCACACAAGTGGCTTGTATAGAGCGCTGTTCACGAGCAGATGACACAGTCACAAACCCGCAGCCTATTAGGTAACGCCCTTCTATTAGATCAGGCGGGCTGCCAAGCCGTACTCCACTGTATATCATGCACGGACAGACACTCTACAATGCAAGGCCCAACAGAAAGGGGCCTGGCTGTATCCTGTACAAACAAAAAAATATGAGGTTTTTGTTGGTATTTATGGCCATAAAACGTAAGCCTACACCCTCGTCAAGGGACCTCATGTCTGTAGGTCCCTACACTAAATATAAAAAAAGCAACAATAAGAGGATAATGTCCTCCAAAAATCAAGTATTACTCACAGCAAGTTGGGCTGCAGTGTGTACATCGCCCTGGCCAAAAACTGATGCTCTAGCAGGATACAGCTAAACCCCCACTAAGTGGAGACATCACAGGTGCAGGAGAAGCACATCACACACACACCTTCATGGAATGGAGGGGAGGTGACTGCTAGATGATAAAACTGCACACAAGTGGCTTGTATAGAGCGCTGTTCACATGCAGATGACACAGTCACAAACCCGCAGCCTATTAGGTAACGCCCTTCTATTAGATCAGGCGGGCTGCCAAGCCGTACTCCACTGTATATCATGCACGGACAGACACTCTACAATGCAAGGCCCAACAGAAAGGGGCCTGGCTGTATCCTGTACAAACAAAAAAATATGAGGTTTTTGTTGGTATTTATGGCCATAAAACGTAAGCCTACACCCTCGTCAAGGGACCTCATGTCTGTAGGTCCCTACACTAAATATAAAAAAAGCAACAATAAGAGGATAATGTCCTCCAAAAATCAAGTATTACTCACAGCAAGTTGGGCTGCAGTGTGTACATCGCCCTGGCCAAAAACTGATGCTCTAGCAGGATACAGCTAAACCCCCACTAAGTGGAGACATCACAGGTGCAGGAGAAGCACATCACACACACACCTTCATGGAATGGAGGGGAGGTGACTGCTAGATGATAAAACTGCACACAAGTGGCTTGTATAGAGCGCTGTTCACATGCAGATGACACAGTCACAAACCCGCAGCCTATTAGGTAACGCCCTTCTATTAGATCAGGCGGGCTGCCAAGCCGTACTCCACTGTATATCATGCACGGACAGACACTCTACAATGCAAGGCCCAACAGAAAGGGGCCTGGCTGTATCCTGTACAAACAAAAAAATATGAGGTTTTTGTTGGTATTTATGGCCATAAAACGTAAGCCTACACCCTCGTCAAGGGACCTCATGTCTGTAGGTCCCTACACTAAATATAAAAAAAGCAACAATAAGAGGATAATGTCCTCCAAAAATCAAGTATTACTCACAGCAAGTTGGGCTGCAGTGTGTACATCGCCCTGGCCAAAAACTGATGCTCTAGCAGGATACAGCTAAACCCCCACTAAGTGGAGACATCACAGGTGCAGGAGAAGCACATCACACACACACCTTCATGGAATGGAGGGGAGGTGACTGCTAGATGATAAAACTGCACACAAGTGGCTTGTATAGAGCGCTGTTCCTGCTAGAGCATCAGTTTTTGGCCAGGGCGATGTACACACTGCAGCCCAACTTGCTGTGAGTAATACTTGATTTTTGGAGGACATTATCCTCTTATTGTTGCTTTTTTTATATTTAGTGTAGGGACCTACAGACATGAGGTCCCTTGACGAGGGTGTAGGCTTACGTTTTATGGCCATAAATACCAACAAAAACCTCATATTTTTTTGTTTGTACAGGATACAGCCAGGCCCCTTTCTGTTGGGCCTTGCATTGTAGAGTGTCTGTCCGTGCATGATATACAGTGGAGTACGGCTTGGCAGCCCGCCTGATCTAATAGAAGGGCGTTACCTAATAGGCTGCGGGTTTGTGACTGTGTCATCTGCATGTGAACAGCGCTCTATACAAGCCACTTGTGTGCAGTTTTATCATCTAGCAGTCACCTCCCCTCCATTCCATGAAGGTGTGTGTGTGATGTGCTTCTCCTGCACCTGTGATGTCTCCACTTAGTGGGGGTTTAGCTGTATCCTGCTAGAGCATCAGTTTTTGGCCAGGGCGATGTACACACTGCAGCCCAACTTGCTGTGAGTAATACTTGATTTTTGGAGGACATTATCCTCTTATTGTTGCTTTTTTTATATTTAGTGTAGGGACCTACAGACATGAGGTCCCTTGACGAGGGTGTAGGCTTACGTTTTATGGCCATAAATACCAACAAAAACCTCATATTTTTTTGTTTGTACAGGATACAGCCAGGCCCCTTTCTGTTGGGCCTTGCATTGTAGAGTGTCTGTCCGTGCATGATATACAGTGGAGTACGGCTTGGCAGCCCGCCTGATCTAATAGAAGGGCGTTACCTAATAGGCTGCGGGTTTGTGACTGTGTCATCTGCATGTGAACAGCGCTCTATACAAGCCACTTGTGTGCAGTTTTATCATCTAGCAGTCACCTCCCCTCCATTACATGAAGGTGTGTGTGTGATGTGCTTCTCCTGCACCTGTGATGTCTCCACTTAGTGGGGGTTTAGCTGTATCCTGCTAGAGCATCAGTTTTTGGCCAGGGCGATGTACATACTGCAGCCCAACTTGCTGTGAGTAATACTTGATTTTTGGAGGACATTATCCTCTTATTGTTGCTTTTTTTATATTTAGTGTAGGGACCTACAGACATGAGGTCCCTTGACGAGGGTGTAGGCTTACGTTTTATGGCCATAAATACCAACAAAAACCTCATATTTTTTTGTTTGTACAGGATACAGCCAGGCCCCTTTCTGTTGGGCCATGCATTGTAGAGTGTCTGTCCGTGCATGATATACAGTGGAGTACGGCTTGGCAGCCCGCCTGATCTAATAGAAGGGCGTTACCTAATAGGCTGCGGGTTTGTGACTGTGTCATCTGCATGTGAACAGCGCTCTATACAAGCCACTTGTGTGCAGTTTTATCATCTAGCAGTCACCTCCCCTCCATTCCATGAAGGTGTGTGTGTGATGTGCTTCTCCTGCACCTGTGATGTCTCCACTTAGTGGGGGTTTAGCTGTATCCTGCTAGAGCATCAGTTTTTGGCCAGGGCGATGTACACACTGCAGCCCAACTTGCTGTGAGTAATACTTGATTTTTGGAGGACATTATCCTCTTATTGTTGCTTTTTTTATATTTAGTGTAGGGACCTACAGACATGAGGTCCCTTGACGAGGGTGTAGGCTTACGTTTTATGGCCATAAATACCAACAAAAACCTCATATTTTTTTGTTTGTACAGGATACAGCCAGGCCCCTTTCTGTTGGGCCTTGCATTGTAGAGTGTCTGTCCGTGCATGATATACAGTGGAGTACGGCTTGGCAGCCCGCCTGATCTAATAGAAGGGCGTTACCTAATAGGCTGCGGGTTTGTGACTGTGTCATCTGCATGTGAACAGCGCTCTATACAAGCCACTTGTGTGCAGTTTTATCATCTAGCAGTCACCTCCCCTCCATTCCATGAAGGTGTGTGTGTGATGTGCTTCTCCTGCACCTGTGATGTCTCCACTTAGTGGGGGTTTAGCTGTATCCTGCTAGAGCATCAGTTTTTGGCCAGGGCGATGTACACACTGCAGCCCAACTTGCTGTGAGTAATACTTGATTTTTGGAGGACATTATCCTCTTATTGTTGCTTTTTTTATATTTAGTGTAGGGACCTACAGACATGAGGTCCCTTGACGAGGGTGTAGGCTTACGTTTTATGGCCATAAATACCAACAAAAACCTCATATTTTTTTGTTTGTACAGGATACAGCCAGGCCCCTTTCTGTTGGGCCTTGCATTGTAGAGTGTCTGTCCGTGCATGATATACAGTGGAGTACGGCTTGGCAGCCCGCCTGATCTAATAGAAGGGCGTTACCTAATAGGCTGCGGGTTTGTGACTGTGTCATCTGCATGTGAACAGCGCTCTATACAAGCCACTTGTGTGCAGTTTTATCATCTAGCAGTCACCTCCCCTCCATTCCATGAAGGTGTGTGTGTGATGTGCTTCTCCTGCACCTGTGATGTCTCCACTTAGTGGGGGTTTAGCTGTATCCTGCTAGAGCATCAGTTTTTGGCCAGGGCGATGTACACACTGCAGCCCAACTTGCTGTGAGTAATACTTGATTTTTGGAGGACATTATCCTCTTATTGTTGCTTTTTTTATTTTTTTTTATATTTAGTGTAGGGACCTACAGACATGAGGTCCCTTGACGAGGGTGTAGGCTTACGTTTTATGGCCATAAATACCAACAAAAACCTCATATTTTTTTGTTTGTACAGGATACAGCCAGGCCCCTTTCTGTTGGGCCTTGCATTGTAGAGTGTCTGTCCGTGCATGATATACAGTGGAGTACGGCTTGGCAGCCCGCCTGATCTAATAGAAGGGCGTTACCTAATAGGCTGCGGGTTTGTGACTGTGTCATCTGCATGTGAACAGCGCTCTATACAAGCCACTTGTGTGCAGTTTTATCATCTAGCAGTCACCTCCCCTCCATTCCATGAAGGTGTGTGTGTGATGTGCTTCTCCTGCACCTGTGATGTCTCCACTTAGTGGGGGTTTAGCTGTATCCTGCTAGAGCATCAGTTTTTGGCCAGGGCGATGTACACACTGCAGCCCAACTTGCTGTGAGTAATACTTGATTTTTGGAGGACATTATCCTCTTATTGTTGCTTTTTTTATATTTAGTGTAGGGACCTACAGACATGAGGTCCCTTGACGAGGGTGTAGGCTTACGTTTTATGGCCATAAATACCAACAAAAACCTCATATTTTTTTGTTTGTACAGGATACAGCCAGGCCCCTTTCTGTTGGGCCTTGCATTGTAGAGTGTCTGTCCGTGCATGATATACAGTGGAGTACGGCTTGGCAGCCCGCCTGATCTAATAGAAGGGCGTTACCTAATAGGCTGCGGGTTTGTGACTGTGTCATCTGCATGTGAACAGCGCTCTATACAAGCCACTTGTGTGCAGTTTTATCATCTAGCAGTCACCTCCCCTCCATTCCATGAAGGTGTGTGTGTGATGTGCTTCTCCTGCACCTGTGATGTCTCCACTTAGTGGGGGTTTAGCTGTATCCTGCTAGAGCATCAGTTTTTGGCCAGGGCGATGTACACACTGCAGCCCAACTTGCTGTGAGTAATACTTGATTTTTGGAGGACATTATCCTCTTATTGTTGCTTTTTTTATATTTAGTGTAGGGACCTACAGACATGAGGTCCCTTGACGAGGGTGTAGGCTTACGTTTTATGGCCATAAATACCAACAAAAACCTCATATTTTTTTGTTTGTACAGGATACAGCCAGGCCCCTTTCTGTTGGGCCTTGCATTGTAGAGTGTCTGTCCGTGCATGATATACAGTGGAGTACGGCTTGGCAGCCCGCCTGATCTAATAGAAGGGCGTTACCTAATAGGCTGCGGGTTTGTGACTGTGTCATCTGCATGTGAACAGCGCTCTATACAAGCCACTTGTGTGCAGTTTTATCATCTAGCAGTCACCTCCCCTCCATTCCATGAAGGTGTGTGTGTGATGTGCTTCTCCTGCACCTGTGATGTCTCCACTTAGTGGGGGTTTAGCTGTATCCTGCTAGAGCATCAGTTTTTGGCCAGGGCGATGTACACACTGCAGCCCAACTTGCTGTGAGTAATACTTGATTTTTGGAGGACATTATCCTCTTATTGTTGCTTTTTTTACAATTCCCGGATACCAACATAACAATTTAACTCGATAGATGAAAATTTTCTCAAAAAGAAGGCGCAGGGCTGAAGGTGAGTGAGAGCCGCAGACCCCTGGGATAGTACTGCATTTTCTGAAACATCTATCTCCACTAGAAATGGTCTATCGAAGTCAGGCTAAACTAGAACCAGAACACAGGTAAATGCCTCCTTGAGGCAGGAAAATGCCCTAGTAGCCACAGGCCCGCATTTACAAACATCCGCTTCCTTTTGGGTAAGGTCAGTAAGGGGTTTGACAAGTTTAGAAAAACCCTTATTAAACCTCCTATAGTAATTAGCAAACCTCAAAAATCTTTGAAGGGCTTTCAGGTTTTTGGGTTGGACCCAATCCTGTACAGCCTGGCGCTTAGCAGGGTTCATGCGGAATCCAGTGGATGATAAAATTACAAATCTCCTCAACCTCGAAGGAGCCCTTGGGTACGTTCACATATAGATTATTCTCCTTAAGCCTGTTAAAGGGAACATGTCAGGTGCAGTATGCAACCATAACCACAAGCAGTTCTGGGTGCATACTGCTAATCCCTGTCTAACTGTCCCTGTAAACACTAGCATAGTGTGAGATGCCGAGGGGAGAAGTACTAGAGAACAGGTATGTTTCCCCTCAGTTCATTTCATATGCCTCCATGTACTGATTGTGGAGCAGTCAGCCCATGCAAATAGGCTGGCAAAAGCTGGGAAAGTCAGATCTGGCTCAGCAATAAGTTAGTCACTGAAGGCTGTTTATGTCAGTGTAATTTTGGGCTCGATTTTTCCTGGAGTAATCAGTAGGAATGGCAGTGGGACTGGTTGCTACCTTCTCCACATTAAGTCCAGGTTTTGATTCCTCAGCGGATCAGCTGAAATAATCAGGAGGCATTCAGTAGACTGAGACTGCTGAGGAGAGCAGTACAGGCTCATGGCTGCTGATGCTGAGACTCAATACCTCCGCTTGCTGTGCTGAGGAACCGACACAGTAAGAGAATACTGTTTTGTTTGTTACATAGGTTTATTTTATAGTTAGCATTCTGTTGTTAGTTAGTGGCCAGACAGCCTTAGACATTTGTGATGCCCTGGCAAAAGCAGGGAGTCACAGATGACTGTACCCCCCAAAAAGGGTACAGGAATCGCCTCCTGCTTGGGAATCTACACCACACTTTCCACACATGGGAACACCAGCCACAAATCCTAGTCGCCCCCCATGACAACCAGGACACACCAGTGGGCGGGACCAGGCGGATGGGAACGCCCACCTAGGGGTCTTGAGGTGACACGGGGCGGGAACCAGTTAGTTCAGTAGGAGTGGAGTTGAAGTAGAGTGGAGTGAAGTTGGGATTCGGTAACAGGAGCTGAAGTGCAGTGTGGTCAGGGTTGGAGCCCTTGGACCACGGGAGGACCGACTAGGTGGCAGACTGCATTTTAGGGCCACAGGCGACGGAGATCCGGTCACGGGAGACCTGAAGTGGATTGGGGCAGGGTTGTAGCCCGTCGGTACCGACGACGGGAATCTGGTCCGGAGGCTGTGCACGGGCGGGGTACCTGGACCCTAGGACGAGGCAAACTTCAAGCCCCTTGTTAATTGACCAGCGGGACAAGGTACCAGGCCTTGTTCCCGAACAGAGCAGCCCAGATAGAGCAGACCGGAAGCGCAACTCGGGGGACATGGTGTCCGCCAAGAACCGATTGAAGTCCCACGGGTCAGCGTCTGCGGGCAACGGCTCCTTCTGTGTCCAAAGCTGCAGGGGAGCAGATTTCTCCTGTTCCAGGTGGGTTAATCCACACACCACAACACACAAGTGCAGGAGGAAGGGCCCCTACATTGCTAACCTGTGTGCGGGACCAGCACACCCCTCCAGAGGCAACCGGCATCCGTCCTTGGTTTACAGTACAGACTCTGTGTGGATTATTCATAATCGTGAGTACAGCACTGTCACCCGGTCCAACCTGCCGACAACGTCCCAGCCCTGCTCCTTACGCCACAACCGGGCCTCGGGACTACACCTCCCCTACCCATGGAGGGGATTCCACCTTGCTGCCCCACTCCATCAGCCCCGGGCCACCCCAAACCAGGCAGCGGGGTTGCCACCATCCCATCACCGCAATCCACGGGTGGTGTCACAGACAATCTCCCCTGTAAATACCTCCCCTTTTCACTGTGTGAGAGGATGGGCGGATGCACGAGCCACGGGTCCGGCCACCACTTGAGCCCAGGATATGATCCCTGATCCGAGCGCCCCTCAAGCAGCCCCGGTCGCCGCAGCGGAGGCGGCACCCGTCCGCGACAACACAAAACCTGGAGTCACAAATATGATTCTTACCCCATCGGTAGATGCCGTGCACCTTGCTTCAAAATCCATGAAACGTTCCAAAATCTTGAACTGCTGCCATCTTGCTGCCATCTTTGGCGCCAAAACAACAACAGTGTCATCTTCTTCCCCAAAAAAGGCGCGAAGCCGAAGCCCCGCCCCCTAATAACGCGGGCGGAACCAAGTGACTCCCAAAGCAGGAAGTCGCAAAGGACAGTGGGTCTCGCGGGACTGCTGTTGAAAACCAAGGGGGAGCGGCATGTAAACCAAGAGGATAAAGGGCAGGGACACCAGGACTTTGCCAAATCCCGTTCCTGGACAAGCAAGCGGCAGGATGTCTCAGGGGTCCAACAACCAGCATGTGGAGAGGCCCGTTCCCGGGACCGCCGACTGGATTGAAGCGCAGACGGAGAGGATGTGCCGAAGAATCCAGGCCCAGGCACATTTCATCATGATGCGGTGAACCACCGAAATTAATGGCTGCAGCTGTCCGGGCGCGCGAGATGGAGATGGCCTCGGAGGAGCGAGTAAGCAGTGACCCACGCCCCCATGTTCCTCAGGAACTGGACATCTCAGCTGAGGGGTCTGGCCTGCCTCCGTCCGCCACGTTGCCTCCCTCGCCGCCCGTGTCCGTGGCCAGCCCCTGATCGGCCCGCTACCCTCAGCACCGGCAGCGGAACCCGTCTTGTGTCAGAAGGAGGCCCCAGCAATGGGGACCTCGGACCTTGCCTGCACCACCGACCCAGCACCCGTCTCGGCCCCGAGCCAGGCCGCAACCCTGACAACATCCCATCTGGCCCAGAGCCAGGCCGCAGCCCCGATAACGTCATCCCCGGAAGTCCGCCCGGCTGCGACAGAGATAGCGACGGCTCCAGCAGTCCGCCCGGCTGCAACAGAGATGATGACGGCTCTGGCAGTCCGCCCGGCCGCAGCGGAGGCGGAGCCTGACCAGAAGTCTGTCTGGCCCACGGTGCCGGCCGCTCCAAAATATTCTGTCCCGGCTGTGGAACAGCGGGCATGCACCTGCTGAGAGGAGGAGCAGGCCACTGAGCGATGGGGCCCACGGCAGAGAGAGAGTCCGGTCATCGCCGGCGCCGAGGGCATCCGAGTGGGCCTGACTCCCGAGCAGGAGGCAGAGCACGGAACCCGTGCCCCGTATTGGGAGCGGCAGCAACGGTAGCTACGCCAGGAAATAGCCGCCCGTGAGAACTGTAAGGCTGAGGTGCTGGCCCGCACCTATAAAGAAAAGGACAACCTGCGTCAAGCCATCTTCTGGGTCAGGGGCCCGACATACCATGGGCAGCTCCACTACTTTGACCCCCAGAAGGGATTGGGTCTCATTTATGAACCTGGACTGGAAGCAGAGATATTTGTGTCCCGGAGGGATGTGGTCCCTCACCTGCCTACCGGCCACCCAGACCGAAATCTGGAGGCAGGGGACATGGTAAGCTACACCCGGCATTGCGGAGAGCGAGGGTGGTTTGCCCTTGATGTGAAGAAGTGTGTGGTAGTCAACGAAACCCCTGCCTCGCCTCCCACCGTTTCTTGTATGAAGAAAAGAAGTAAGGTAGCGGTTCCCGGCTGCCTTTCTCCTACAGTTGTTTGAAAACAAAGTTTTATTTCAGCCAGTTAACAGTTAAAAATGGACCATGGTGTCAGGAGTGGCGACATCACCCCAAAAACTTTCTTGGGTCAAGTAAATAACCCCCCATCTACCTTCTTGTTACTGACCGCCAGGAGGCGGCACCCGCTGGAGAGGTCGGTTGGAGGAAGGGCCTGCGGTGGAGTCGGCCAAGGCCCAGTCACCACGGAAACCGCTGACTACCCTCCAGGCGAAAGGGTTCCGGCCCAAGGGACTCTTTGGGGTGATACAGGGTGCGGAACTTTGACCCGGACACAGACACTCACCAAAACCCGGAATGGTGTAGAACACCCGACAAGCGGTGACACCAAGGGAGGGTACAGGTGTTTTGGGTGGCGGAACAAAGGAAAAAGGGGTAGATGGACATCGTTAAAGTAACGTTTAAGATATGTGCCTTCCATGAAGGGAAGAAATGTTCTAAGGTTCTACCGTTCCAATGTTATTTATGTTTTACCTTTTTTTCTAGATGTTGAAAAAAATTAATACTGGTGCCGGACAGCCCGCGGACGGGCTGTTTTACCAAGGGGGAGTGTGACGCCCTGGCAAAACCAGGTAGTCACAGATGACTGTACCCCCCAAAAAGGGTACAGGAATCACCTCCTCCTTGGGAATCTACACCACACTTTCCACACATGGGAACACCAGCTACAAATGCTAGTTGCCTCCCCATGACAACCAGGACACACCAGTGGGCGGGACCAGGCGGATGGGAACGCCCACCTAGGGGTCTTGAGGTGACACGGGGCGGGAGCCAGTTAGTTCAGTAGGAGTGGAGTTGAAGTAGAGTGGAGTGAAGTTGGGAGTCGGTGACAGGAGCTGAAGTGCAGTGTGGTCAGGGTTGGAGCCCTTGTACCACGGGAGGACCGACTAGGTCGCAGACAGCATTGTAGGGCCACAGGCGATGGAGATTCGGTCGCGAGAGACCTGAAGTGGACTGGGGCAGGGTTGTAGCCCGCCAGTACCAACAACGGGAATCCGGTCTGGAGGCCATGCACGGGCGGGGTACCTGGACCCTAAGACGAGGCAAGCTTCAAGCCCCTTGTTAATTGACTAGTGGGACAAGGTATCAGGCCTTGTTCCCGAAGAAAGCAGCCCATATAGAGCAGACCGGAAGCCCAACACGGGGGACAGGGTGTCCGCCAAGAACCCATTGAAGTCCCACGGGTCAGCGTGTGCGGGCAATGGCTCCCTCTGCATCCAAAGCTGCAGGGGAGTGGATTTCTCCCGTTCCAGGCAGGTTAATCCACACACGACAAGACACAAGTGCAGGAAGAAGGGCCCCTACATTGCTAACCCGTGTGCGGGACCAGCACACCCCTCCAGAGGCAACCGGCATCCGGCCTTGGTTTACAGTACAGACTCTGTGTGGATTATTCGTAATCGTGAGTACACCGGTGTCACGCGGTCCAAACTGCCGACAACGTCCCAGCCCTGCTCCTTACGCCACAACCGGGCCATTGGACTACACCTCCCCTACCCGTGGAGGGGATTCCACCTTGCTGCCCCGCTCCATCAGCCCCGGGCACCCCCATACCAGGCAGCGGCTGTGCCACCATCCCATCACCGCAATCCACAGGTGGCATCACAGACAATCTCACCTGTAAATACCTCCCCTTTTCACTGTGTGCGTGGACGGGCGGTTGCACGAGCCCCGGGTCCGGCCACCACTCGAGCCCAGGACATGATCCCGGATCCAAGCGCCCCTCGAGCAGCCCCGGTCGCCGCAGCGGAGGCGACACCTGTCCGCGACACATTTTTTTTTCCTGTTTTTGAATGTGTAACACTGAGAGATAAGGGCGCTTTCACACTTGCGTCATTTGGCATCCGTCACAGTGCGTTGTGTGACGCATTAGATGGATGCCTTGCAAATAGTGTGATAATAAAGGCAACGTATTCCTGTGAAATAACGCGTTGCGTTAAGTTGTTTTTTTTAGCCGAGAGAGAGAGACCACAGGCAGGCACTACAGCCTCCATCATCACAGCACATGCAGGCAATACAGCCCCTATCATCACTGCACACGCAGGCACTACAGCCCAAATCATCACAGCACACGAAGGCACTACAGACCCCATCATCACAGCACACGCAGGCACTACAGCCCCCATCATCATAGCACACGCAGGCATTACAGCCCCCATCATCACAGCACACGCAGGCACTACAGCCCCCATCATCACAGCACACGCAGGCACTACAGCATCCATCATCACAGCACATGCAGGCACTACAGCCCCCATCATCACCGCACACACCCCGACACTACTGCACCCATCATCACCGTTCACACCTTGACACTACTGCACCCATCATCACCACTCACACCCCGACACTACTGCACCCATCATCACCGCACACACCCCGACACTACTGCGCCCATCATCACCGCACACACCCCGACACTACTGCACCCATCATCACAGCTCACACCCCGACACTACTGCACCCATCATCACAGCTCACACCCCGACACTACTGCACCCATCATCACCGCACACACCCCGGCACTACCGCACCCATCATCACCGCTCACACCCCGACACTACCGCACCCATTATCGCAGCACATACCCCGGCACTACCGCACCCATCATTACCGCACACACCCCGGCACTACTGCACGCATCAGCACAGCTCACACCCAGACACTACTGCACCCATCATCACAGCTCACACCCAGACACTACTGCACCCATTATCACAGCTCACACCCCGACACTACTGCACCCATCATCACCGCACACACGCAGGCACTACCGCACCAATCATCACCGCTCACACCCTGACACTACCGCACTCATCATCACCACACACCCCCCGACACTGCTGCACCCATCATCACCGCACACACGCAGGCACTACCGCACCCATCATCACAGCTCACACCCCGACACTACCGCACCCATCATCACTGCACACGCAGGCACTAACTCACCCATCATCACCACACACGCCGGCACTATCTCTGTGACGTCCCCGCTGACAGCACGACTCCCTTCAGTTGCTGCGTGGAGCTCACAGTGAGCGGCAGTGTTCTACTGCCGCTCCTGTCAGCTTCATGTAGCAGAGCTGGATGCATCGCGGGACCTCATGGATTACGTCGGACATGGAAAGGTATTTGGGGATTTTAATAAAGTGGTGAAAGAGGGTGTTTTTTTTGTCTTTTATTCCAAATAAAGTATTTTTTCGGGTGTATGTGTTTATTTACTTTCACTTACAGGTTAATCATTGTATAGGTATCTCGGGGAGACGCCTGCCATGATTAACCTAGGACTTAGTGGCTGTTATGGAGTGCCATTAACTCCTTATTACCCCGATTGCCATCGCACCAGGGCAATTCGGGATGAGCCGGGTAGAGTCCCGGGACTGTCGCATCTAATGGATTCGGCAATTCCATGTCGCTGCTGTCTGATATTTTTAGGCTGGGGGGCTCCCCATCCTGAGAATAACAGCCTTCATACATGTGGCTTTATCTTGGCTGGTATCAAAATTAGGGGGGACCGCACGCCGTTTTTTTTCAATTATTTTATTTATTGTACTGCACGATATAGACTCGCCCACTGGCGGCTGTTGATTGGTTGCAGTGAGACAGCTGTCACTCAGCATGGGGGCGTGTCTGACTGCAACCAATCATAGGCGCCAGTGGGCAAGGGAAGCAGAGAATACGAGATTGAATAATGAGCGGCCGGCATTTTCAAAAGCAGGAGAAGCTGCCAGAGCAGTGTGACAGCTGTGCAGCACCGCACCGGTGATCGATGAGTAGGATTAAGGGAGGAGAGAGACCAGGAGTGATTTTAAACGATTTACAGTTAGGTCCAGAAATATTTGGACAGTGACACAATTTTCGCGAGTTGGGCTCTGCATGCCACCACATTGGATTTGAAATGAAACCTCTACAACAGAATTCAAGTGCAGATTGTAACGTTTAATTTGAAGGTTTGAACAAAAATATCTGATAGAAATTGTAGGAATTGTACACATTTCTTTACAAACACTCCACATTTTAGGAGGTCAAAAGTAATTGGACAAATAAACCAAACCCAAACAAAATATTTTTATTTTCAATATTTTGTTGCGAATCCTTTGGAGGCAATCACTGCCTTAAGTCTGGAACCCATGGACATCACCAAACGCTGGGTTTCCTCCTTCTTAATGCTTTGCCAGGCCTTTACAGCCGCAGCCTTCAGGTCTTGCTTGTTTGTGGGTCTTTCCGTCTTAAGTCTGGATTTGAGCAAGTGAAATGCATGCTCAATTGGGTTAAGATCTGGTGATTGACTTGGCCATTGCAGAATGTTCCACTTTTTTGCACTCATGAACTCCTGGGTAGCTTTGGCTGTATGCTTGGGGTCATTGTCCATCTGTACTATGAAGCGCCGTCCGATCAACTTTGCGGCATTTGGCTGAATCTGGGCTGAAAGTATATCCCGGTACACTTCAGAATTCATCCGGCTACTCTTGTCTGCTGTTATGTCATCAATAAACACAAGTGACCCAGTGCCATTGAAAGCCATGCATGCCCATGCCATCGCGTTGCCTCCACCATGTTTTACAGAGGATGTGGTGTGCCTTGGATCATGTGCCGTTCCCTTTCTTCTCCAAACTTTTTTCTTCCCATCATTCTGGTACAGGTTGATCTTTGTCTCATCTGTCCATAGAATACTTTTCCAGAACTGAGCTGGCTTCATGAGGTGTTTTTCAGCAAATTTAACTCTGGCCTGTCTATTTTTGGAATTGATGAATGGTTTGCATGTAGATGTGAACCCTTTGTATTTACTTTTATGGAGTCTTCTCTTTACTGTTGACTTAGAGACAGATGCACCTACTTCACTGAGAGTGTTCTGGACTTCAGTTGATGTTGTGAACGGGTTCTTCTTCACCAAAGAAAGTATGCGGCGATCATCCACCACTGTTGTCATCCGTGGACGCCCAGGCCTTTTTGAGTTCCCAAGCTCACCAGTCAATTCCTTTGAATGTACCCGACTGTTGATTTTGCTACTCCAAGCATGTCTGCTATCTCTCTGATGGATTTTTTCTTTTTTTTCAGCCTCAGGATGTTCTGCTTCACCTCAATTGAGAGTTCATTAGACCGCATGTTGTCTGGTCACAGCAACAGCTTCCAAATGCAAAACCACACACCTGTAATCAACCCCAGACCTTTTAACTACTTCATTGATTACAGGTTAACGAGGGAGACGCCTTCAGAGTTAATTGCAGCCCTCAGAGTCCCTTGTCCAATTACTTTTGGTCCCTTGAAAAAGAGGAGGCTATGCATTACAGAGCTATGATTCTTAAACCCTTTCTCCGATTTGGATGTGAAAACTCTCATATTGCAGCTGGGAGTGTGCACTTTCAGCCCATATTATATATATAATTGTATTTCTGAACATGTTTTTGTAAACAGCTAAAATAACAAAACTTGTGTCACTGTCCAAATATTTCTGGCCCTGACTGTAGATCGTTCTGCTGGACATGCTGAGCATGCGCAGTAGAATGTGACGGGATCCGTCAGCGGATTCCGCCGCTTAGTGCATTGCGGAGGAATCCGCCCCCGTAGACAATCATTAGACACCTTGGCGGATTCTAAAGGGATCCATCAGGGTGCGATATTTTAACGACCCAAAAAACGCTACATGCAGCGTTCCCTCCGCCCGACGCTGCGTCAAAATAATGACTCAGCGTTGTCCAGCGGATGCAACGCAGACACTTGTGTTACAGTGCGTCGTCAATATAAGTCAATGGAGAATAGCGCAGTGCGTTAACGGACTACACTATTCTCCATAGGGGAGGATTGCGCTGAACGCAAGTGTGAAAGCGCCCTAAGTGTACACAATAAACACAGCAGTGGTCATACCTGTGTAGAACCTGCCAGTCTGCCGCTGTCATCTGTGACTCCATAGCCACTCGCTTGGACCAAAGCAAAGATCCCAGCTGAGCTATACAAATCTCACAAATGGTGTCTCGAATGCGGGCATTAGTGGCTATTGGACTGTGACTGCAGATAAACCGCTCTATGGGCATTGTCTCTTGTTGATGTCCTGGCTGAAAGCTTCTGTGCTGCTGAAGAGCCAAGAGACCAGCAATATGGAGGAGCTGCTGAAACAGTTTGTGCAGGTCAACATTAACCAACAACAGGCCAATGTCCAGCAACAACAGACCAATACTTACCTCCAGAAGGCGCTGGAGCAGCAGCACCAAATGCACCAAGAGCAGTTAAATGCAATAAAGGAGTCTTTGGTTTAGCAGCCACGAGACGCGGAGGATCGTGCACAAAGCTCTGCCAGTGCGCAGAAAGCCGTACAAAAGACTTTACTTAAAATGACTGCTGCTGATGTAGTGGAAGCATAGCTGGCAATGCTTGAATGTATTGCAGAATGTGAACGCTTACCGGTGGACAAATGGGCTGAAGTAGTTGCTCCATTCCTGATCGGAGATCCGCAAAAGGCATATTATGATCTAAGTGGAGCTGATGCTATGGACTATATTAAACTAAAAGGCGAAATCCTGGCAAGGCTGGGAGTAAACACACATGTACGGGCACAGAGGGTACATCTATGGACTTTTGTGGCACATCAGCCAGCTCGTTCACAAATGCATGACATCATCCATCTGGTGAAAAAATGGCTGCAACCAGAAACTCTGACGCCAGCACAGATGGTGGAATGTGTTGTCCTAGACAAGTACCTGCGATCCTAACCGGCTAAGATCCAGAGGTGGGTCAGACAAGGTGGCCCAACCAGCGCTGACCAGTTGGTGAACATGGTCGAGCATTACAGCGCTTCTGAAAGCCTACTCCAGGGGATGCTTTCACCTTGCTGGGGTTCTAGGAAATCGCCTGAAAGTCCTGCTAAAACTACTCCTTTCTCAAAAGAATAAAATGTTGCAACTAGGGGTAGCAGGTCCCCAAAGGACTATGATAGTGGTGTGGTTTCTCAGCAAGTCAGCAGGCCCAGACTGAGGTCCCCAACTCAGAGGCAAGGGCCTATACAGTGTTGGTGATGTCGTGGGCTCGGCCACGTAGCTGTTAACTGCTCATTAACTACAGAGCCGATGGACTGTAACACTGCAAGGTGTCTGTCATTATATGTACGGTCAGTCTGTGCTGCGGAGATCCTCACGGGAAATGAACAACATGTGTGTTGCATTGAGGTCAATGGCTATAGTGTCAATGCCATCTTAGACTCTGGCAGTCAAGTAACCTTGGTACATGCTAGCTTGGTGGACCCTGGAGCAATAACAGATTCAACTGTGGGCATTAGTTGCATACATGGCGATACTAAAAACTACCCCACAGCCTGTGTAACTCTTGCCACACCTTTGGGGGCCAAAAGACATCAGGCGGTGATCGTAAAGACAATGTGGCATAGTGTAATCCTGGGGAGAGACTATCCCTTATTCTGGGACTTGTGGAACGTTAAAAATGGTGTGAACACCCCGGTTGAAGAAAAACTGGTGAATGATACCCTGGGACTAGCCTCTGAGCCACTGGAGCAAGATGATGGGGGCACACTACAGGGGTATCTCCAGAATCTGTAGACTCTCTGTGGCTGTGTTTGCGGGTGAGGCGGACAAGCTAGAGGATGTTATAGAGATGCCAGGTCTTGAGGTGGCCCGTGATAATTTGGGGACCGCTCAACACCAAGATCCTACTCTAACAAGAGCATGGGAAAATGTGAAGGCCTCTGAGGGAAACCCAGTGTACCCAGGGGCTCAAAATGAGTTTCCACATATGGAAGTGCAATAGGGCATGCTGTACCACATTGACAAGATGCGAGGAGTGGTGGTGGAACAGCTAGTGGTAACCAAATCCTTTCGTCAGGTGTTTTTAGACCTGGCACATAAACATCCCTTGGGGGGCCACCTGGCTGGAGAAAAGACAAAAGACCGTATTCTGCAACGTTTCTTTTGGCCGGGTCTGGTGGGAGATATAACTGAGTACTGTCAGTCCTGTCCTATATGCCAGTTGACTGCGCCTATGACACATTTTAGAAGCCCCCTTGTACCCTTGCCAATAATAGAGGTGCCCTTTGAGAGAATAGCAATGGATATAGTCGGTCCATTAGTTAAATCTGCCAGGGGTCATCCATACATTTTGGTGGTACTGGATTACGTCACCCGTTATCCAGAGGCTGTACCGTTACGAAATGCAAAAGCAATTTCAAAGGACCTTTTTAACATGTTTTCTCGCACAGGCATTCTGAAAGAGATACTTACAGATCAGGGGACCCCCTTTTTGTCTCATATACTCAAAGAACTATGAAAATTTTTAAAAATATCCCACCTGCGTACCTCAGTGTATCACGCTCAGACTGACGGTCTGGTCGAGCGCTTTATTAAAACCCTAAAGGGGATGTTGAAAAGGGTGGTGGATAAAGACGGGAGGGATTGAGATGCTCTCCTGCCATATCTCTTCTTCGCCATACGAGAGGTATCCCAATCCTCCACGGGCCTTTCACCTTTTGAATTGGTCTATAGGCGGTGTCCCAGAGGCCTGTTGGATATTGCCAAGGAGATTTGGGAGCAAGAGGTGACTCCTTACTGCAGTGTAGTTGAACATATAACACTCATGCAGGACAGAATTGCGGCAGTTATGCCAATAGTCAAAGAATGTTTGGAGCGCGCACAACATGCCCAAAGCAGGGTGTACAACCGGGCAGCTAAAACACGAGTTTTTTAACCCGGGGATCGGGTGTTAGTGTTGGTACCTACTGTAGAAGATAAATTTTATGCAAAAATGGCAGGGGTCATATGAGGAGCTGAAAAGAATAGGTGAAGTGAATTATAAGGTACACCAACCAGACAAGAGAAAACCCCAACAAATCTACCACATAAACTTGCTTAAGTTCTGGCGGGACAGGGAGAGTCTGGTAGTGGGGACTACCCTTGATAGTGGTCATCGAGTGGCACCAATATCTGAGGTAAGTGACCCCCAGATAGTACCGCCAGAGGTGGGTATTGCAGACACGCTATCCAAGACCCAAATACAAGAAACCAAGGAGTTCGTACAGAGAAATGCAGATATTTTTTCAGAACTACCCGGCCATACTCACCTAATTAAACAATTCCTGAGGCTCAAAGACAAGCCATTGCCCAGGAAGTAAAGAAAATGCTGGTGCTCGGGTTATTGAGGAGTCCCGGAGTGAGTGGGCTAGTCCTATCCTGCTGGTGCCCAAGCCCGATGGGACTAGCCGGTTTTGTAATGATTTTCGTAAGTTAAATGAGGTATCAAAATTCGATGCCTACCCCATGCCAAGAGTTGATGAACTTATAGAGAGACTAGGTTCAGCCAGATACATATCCACTATTGACTTAACAAAAGGTTATTGGCAGATTCCCCTCACTGACTCGGCCAAAGAGAAAACTGCCTTTGTTATGCCACAGGGACTGTTCCAGTATCGGGATATGCCATTTGGGTTGCATGGAGCCCAAGCCACCTTCCAAAGACTAATGGATATCATCCTAAAGCCCCGTGTCCAGTATGCAGCCGCATATTTGGACGATATCATTATCTTTAGTGATAACTGGGAAACTCATTTGCCGAAGGTACAAGCTGTCTTGCACTCTCTAAGGGCTGCCAGGTTGACTGCCAATCCCAAGAAGTGTACATTGGGGTTGGAAGAAGCTCGCTATCTGGGATACATCATTGGTAGGGGAGTTATAAAACCTCAGGCTAAAAAAAGTGGACGCCATTCAGAATTGGCCACAACCAGTCACCAAAAGACAGGTCAGAGCCTTTTTGGGGATTGTTGGTTATTACCAGCGGTTCATCAAAAATGTTGCTACCATCGCAGCCCCACTCACAGATCTTACCAAGGGGTCAAACTCTGTCTCAATAAAGTGGAATGCAGAAGCAGAGGAAGCCTTTCAACGGTTGAAAAAGGCTTTATGTGACCAACCAGTGTCGGTTACTCCAAACTTTAAATGGAAGGTGTCGTGCCCAAAAAAAACCCTGAAAAAATGTAAAGTATTAATGTTTTAATGTTTTGTTTAAATATTATTATTTGTTTTTAATTGAGCAAAGTATAAAAAGAAAATAAAAAGTTTGATATTTTCCACTGTTAAACAATAGGGGAAGCAGCTGCTGAAATCCTACAGAAATCCCACTGTAGAAAAAGCCTGGATTACAGCTGCAGTAAAAGTGGGCAGAATCTGCTCTCTTGTGTGTGATATCACCTCCCCCTCCCAATCCGGACGTTTCCAAAAGATAAGAGAGAATGTAGTGTAGGGACACCGTGCAGAGCCATTTTGTTGGTTACCACAACTGTCTAAAGTGTCACCAAGGACAGCTGCATAGTGCTCCCCACATAACGCTCTGCACGCCCAAGTCCAGCAATGCTCTGCCACATGCACGCCTACCCGCAATGCTCTGCCACACGGACGCACACAGTGTGTGTGTACACTGTGTATATACTGTGTGTGTGACAGCACCCAGCATGAGGGCAGCGGAGCCAGCTTGTGTATATACTATATACCGTGTACTGTGTTATATACTATATACTGTGTGTATATACTATATACCGTGTGTACAGTGTGTATATACTGTGTGTGTGACCGAGCAGCATGAGGGAGGCGGAGCCAGCGTGTGTATATAATATATACCGTGTATTGAGTGTATATACTAAACACTGTTTGTATCTACTATATACCGTGTGTACACTGTGTATTTACTGTGTGTGTGACCGAGCAGCATGACTGTGCAATGCTCTGCATTCACAACCACCCGAAATGCTCTAACACACGCCCGCAATGCTCTGCCACGCACGCACACACAATGCTCTGCCACATGCACACACACAATGCTCTGCCACGCACGCACACACAATGCTCTGCCACGCACGCACACACAATACTTTGCCATGCACGCACACACAAAATGCTCTGCACCATGCATGCACAAAATGCTCTGCCACATGCACGCACAAAATGCTCTGCCACATGCACGCACACACAATGCTCTGCCAGGCACGCACAAAATGCTCTGCCATGCACGCTGACACAATGCTCTGCCATGCACGCTGACACAATGCACTGCCACGCACGCACACACAATGCACTGCCACACGCATGCGCACACAAAATGCTCTGCCACATGCATGCGCACACAAAATTCTCTGCCACACGCACGCACAAAATGGTCTGCCCCATGCAGGCACAAAATGCTCTGCCACATGCACGCACACACAATGCTCTGCCAGGCACACACACACAATGCTCTGCCATGCACGCACACATAATGCTCTTCCATGCACGCACACACAATGCACTGCTACACGCACACACAAAATGCTCTGCCACATGCACGTGTCGCGGGCGGAGGAGGGGACGCCGCGCTCTCCCTACTGCTCGGGTCCGGCTGCCGCTGCTGCTGCGGCCTCTGCTGCTCGGTGGCTCGAGCGATGGGCCGGATCCCGGGGACTCGAGCGGCGCTCCTCGCCCGTGAGTGAAAAGGGGATTGGGTGTTTTGGGATAGTTTATTGTCCGTGACGCCACCCACGGTTGTGGTGATTTGTTAACACCACCGCTGCTCTGTATGGGGAGCCCGGGAGTGATGATATGGAGCAGCCAGTTGTTGATGTGCCCCTCCGTGGGTAGGGGTTGTGGTGCTCCCGGGGCCCAGTGATGGGATTGGAATGGTGGACAGGCGGGTCTGGGGCCTGTGGAGGTGCAGGGGCAGCGCTGTGCCGCACGGCACGGAGGTACTCACTCAGCCAGTAAACACGACACAGTTCTCGGTAAACAAACGGCTGGTTGGACGGGTCCCTCGGACGGCTACGGTGCTGCGGCTCCCTGCAGTTAGCGATGACGGTCTCTTCCCTGCACCTATGTAAAGTCTCTTTGGTAGCGATGGGTCCCCACTGGTTACCCGCTCCCCGGCTTCAATCTGGGCCGGAGGAGCCTCTCTCTTGCCCGCAGGCGCTGGCCCTGGGAAACTGGTGCCTTGGCGGTGGCGGTGTCTCCCCTCAATGGTCGGACTGTTGCCTTCAATCGGGACTTGGTTGTTAGGAGACAGAGGTCCCCTTCACTGACGGATTTGGCAAATTATGGCGACTCCTAGCCTTGCCGGGATCCGAAAGGCCCCTGCCCTGGTGCTGACTGTTCTTCGTATACTGCTCCGGTACCGCCGGGTCACTACCCGTCCGCGGTCCTTCCAGCAACCTCCGAGCAGTCCCCCTGCAGACTATCACCGCCATCTGCTGACCTTGCTGTCACAGTCCGGGGCACACACCCGGACCAACTTCAGGCTTTACAAACTGTTTCTTTTCACTTTACTTCAGCTTCTCTCCTAAGCTCCTCTACCACTTCACCTCCTTCTACTTTCACTTCCTAAACTCAACTGTTCTCCACTTGCTTCCTCACTCAAGCTCTGCCTGAGCTAAACTGCCTGGTTCTTCCCGCCTCCAGGGCTGTGAACTCCTCGGTGGGCGGAGCCAACTGCCTGGCCCACCCCCTGGTGTGGACATCAGCCCCTGGAGGAGGGCAACAAGGATTTTGGGTTAGCTAGGTGTACCTGCAGGGAATGTGGGGTGCATGTGGTGTTGTGACCTGTGACCCCTGGCTTGCCCAGGGCGTCACACACGCACATAATGCTCTGCCACATGCACGCACACACAATGCTCTGCCAGGAACTAACACACAATGCTCTGTCATGCACGCACACATAATGCTCTGCCATGCACGCACACACAATGCACTGCTACACGCACGCACAAAATGCTCTGCCACATGGACGCACAAAATGCTCTGCCACATGCACGCACACACAATGCAATGCCAGGCACGCACACACAATGCTCTGCCAGGCACGCTGACACAATGCTCTGCCATGCACGCTGACACCATGCACTGCTACGCACGCACGCACAAAATACTCTGCCTCATGCACGCATGCACAAAATGCTCTGCCACATGCACGCACACACAATGCTCTGCCAGGCACGCACAAAATGCTCTGCCACATGCACGCACACACAATGCTCTGCCACGCATGCTCAAAATTCTCTGCCACATGCACGCACACACAATGCTCTGCCACGCACGCACACACAATGCTCTGCCACATGCACAATGCTCTGCCACGCACGGACACACACAATGCTCTGCACCATGCACGCACAAAATGCTCTGCCACATGCACGCACACAAAATGCTCTGCCACATGCACGCACACACAATGCTCTGCCAGGCACGCACACACAATGCTCTGCCATGCACGCTGACACAATGCACTGCCACGCACGCACACACAATGCACTGCCACTCGCATGTGCACACAAAATGCTCTGCCACACGTAGGCACAAAATGCTCTGCCCCATACACGCACAAAATGCTCTGCCACATGCACGCACGCACACACAATGCTCTGCCAGGCATGCACAAAATGCTCTGCCACATGCACACACACACAATGCTCTGCCATGCATGCTGACACAATGCTCTGCCACGCACGTGTCGCGGGCGGAGGAGGGGACGTCGCGCTCTCCCTACTGCTCGGGTCCGGCTGCCGCTGCTCGGTGGCTCGAGCGATGGGCCGGATCCCGGGGACTCGAGTGGCGCTCCTCGCCCGTGAGTGAAAGGGGATTGGGTTTTGGGATAGTCTATTGTCCGTGACGCCACCCACGGTTGTGGTGATTTGTTGACACCACCGCTGCTCTGTATGGGGATCCCGGGAAGGATGGTATGGAGCAGCCAGTTGTTGTGTTGCCCCTCCGTGGGTAGGGGTTGGTGATCCCGGGGCCCAGTGATGAGGTGGGTGATGCAGGGCTTGGTGGGCGCAGGGACGCGGGGGCAGCGCTGTGCCTTGCGGCACTGTGGTACTCACTCAGCCTGAGACGATGACACAGTTTTCGGTAAAACACACGGCTGGAAAGACGGTTCCCACGGACGGCTGCACTTGCTTTCCCCAGTAGGTGACGGTGACGGTCCCTCTGTCCTGCACCTATGATGATAATGGTTGCGATGGGTTCCCACCGGTAACCCGCTCCCCGGCTTGGATATGGGCCGGAGGAGCCCTACTTTGCCCGCAGGCGCTGGCCCTGAGAAACTGGTGCCCTGGCGGTGGCGGTGTCTCTCCGTTACGGTTGGACTGTTGCCTTCAATCGGGACTTGGTTGTTAGGAGACAGACGTCCCCTTCACTGACGGATTTGGCAAATTATGGCGACTCCTAGCCTTGCCGGGATCCGAAAGGCCCCTGCCCTGGTGCTGACTGTTCTTCGTATACTGCTCCAGACCGCCGGGCCACCACCCGTCCGCGGTCCTTCCAGCAACCTCCGAGCAGTCCCCCTGCAGACTATCACCACCGTCTGCTGACCTTGCTGTCACTGTCCGGGGCACACACCCGGACCAACTTCAGGCTTTACTACTCTCACTTTTCACTTTACTTCAGCTTTTCTCTTTAGCTCCACTACCACTTCATTTCCTTCTACTTTCACTTCCTTTTCTTAACTGCCTGTTTCTTCCCGCCTCCAGGGCTGTGAACTCCTCCGTGGGCGGAGCCAACCGCCTGGCCCACCCCCTGGTGTGAACATCAGCCCCTAGAGGAAGGCAACAAGGATTTTGGGTTAGCCTTGGTGTTCCTAACTGGGGTGTAGGGTGTGGTGGTGCTGTGACCTGTGACCCCTGGCTTGCCCAGGGCGTCACATTCCCCCTTAGCAAAATGCAGACCGTCTGCGGGCTGCCCGTCCAACACCGGTTTTATTTTCTGAAAAATATATAAAAAGGGTAAAACGGTAACATAACAATTCATGACATCATCCCACATCGGGAGGCACATTTCTTAAACGTTGCTAACGGTTTACGGTTACGGTCTCCGCTCTCTCCCACTCAAGCAACCTGGCCCTGATGCTGCCCCTAAAGCCCAGGCAGCACCCCTTTACCACAGTCCTGCACCAAGTCACCCGAGCGGGATCTGTCCTTCCCCTCCAGAGGGTAGCCACCGGTTCCTGTGGTGCCTGGGCCCCAGCCTGCTCTGCTGTGGGCCCTCCCTCAAACCTGCCTCTCCGGAGGCGGTAATTGCGGAAACGGTAACGGTAGAACAACTTATTTACATGCCACTAACGTCTGTGGTTGCCCTGCAAGTTCACGGGCTTGTCCATGGAAAGTTCTCCATGCAAAACTTTTTAAACGGTCCCCACGGGGACAATGGTGCCGGCAACTGCCGGTTTTCTCACAATCACGGTGAATCAGGTGAAGCTTCGGTAATTAATTTCTCATTTTTAAACTTTCAAACAAAACTCAGACAGTCTCCTTCCCCCCCCCCCATTTTAAAGGACGGTCTCCCTGTACCTAAGTGGGGGTCTACCTAGGTTGGGACGGGTGGACCTCCGGGGTCCGGTGTCAGTGGGGCTAGGCAGTGGGGCAGAGGGAACAATCGGTTCCTCCTCCCGGCTATCGTGCAGGACAGGCGGAGGCATAGGGGAACTGGACACAGGTTCATCCCTGGGCACTGGCACTGGTTCTGGCTCACGGTTGACCGCTTCCACCACTTCTTCATCCACAGGTTGTGGGAACAGTATCACTGGAAGAATCACCGCGCCGTTCTGTGGAGGCCAGTCTGCTGGGAAGTCACCCATCACAGTGTGGATCACTTCTTTTGCCTTCTCTGCTGGTGGAGGGGCTGGTACTTCTGCCATCGCCCTTAATGCTGGTGGGCACCTTTTCAGATGGTCCCGGGAAACTGTGGCCAAAGTGCCTCCCTGGTCACGACTGATTTGGTAGGCCTTCCCATCTTCCCATCCTGTGGGCTGTATGACGTACGGGTTCTGTTCCCATTGATCATCCAGCTTGTGGGTTCTCCTCTTCCGCTTCAGTACGACATCTCCGGGCTGAAAAGGGCCAGCAGACGCCTTTTGATTAAAGCGCTGCTCCTGCAGTTCCCGACTCCGACTTAAGTTCTTCTCGACATATTCTTGAATCTGCCAGTATTGTGCTCTCCGCCGAGTTTCCCATTCAGCTGTCGAAGGGAGTGCTTCTGGGGCCTCCAACCCCATTTCCAGGTCCACCGGCAGGCGGCCGGGGCGAGCCCTCATCAGATATGCTGGGGTGCACTTTGTGGAGCTGGACGGGATATGGTTGTACATATCGACCAAGTCGGGTAGCTTTTCCGGCCACAGGTTCCGCTCTTCCAGCGGTAACGTCTTGAGGAGTCCCAGGACCAAGTGGTTCATCTTCTCACACATGCCGTTGGTCTGGGCATGGTAAGGGGTGGTCCGGATCTTCTTACAGCCGTACAACTGGCAGAACTCGTGGAACACCTCCGCTTCAAAAGCCGGGCCTTGGTCAGTAAGCACCTTTTCTGGATATCCATGTGGTCGGCAGAAATAAGCCTGGAACGCTCGAGCGGCAGTTCGGCCAGTTAGGTCCTTGACGGGGACAACCACCATGAATCTTGAATAGTGGTCTACGATGGTCAACGCGTAGGCGTACCCACTTCGGCTGGGGGTGAGCTTGACATGGTCTAGGGCGACCAGTTCCAGCGGCTGATGTGTGATGATCGGGTGTAGGGGCGCCCTCTGGCTGGCCTCGTCCTTCCTCCTCAGCGTACAAGGACCACACTCTCGGCACCAGGCTTCTACCGACTCCCGCATCCCACTCCAGTAGAACCGCTCTCTCAACAGCATCTCCAGCTTCTTCCACCCGAAGTGTCCGGCACCATCATGGTATGCCCGCAAAACAGTAGCCACTTCAGCTTGGGGAATAACCAACTGGCAGATTTTCTCATGAGTTTTCGGGTTGATCAGCTCACGGTACAGCTTCCCTTGATGTAGATACAGCCGTTTCCGTTCCTTCCACAAGCGCTGGGCTTCAGCCGGGGCGGCAGGGTGCATCCCAACAGCACCTTGTTCCACCAGGGTCTTGACGAGGCGGACAGCCGGTGCCTGGTTTTGAGCTTCCTGACACTCTTGACTGGGCCGTGGGTCCAGGTCCACCCGTTGTTGATGTACCTGTACCTTCTCAGTTGGTGGCTGGTGAAATGCAGGCAACTCGATCTCCTCGAGGTCGTCATCCTTGCACCCTTCTTCTGACAAATGGGGCATTAATTAATTAGAGTGCATCAGCATTAATGTTGACACGACCAGCTCGGTACTTGATGGTAAAGTCATAGTTGGCTAGCCGGGCCACCCACCGCTGCTCTAACGTGCCCAACTTGGCCGTGTCCAGGTGAGTCAACGGATTGTTGTCCGTGAAAGCGGTGAATTTTGCGGCAGCCAAGTGATGGCGGAACCGCTCTGTGATAGCCCATACCAATGCCAGGAGCTCGAGCTTGAAGGAGCTGTAGTTCTCAGGGTTCCTTTCAGTTGGCCGAAGCTTCCGGCTAGCATAAGCAATCACTTTCTCCTTCCCATCCTGGACCTGGGACAGGACTGCTCCTAATCCCACATTGCTGGCGTCCGTGTAGAGGATGAACGGGCAGCCATAGTCAGGATACGCTAGGACCTCTTCTCCGGTCAAAGCCGCTTTCAGCTGGCAGAAGGATTCCACATGCCTTTCTTCCCACACCAGT
This sequence comes from Anomaloglossus baeobatrachus, assembly GCF_048569485.1. Classification (NCBI taxonomy): domain Eukaryota; kingdom Metazoa; phylum Chordata; class Amphibia; order Anura; family Aromobatidae; genus Anomaloglossus; species Anomaloglossus baeobatrachus. The sequence goes on from NW_027441895.1 coordinate 150,475, forward strand.
GGGGCTCCGATGGGTCTACCACCTTTGGTCTGTCCCACGAGGAGATCTTGCATGGGGGTGTCGCGGGCGGGGAGGAGGGTGTCAGCACACTACGCTCACCCCTTCTGCTCGGGTCCGGCGGTTGCTGCTCAGTGGTGGCTCGAGCTGTGGGCCGGATCCCGGGGGTTTCTCGAGCGGCACTCCTCGCCCGTGAGTGAAAGGGGGTTGTTGGGTGTGGGGATTGTTTATTGTCCGTGACGCCACCCACGGTTGTGGTGATTTCACCACCGCTGCTCAATATGGGGATCCCGGGGATGGTGATGCGGAGCAGCCAGGTGTTGTGTTGCCCCTCCGTGGGTAAGGGTTGGTGATCCCGGGGCCCGGTGATGAGATGGGAGATGCAGGGCCTGGTGGGCGCAGGGACGCGGGGGCAGGGCTGTGCCTTGCGGCACTGTGGTACTCACTCAGCCTGAGATGTTGACACAGTTTTACGGTAAACCACACGGCTGGAAAGACGGTTCCCACGGTTGGCTGCACTTGCTCTCCCAGTAGGTGACGGTGATGTCCCTTTTCCTTGCACCTTTGTTTCTGTGTTGGTAGCGATGGGTTCCCACCGGTAACCCGCTCCCCGGCTTCAAGCTGGACCGGAGGAGCTCTACTCTTTGCCCGCAGGCGCTGGCCCTGAGAAACTGGTGCCCTGGCGGTGGCGGTGTTTCTGCTACAATGGTTGGGCTGTTGCCTTCAATCGGGACTTGGTTGTTGGGGGATCTACGTCCCCTTCACTGACGGATTCGGCAAATTATGGCGACTCCTAGCCTTGCCGGGGTCCGAGAGGCCCCTGCCCTGGTCCTGACTGTCCTTAGGTACACTGCTCCAGACCGCCGGGCCACTACCTGTCCGCGGTCCTTCCAGGAACTTCCAAACGGTCCCCCTCCAGACAGTCACCGCCGTTGCTAACCTTGCTGACCCTGTCCTGCACACAGCTGGACTCTCTTCAGGCTTTCTTTTCTGTCACCTTTCACCTTCCTTCAGTTTCTCCTAATCCTCCTTTACCACTTCCACTTTACTTCCTTTCACTTTCTTAGCTCATCTTAGCTGTTTACTCCTTCACTCCCCTAACTGAACTTCACTCGAGCCCTGCCTGGGCTAATCTTCCACTCCTTCCACTTCCTCCTCTGAACTCTATCTGCCTGGTACTTCCTGCCTCCAGAGCTGTGTCCTCCTCGGTGGGCGGAGCCAACCGCCTGGCCCACCCCCTGGTGTGAACATCAGCCTCTGGAGGAAGACAACAAGGATTTTTGGTTAGCCTTGATGTACCTAACTGGGGTGTAGGGTGTGGTGGTGCAATGACCTGTGACCCCTGGCTTGCCCAGGGCGTCACATTCCCCCTTAGCAAAATGCAGACCGTCCGCGGGCTGCCCGTCCAACACCGGTTTTATTTTCTGTAAAGCATAAAAAAGGTATAACATGGTAAAACGGCAACATATTTACATTTTTAATGAATCTTCCCATAACGGGAGGCACTTTTACTTAAACGTTTCAAACGGTTTACGGTTACGGTTTCCGCTCTCTCCCACCCAAGCAACCTGGCCCTGATGCTGCCCCTAAAACCCAGGCAGCACCCCTTGACCCAAGTCCAGCACCAGTCCCCTCCAGAGGGTAGCCACCGGTTCCTGTGGTGGCTGGGCCCCAGCCTGCTCTGCTGAGGGCCCTCCCTCCAACCTGCCTCTCTGGAGGCGGCAACTGCGGAAACGGTAACGGTAAAACAACTTATTTACAAGCCACTAACGTTTGTGGTTGCCCTGCAAGTTCACGGGCTTGTCCATGGATAGTTCCCATGCAAAACTTTTTAAACGGTACCCACAGGGACAACGGTGCCGGCTCCGGCCGGTTCAATCACAAAGATAATCTGGTGAAGTACTCGGTATCATTTCACTTATCATTTTCAACTTTTAAACTTTTAAACATGAATTCACACAACTTCCTGGCCCCCCCTCCTTAAAGGACAGTCTCCCGGTACCTAAGTGGGGGTCTACCTAGGTTGGGACGGGTGGACCTTCGGGGCCCGGTGTCAGTGGGGCTATGCAGTGGGGCAGAGGGAACAACCGGTTCCTCCTCCCTTCTATCGTGTGGGGCAGGCGGAGGCATAGGGGAGCTGGGTACAGGTTCATCCCTGGGCACTGGTAATGGTTCTGGCTCACGGTCGACCGCTTCCACCACTTCTTCATCCACAGGTTGTGGGAACAGTATCACTGGAAGAATCACCGCGCCGTTCTGTGTAGGCCAGTCTGCTGGGAAGTCACCCATCACAGTGTGGATCACCTCTTTCGCCTTCTCCGCTGGTGGAGGAACTGGTACATCCGCCGTTGCCCTCAATGCTGGTGGGCACCTTTTCAGATGGTCCCGGGAAACTGTGGCCAAAGTGCCCCCTTGGTCACGACTGATCTGGTAGGCCTTCCCATCTTCTCACCCTGTGGGTTGTATGACGTATGGGATTGGTTCCCATTGATCATCCAGCTTGTGGGTCTTCCTCTTCCGTTTTAACACTACATCTCCTGGCTGGAAAGGGCCCGCAGACGCTTTCTGATTGAATCGCTGCTCCTGTTGTTCTCGACTTCGACTTAGATTCTTCTCCACATACTCCTGAATCTGCCGGTATTGTGCTCTCCGCCGAGTTTCCCATTCAGCTGTTGAAGGGAGTGCTTCTGGGGATTCCAACCCTATTTCCAGGTCCACCGGCAGGCGGCCGGGACGAGCCCTCATCAGGTATGCTGGGGTGCATTTTGTCGAGCTGGACGGGATATTGTTGTACATATCGACCAAGTCGGGTAGCTTCTCCGGCCACAGGTTCCGCTCTTCCAGCGGTAACGTCTTGAGGAGTCCCAGGACCAAGTGGTTCATCTTCTCACACATGCCGTTGGTCTGGGCATGGTAAGGGGTGGTCCGGATCTTCTTACAGCCGTACAACTGGCAGAACTCGTGGAACACCTCCGCTTCAAAAGCCGGGCCTTGGTCAGTAAGCACTTTTTCTGGATATCCATGTGGGCGACAGAAATAGGCTTGGAACGCTCAAGCAGCAGTTCGTCCGGTTAGGTCCTTGACGGGGACAACCACCATGAATCTTGAATAGTGGTCTACGATGGTCAACGCGTAGGCGTACCCGCTTCTGCTGGGGGTGAGCTTGACATGGTCTAGGGCGACCAGCTCCAGCGGTTGATGTGTGATGATTGGGTGTAGGGGCGCCCTCTGGCTGGTCTCGTCCTTCCTTCTCAGCGTGCAAGGACCACACTCTCGGCACCAGGCCTCCCGCATCCCACTCCAGTAGAACCGCTCTCTCAACAGCATCTCCAGCTTCTTCCACCCGAAGTGTCCGGCACCATCATGGTATGCCCGCAGAACAGTAGCCACATCAGCTTGGGGAATAACCAACTGGCAGATTTTCTCATGGGTCTTCGGGTTGATCAGCTCACGGTACAGCTTCCCTTGATGTAGATAAAGCCTTTTCCGTTCCTTCCACAAACGCTGGGCTTCAGCGGGAGCGGCAGGGTCTATTCCAACAGCACCTTGTTCCACCAGGGTCTTGACGAGGCGGACAGCCGGCGCCTGGTTTTGAGCTTCCTGCCATTCCTGACTGGGCCGGGGGTCCAGATCCACCCGTTGTTGGTGTATTTGTATCTTCTCAGTTGGTGGCTGGTGAAATGCAGGCAGCTCGATCTCCTCGAGGTCGTCATCCTCGCCCCCTTCTTCTGACAAATGGGGCATTCGGGAGAGTGCATCAGCGTTAATGTTGACACGACCAGCTCGGTACTTGATGGTGAAGTCGTAGTTGGCTAGCCGGGCCACCCACGGCTGTTCCAATGCGCCCAGCTTAGCTGTGTCTAGGTGGGTCAACGGATTGTTATCCGTAAAAGCGGTGAATTTTGCGGCAGCCAAGTAGTGGCGGAACCGCTCGGTGATAGCCCATACCAATGCCAGGAGCTCGAGCTTGAAGGAGCTGTAGTTCTTGGGGTTCCTTTCAGTTGGCCTAAGCTTCCGGCTAGCATAAGCTATCACTTTCTCCTTCCCATCCTGGACCTGGGACAGGACTGCTCCCAGTCCCACATTGCTGGCGTCAGTATAAAGGATGAATGGGCAGCCATAGTCAGGATATGCTAGGACTTCTTCCCCAGTCAAGGCCGCCTTCAGCTGGCAGAAGGATTCTTCATGCTTTTCCTCCCACACCAGTGGGACCCCTAGGGGTCTGCCACCTTTGGTCTGTCCCACGAGGAGATCTTGCATGGGAGCAGCCATCTTCGTGTACCCTTTGATAAAGCGCCGGTAGTACCCCACCAGACCCAGAAACTGTCTTACTTCCCTCACTGTGGTTGGTCTCGGCCAGCCTTGGATGGCAGTGATCTTCTCAGGGTCGGGGGCGACACCTTCTGCACTTACCACGTGCCCCAGGTATTGCACCCTGGGTTTCAGCAGGTGACACTTACAAGGCTTCAATTTCATCCCGTATTTGGCAAGGGACGCGAACACCTCGGCCAGGTGCTCCAGATGGGATTCATACGTCTGGGAGTAAACAATCACATCATCCAAATACAATAGGACGGTCTCGAAGTTTAGGTGTCCCAGACAGCACTCCATCAGCCGTTGGAAGGTTCCTGGCGTGTTGCACAGCCCGAACGGCATACTATTGAATTCACAGAGCCCCATCGGAGTGGTGAAGGTGGTTTTCTCCCGGTCCTCCGGGGCCACTGCCACTTGCCAATTTCCGCTGGTGAGGTCAAGGGTAGAAAAGTAGTTTGCAGTTCTCAGTGCGGCCAAAGACTCTTCAATACGAGGCAGTGGGTAGGCATCTTTATGGGTTATCTGATTAATCTTCCGGTAGTCCACGCACATCCGCATGGTACCATCCTTCTTCTTAACCAGTACCAACGGGGCGGCCCAGGGACTACAGCTGTCCCGAATAACCCCTGCCTCCTTCATGTTCCTCAACATGTCTTTGGCACACTGATAATGTGCAGGGGGAATAGGCCTGTACCTCTCTTTGATAGGGGGGTGTTCACCGGTGGGAATGTGATGTTGGACCCCCTTGATCTGCCCAAAGTCTAGGGGATGTTTACTGAAAACCTGTTCATACTCCTGCACCACCCTGTACACCCCTGCTTTGTGATGTGTAGGAGTATCATCAGTACCCACGTGTAGCTGTTGGTGCCACTCCTTTACCACCCCTTGAGGCGGGAAGTGCTGGTGTTAGGGGAGGAGACTGAGGGACTGGCTTCGTGGATGGTGTGGGGATCTAGGGTGAGCAGCTTGGCAATAGTGGCATACCGGGGAAGCCTGACTTCTTCCTCCCCACAGTTCAACACCCTCACAGGCACCATTCCTTTTTTTACATCCACCACCCCTCTGGCGGCCATTAGAGTGGGCCAGTGCTCGGAGGGCATGGGCTCCATCATAGCCGGGTAGTCACGCCCCTGAGGCCCTACTGCTGCCCTACACCAAATCATCATCTCACTCCTAGGGGGCACAGTCAAGGGAGCAACATCCATCACTCTCACTCCACCAATCTCCCCTCCTGTTGAGCTGACATGCTGGCGGTACATCAGAGCTCGAATCCCACGCTGCACAGCTCTCTGCCGGCTCCCTGCCGCTGTGGCGGCTAGCTGTTGCAATAGGGTCAGTACATCAGCCATGCAGTGCTCCATCACATTGGTTCCCAGCACTATCTTCGGGTTATGATCACTGGGTTCATTCATGATCACAATCATACCCTGGTGTTGCAGTTCAGCTTGCCCCACTGTCATAGCCACTTGTTTATACCCCACCTGGGTCAATGGAAGTCCATTAGCGGCAATTAACGTTATACTATTATCTGGGGGTGCCAGCTCGTCTATTGCCCAATACCGCTGGTACAACGTGTACGGTATGGTGGTTACCTGTGATCCAGTGTCCAAGAGAGCCATCACTGGTATGCCGTCCACAGCCACGGGGATGATGGGGTGGGCCCCGATATATCGGTCCCGCCAGTCCGGGGGGCCACGATGTTCTACTCCTGAGGATTGGCCCGGGGCCCCAGGGGTTGCTCGTTTAACGGGCACTGTCGGAAGTAATGACCCGGCTTACGGCACTTGTAGCAGATTGAAGGTCTGCTCCGCGGGTTATTAGCACTTCTCCGCTGCATCCAAGGAAAATCCTCGGGGCTATCAGCAAGCTGTATCTTTGCTGGAGGCTGAGATCTGGTCAGAGGTTGTAGGGCAGCAAGGATCTTGGTGAGGTCTCCGTCCATGCGACGGACCTGGGCGGCCAGTTCTTCCACTGTGCTGCTTGGGGCTGTAGGGGTTGGAGAGGTTGGTATGGCAGAGGTCGCCACAACGGGGGCCGTCTCGACGGGCCACGGGGCGGGTTCCAGAACTTCTGCAGCTGGGGGCTGTAGTGCTTTAATGGCCCGTTCCTTTAACACAGCAAAGTCCACATCAGGGTGTTCCAGGGCCCACAGCCGGAGTTGTTTACGATCCTCAGGGGACCTCATCCCCTGCACAAATTGCTCTACTAACATCTTGTTGCTATCCACCTCATTAATAGGATTCACCCGCTTCAGCGTGCGGAGGGCGGTTTGCAGACGTAAAGCATAGTCCCGAATGCTATCCCCAGCCCGTTGCCGGCACTGGTAAAACTGCATCCTCAACTCAGCCTCAGTCCGGGTCTCGAAGGCAGTCTGTAGCTTCTCAAAGATGGTGGCTACAGAGAGCCGGTCCCCCTCGGCCCAGGCCTCCGCTTCCTGCTCAGCCGCACCGGTTAACTGGCCTAGCACTATCGCTGCACGTTGCTTATTAGTCAGGGGGTACAGCTCTAGCAACGGGTTAAGCTTTTTCCGGAAGGCCTGTAAGGCATCCGGTTTCCCGTCATACTGCGGTAGCCAGGCAGCTCCGGGCGCATAGGGCAAGGAGAACGGCATGACCTGAGCGAGCGCGGGGGCCGCGGCACCTCCCGCCAGTACGGCCGGGGCCTGAGCAGGCCCATTCCCATCCGCGGGTGCCACTGCGGCTGCGACCACCGCTCCTCCAGCGGCTCCGTCGGGCGCAGACATCTTGCTTCCGTCCCCCTTAGCTCTTTCCTGCCACTCCTCTCTCGGGGCAGGGTTTTGGCCTTCGCGCCTCTGCTACTCGAGAAGACGCTCGAGCGGGAACTTTTCGCGCCAAAGATGGCGACTTCTGAAATTTTTCAGCCGGATACCTCCGGCGGTAACAAGGCGCACCTCTACCTAACGGCAGAGCGGTAAGATCCTGTTCGTGACGCCAAGTTCTCGCGGGCGGGGAGGAGGGTGTCAGCACACTACGCTCACCCCTTCTGCTCGGGTCCTTTCGGTTGCTGCTCAGTGGTGGCTCGAGCTGTGGGCCGGATCCCGGGGGTTTCTCGAGCGGCACTCCTCGCCCGTGAGTGAAAGGGGGCTGTTGGGTGTGGGGATTGTTTATTGTCCGTGACGCCATCCACGGTTGTGGTGATTTCACCACCGCTGCTCAATATGGGGATCCCGGGGATGGTGATGCGGAGCAGCCAGGTGTTGTGTTGCCCCTCCGTGGGTAGGGGTTGGTGATCCCGGGGCCCGGTGATGAGATGGGAGATGCAGGGCCTGGTGGGCGCAGGGACGCGGGGGCAGCACTGTGCCTTGCGGCACTGTGGTACTCACTCAGCCTGAGACGTTGACACAGTTTTACGGTAAACCACACGGCTGGAAAGACGGTTCCCATGGGCGGCTGCACTTGCTCTCCCAGTAGGTGACGGTGATGTCCCTTTTCCTTGCACCTTTGTTTCTGTGTTGGTAGCGATGGGTTCCCACCGGTAACCCGCTCCCCGGCTTCAAGCTGGACCGGAGGAGCTCTACTCTTTGCCCACAGGCGCTGGCCCTGAGAAACTGGTGCCCTGGCGGTGGCGGTGTTTCTGCTACAATGGTTGGGCTGTTGCCTTCAATCGGGACTTGGTTGTTGGGGGATCTACGTCCCCTTCACTGACGGATTCGGCAAATTATGGCGACTCCTAGCCTTGCCGGGGTCCGAGAGGCCCCTGCCCTGGTGCTGACTGTCCTTAGGTACACTGCTCCAGACCGCCGGGCCACTACCCGTCCGCGGTCCTTCCAGGAACTTCCAAACGGTCCCCCTCCAGACAGTCACCGCCGTTGCTGACCTTGCTGACCCTGTCCTGCACACAGCTGGACTCTCTTCAGGCTTTCTTTTCTGTCACCTTTCACCTTCCTTCAGTTTCTCCTACTCCTCCTTTACCACTTCCACTTTACTTCCTTTCACTTTCTTAGCTCATCTTAGCTGTTTACTCCTTCACTCCCCTAACTGAACTTCACTCGAGCCCTGCCTGGGCTAATCTTCCACTCCTTCCACTTCCTCCTCTGAACTCTATCTGCCTGGTACTTCCTGCCTCCAGAGCTGTGTCCTCCTCGGTGGGCGGAGCCAACTGCCTGGCCCACCCCCTGGTGTGAACATCAGCCTCTGGAGGAAGGCAACAAGGATTTTTGGTTAGCCTTGATGTACCTAACTGGGGTGTAGGGTGTGGTGGTGCAATGACCTGTGACCCCTGGCTTGCCCAGGGCGTCACAGGGGCAGCCATCTTCGTGTACCCTTCGATAAAGCGCCGGTAGTACCCCACCAGACCCAGGAACTGCCTTACTTCCCTCACTGTGGTTGGTCTCGGCCAGCCCTGGATGGCAGTGATCTTCTCAGGGTCGGGGGCGACACCTTCTGCACTTACCACGTGCCCCAGGTACTGCACTCTGGGTTTCAGCAGGTGACACTTAGAGGGCTTCAATTTCATCCTGTATTTGGCAAGGGACGTGAACACCTCGGCCAAGTGCTCCAGATGGGCTTCATACGTCTGGGAGTACACAATCACATCATCCAAGTACAATAGGACGGTCTCGAAGTTTAGGTGTCCCAGACAGCACTCCATCAGCCGTTGGAAGGTTCCTGGGGCATTGCACAGCCCGAACGGCATACTATTGAATTCACAGAGCCCCATCGGGGTGGTGAAGGCAGTTTTCTCCCGGTCTTCCGGGGCCACAGCCACTTGCCAGTACCCACTGGTGAGGTCAAGGGTAGAGAAGTAATTTGCAGTTCTCAGGGCGGCCAAAGACTCTTCAATACGGGGCAGTGGATAGGCATCTTTATGGGTTATCTGATTAATCTTCCGGTAGTCCACGCACATCCGCATGGTACCATCCTTCTTCTTGACCAGCACCAACGGAGCGGCCCAGGGACTACAGCTGTCCCGAATAACCCCCGCCTCCTTCATATTCCTCAACATATCTTTGGCACACTGGTAATGTGCAGGGGGAATAGGCCTGTACCTCTCTTTGATAGGGGGGTGTTCCCCGGTGGGGATATGGTGTTGGACCCCCTTGATCTGCCCAAAGTCTAGTGGATGTTTGCTGAAAACCTGTTCATACTCCCGCACCACCCTGTACACCCCTGCTTTGTGATGTGTAGGGGTATCATCAGTGCCCACGTGTAGCTGTTGGTGCCACTCATTTACCTCCTCTTGAGGCGGGGAAGTGCTGGTAGTAGGTGGGGAGACTGAGGGACTGGCTTCGTGAATGGTGTGGGGATCCAGGGTGAGTAGCTTGGCAATGGTGGCATACCGGGGAAGCCTGACTTCTTCCTCCCCACAGTTCAGCACCCTCACGGGCACTCTCCCCTTCTTCACATCTACCACCCCTCGGGCGGCCATTACAGTGGGCCAGTGCTCGGAGGGTATGGGCTCCATCATGGCAGGGTAGTCACGCCCCTGAGGCCCTACTGCTGCCCTTCACCAAATCATCATCTCACTCCTAGGGGGCACAAGCAACGGAGCAACATCCATCACTCTCACTCCACCAATCTCTCCTCCTGTTGAGTTTACATGCTGGCGGTACATCAAGGCTCGGATCTCACGCTGCACAGCTCTCTGTTGGCTCCCCGCTGCCATGGCGGCCAGCTGCTGCAGTAGGGCCAACACATCACCCATACAGTGCTCCATCACATTGGTTCCTAGCACTATCTTCGGGTTCTGATTACTGGGTTCATTCATGATCACAATCATACCCTGGTGTTGCAGTTCAGCTTTCCCTACTGTCATAGCCACCTGTTTATACCCCACTTGGGTCAATGGGAGTCCATTGGCAGCAATTAGCGTTATACTAGTGTCTGGGGGTGCCAGCTCGTCTATCCCCCAATACCGCTGGTACAATGTGTATGGTATGGTGGTTACCTGTGATCCAGTGTCCAAGAGAGCCATCACCGGCATGCCGTCCACAGCCACAGGAATGATGGGCCGGGCCCCGATAAACTGGTCCCGCCAGTCTGGGGGGCCACGGGGTTCTACTCCTGAGGATTGGCCCGGGGCCCCAGGGGTTGCTCGTTTAACGGGCACTGTCGGAAGTAATGCCTAGGCTTAAGGCACTTGAAGCAGGTTGGAGGTCTGCTCCGCGGGTTGCTAGCACTTCTCCGCTGCATCCAGGGGACATCCTCAGGGCTGTCGGCAAGCTGTATCTGTGCTGAAGGCTGGGATCTGGTCAAAGGTTGGAGTGCAGCAAGAATCTTGGCGAGGTCTCCGTCCATGCGACGGACCTGTGCTGCCAGTTCCTCCATCGTGCTGCTTGGGGCTGCAGGTGTTGAAGAGGTTGGTAAGGTAGGAGCCACCACAACGGGGGCCGTCTCGATGGGCCACGGGGCTGGCTCCAGGACTTCCGAAGCTGGGGGCTGTAGTGCTTTAATGGCCCGTTCCTTTAATACAGCAAAGTCCACATCAGGGTGTTCTAGGGCCCACAGCCGGAGTTGTTTGCGATCCTCAGGGGATCTCATCCCCTGCACAAATTGCTCTACTAACATCTTGTTGCTGTCCGCCTCATTGATAGGATTCACCCGCTTTAGCGTGCGGAGGGCGGTTTGTAGACGTAAAGCATAGTCCCGAATGCTATCCACAGTCCGTTGCCGGCAATGGTAAAACTGCATCCTCAGCTCAGCTTCCGTCCGGGTCTCAAAGGCAGTCTGTAGCTTCTCAAAGATGGTGGCTACAGAGAGCCGGTCCCCCTCGGCCCAGGTCTCCGCCTCCTGCTCAGCCGCACCGGTTAACTGGCCCAGCACTACCGCCGCACGTTGCTTATCGGTCAGGGGGTACAGTTCTAGCAACGGGTTAAGCTTTTTCCGGAAGACCTGTAAGGCATCAGGTTTCCCGTCATACTGCGGTAGCCAGGTAGCCCTGGGCGCATAGGGCAAAGAGAACGGCATCACCTGAGCGAGCGCGGGGGCCGCGACACCTCCCGCTAGTGCGGCCGGGACCTGGGCAGGCCCATTCCCATCCGCGGGTGCCACTGCGGCTGCGACCACCACTCCTCCAGCGGCTCCGTCGGGCGCAGACATCTTGTTTCCGTCCCCCTTAGCTTCTTTCCGGCCCCTCCTCTATTGGGGCGGGGTTTTGGCCTTCGCGCCTTTGCTACTCGAGAAGACGCTCGAGCGGGAACTTTTCGCGCCAAAGATGGCGACTTCCGAAATTTTTCAGCCGGATACCTCCGGCGGTCACAAGGCGCACCTCTACCCAACGGCAGAGTGGTAAGATCCTGTTCATGACGCCAAGTTGTCGCGGGCGGAGGAGGGGACGCCGCGCTCTCCCTACTGCTCGGGTCCGGCTGCCGCTGCGGCCTCTACTGCTGCTCGGTGGCTCGAGCGATGGGCCGGATCCCGGGGACTCGAGCGGCGCTCCTCGCCCGTGTGTGAAAGGGGATTGGGTTTTGGGATAGTCTATTGTCCGTGACGCCACCCACGGTTGTGGTGATTTGTTGACACCACCGCTGCTCTGTATGGGGATCCCGGGAAGGATGGTATGGAGCAGCCAGTTGTTGTGTTGCCCCTCCATGGGTAGGGGTTGGTGATCCCGGGGCCCAGTGATGAGGTGGGTGATGCAGGGCTTGGTGGGCGCAGGGACGCGGGGGCAGCACTGTGCCTTGTGGCACTGTGGTACTCACTCAGCCTGAGACGATGACACAGTTCTCGGTAAAACACACGGCTGGAAAGACGGTTCCCACGGACGGCTGCACTTGCTTTCCCCAGTAGGTGACGGTCCCTCTGTCCTGCATCTATGATGATAATGGTTGCGATGGGTTCCCACCGGTAACCCGCTCCCCGGCTTGGATATGGGCCGGAGGAGCCCTACTTTGCCCGCAGGCGCTGGCCCTGAGAAACTGATGCCATGGCGGTGGCGGTGTCTCTCCGTTACGGTTGGACTGTTGCCTTCAATCGGGACTTGGTTGTTAGGAGACAGACGTCCCCTTCACTGACGGATTTGGCAAATTATGGCGACTCCTAGCCTTGCCGGGATCCGAAAGGCCCCTGCCCTGGTGCTGACTGTTCTTCGTATACTGCTCCAGACCGCCGGGCCACCACCCGTCCGCGGTCCTTCCAGCAACCTCCGAGCAGTCCCCCTGCAGACTATCACCGCCGTCTGCTGACCTTGCTGTCACTGTCCGGGGCACACACCCGGACCAACTTCAGGCTTTACTACTCTCACTTTTCACTTTACTTCAGCTTTTCTCTTTAGATCCACTACCACTTCACTTCCTTCTACTTTCACTTCCTTTTCTTAACTGCCTGTTTCTACCCGCCTCCAGGGCTGTGAACTCCTCGGTGGGCGGAGCCAACCGCCTGGCCCACCCCCTGGTGTGAACATCAGCCCCTGGAGGAAGGCAACAAGGATTTTGGGTTAGCCTTGGTGTTCCTAACTGGGGTGTAGGGTGTGGTGGTGCTGTGACCTGTGACCCCTGGCTTGCCCAGGGCGTCACACACGCACACACAATATGCTCTGCCACACACACACACAAAATGCTCTGACCCATGACCGCACGCACAAAATGCTCTGCCACATGCACGCACACACAATGCTCTGCCACATGCACGCATACACAATGCTTTGCCAGCATACACACAAAATGCTCTGCCACACAAACACACAATGCTCTGCTAGGCATGCACAAAATCCTCTGCCACATGCACGCACACACAATGCTCTGCCAGCACACACACAAAATGCACTGCCATACGCACACACACAAGCACGCCCGCTGAGGCCGGGGAGGGAGGGGGGCCGTACATTACTCACACAGGCTGACAGGTGACAGGCCATGGGGGGGAGAGCGTGGGGGTGTCATTGGAGACGGTAGCATCGGCGGCGGGGGGAGGGGCGCCGGTACACTACTCCCATGGCCCAAACAGGTGACAGGGGGAAAAGTTCAGCACACAGCATGACTGCCGTGAGCTGCAGAAAGATGGCGCTGATCTCCTCCTTCTGCTGTGATCTTGACAGCCCAGGGGGCATGTCCTGGTCACAGCAGGGAGCTCTCCTGTAATAAGCCTAGGGGTCAGATTCCAACTATCAGAGTCTATGCACAGGGGCTGCCATAAAGGAGTGAGTAACTGTCGTTACACACACAGCAGCATGGCAGCCCCCAGTGCCTCCAGTAAGGTTAGAATGAAATAAAAACTAAATAAGCAGTGATTTTAATTTTGTATTAAAAATACTTGATATCATAATCACTATTTTTAATACAAAAATAAAAAATCGCGACACCTTCCCTTTAAATGGTAGTTTATTATTCAAACAGATAGCTCTGGTGTTGGCCTTGGCGCAGTGTTTCACAAGAATTGAACGGCGAGGAACACTCAGTGGGCTATCTAAGCAGAAAACTTACAGAGGCCGAAAAAAAATACAGTGTGGTTGAGCGAGAAGCCTTAAGGCCCTGTTACACACACAGATACATCTGCGGCAGATCTATGGTTGCAGTGAAATTGTGGACAATCAGTGCTAGGTTTGTGGCTGTGTACAAATGGAACAATATGTCCATGATTTCACTGCAACCACAGATCTGCCAAAGATTTATCTCTGGGTGTGACGCGGCCTTTAGGGGTACTTTACACATTGCGACATCGCTAGCATCGGCTAGCGATGCCGAGCGCGATAGTACCCGCCCCCGTCGCACATGCGATATGTGGTGATTGCTGCCGTAGCAAACATTATCGCTACGACAGCTTCACACGCACATACCTGCTCGGCGACATCACTAATCGGCCGGCCAATAGAAGCGGAGGGGCAGAGAGGAGCGGGACATAACATCCCGCCCACCTTCCCCCTTCCGCATTGCCGTCGGGACGCAGGTAAGGAGATATTTGTCGCTCCTGCGGGTATACACACAGCGATGTGTGGAGCTGCAGGAACGACAAACAACATCGTACTTGCGGCCGCACCGACATTATGAAAATGAATGACACTACACAGATCACCGATTTTCGATGCTTTTGCGATCGTTTATCGGCGCATCTAGGATTTACACGTTGCAATGTCGTTACCGGCGCCGGTTGTGCGTCACTAACGACATGACCCCGACAAAATTTCGGAAGCGATGTCGCAACGTGTAAAGCCCCCCTTAGCTGTGAGGTGGGCCCTGGAAACCCTACGCTATTATTTACTAGGACGCCGATTTAGGCTAGTGACGGACAATTCATCCCAGACATGGATGTCCCAGGCAAAAGAGGGCAATGCGCGGGTGACACGCTGGTTCTTGGCGTTACAAAATTTTTAATTTTCAGTGGAGCACAGAGCAGGCAAAGCGCAAGGGAATGCAGACGTGTTGTCTAGAACGCACTGCTTGGTAAGTCATTGTGTCCGACCCCACGGGCTCGAACGGGGGGGGGGGTATGTGAGATGCCGAGGGGAGAAGTACTAGAGAACAGGTATATTTCCCCTCGGTTCATTTCATATGCCTCTATGTACTGATTGTGGAGCGGTCAGCCCATGCAAATAGCTGGGAAAAGCTGGGAAAGTCAGATCTGGCTCAGCAATAAGTTAGTCACTGAAGCCTGTTTATTTCAGTGTCATTTTGGGCTCGGTTTTTCCTGGAGTAATCAGTAAGAATAGCAGTGGAACTGGTTGCTCCCTTCTCCACATTCAATCCAGTTTTTGATTCCTCAATGGATCAGCTGAAATAATCAGGAGGCATTCAGTAAACTGAGACTGCTGAGGAGAGCAGTACAGGCTCATGGCTGGTGCTGAGACTCAATACCTCCGCTTGCTGTGCTGAGGAACCGACACAGTAAAGGTAACGTCACACTTAGCGACACTCCAGCGATCCCACCAGCGATCTGACCTGGCAGGGATCGTTGGAGCGTCGCTACATGGTCGCTGGTGAGCTGTCAAACAGGCAGAACTCCACAGCAATCAGAGATCAGCCACCAGCGACCTGTGTAACGACGCTGTGCTTGGTAACCATAGTACACATCGGGTTACTAAGCAAAGGGCTTTGCTTATAGTTACCCGATGTGTACCTTGGCTACGTGTGCAGGGAGCCGGCTTCTAGAAGCTGCAGACGCTAGTATCCAAGGTAAATATCGGGTAACCAAGCAAAGCGCTTTGCTTGGTTACCCAATGGACCGTTGTTCTCTCGCTGTCAAACACAGCGATGTGTGCTTCACAGCGGGAGAGCAACGACTAAAAAATGGTCCAGGACATTCAGCAACGACCGACGACCTCACAGCAGGGGCCAGGTCGTTGCTGGATGTCACACCCAGCAACATCGCTAGCAACATTCATGGCAGTAATGCAGGTTCCATTTTTCACATTTCATTCTTCCATATAGCTATTGAATTTTTCATGTCAGTATTCACACAGCAGTTTCTGCTATTACATGTATTCCCCTTCCATAGTCACTGGTGTGCATACCTTATCTCCCCATAGTGATGTTTTTTAGGTTTTTTGCACCCAGTTCAGACATAGAATGGAGTTCCAAACGTTATTCCTTAATGTTAGTAGTTTTTCGTTTGTGAACCCTCCCTATACACACCTATTGCCAATCCACATCGTATATATAGCCTGGGTCTCAGCTTCCCATACACGGTAAGTTTTTTAACTGCATGAGAGGAAACACACAAGCTAGGGACCCCAACGTAGAGAAATACTTTGGCGTAGTGTTGGGGCTCTATTGCATTGATCAATTCAGTAGCTAAATTTCTCTTTATTCATATATTCATGGCAGTAATGCAGGTTCCATTTTTCACATTTCATTCTTCCATATAGCTATTGAATTTTTCATGTCAGTATTCACACAGCAGTTTCTGCTATTACATGTATTCCCCTTCCATAGTCACTGGTGTGCATACCTTATCTCCCCATAGTGATGTTTTTTAGGTTTTTTGCACCCAGTTCAGACATAGAATGGAGTTCCAAACGTTATTCCTTAATGTTAGTAGTTTTTCGTTTGTGAACCCTCCCTATACACACCTATTGCCAATCCACATCGTATATATAGCCTGGGTCTCAGCTTCCCATACACGGTAAGTTTTTTAACTGCATGAGAGGAAACACACAAGCTAGGGACCCCAACGTAGAGAAATACTTTGGCGTAGTGTTGGGGCTCTATTGCATTGATCAATTCAGTAGCTAAATTTCTCTTTATTCATATATTCATGGCAGTAATGCAGGTTCCATTTTTCACATTTCATTCTTCCATATAGCTATTGAATTTTTCATGTCAGTATTCACACAGCAGTTTCTGGTATTACATGTATTCCCCTTCCATAGTCACTGGTGTGCATACCTTATCTCCCCGTAGTGATGTTTTTTAGGTTTTTTGCACCCAGTTCAGACATAGAATGGAGTTTCAAACGTTATTCCTTAATGTTAGTAGTTTTTCGTTTGTGAACCCTCCCTATACACACCTATTGCCAATCCACATCGTATATATAGCCTGGGTCTCAGCTTCCCATACACGGTAAGTTTTTTAACTGCATGAGAGGAAACACACAAGCTAGGGACCCCAACGTAGAGAAATACTTTGGCGTAGTGTTGGGGCTCTATTGCATTGATCAACTCAGTAGCTAAATTTCTCTTTATTCATATATTCATGGCAGTAATGCAGGTTCCATTTTTCACGTTTCATTCTTCCATATAGCTATTGAATTTTTCATGTCAGTATTCACACAGCAGTTTCTGCTATTACATGTATTCCCCTTCCATAGTCACTGGTGTGCATACCTTATCTCCCCATAGTGATGTTTTTTAGGTTTTTTGCACCCAGTTCAGACATAGAATGGAGTTCCAAACGTTATTCCTTAATGTTAGTAGTTTTTCGTTTGTGAACCCTCCCTATACACACCTATTGCCAATCCATATCGTATATATAGCCTGGGTCTCAGCTTCCCATACACGGTAAGTTTTTTAACTGCATGAGAGGAAACACACAAGCTAGGGACCCCAACGTAGAGAAATACTTTGGCGTAGTGTTGGGGCTCTATTGCATTGATCAATTCAGTAGCTAAATTTCTCTTTATTCATATATTCATGGCAGTAATGCAGGTTCCATTTTTCACATTTCATTCTTCCATATAGCTATTGAATTTTTCATGTCAGTATTCACACAGCAGTTTCTGCTATTACATGTATTCCCCTTCCATAGTCACTGGTGTGCATACCTTATCTCCCCATAGTGATGTTTTTTAGGTTTTTTGCACCCAGTTCAGACATAGAATGGAGTTCCAAACGTTATTCCTTAATGTTAGTAGTTTTTCGTTTGTGAACCCTCCCTATACACACCTATTGCCAATCCACATCGTATATATAGCCTGGGTCTCAGCTTCCCATACACGGTAAGTTTTTTAACTGCATGAGAGGAAACACACAAGCTAGGGACCCCAACGTAGAGAAATACTTTGGCGTAGTGTTGGGGCTCTATTGCATTGATCAATTCAGTAGCTAAATTTCTCTTTATTCATATATTCATGGCAGTAATGCAGGTTCCATTTTTCACATTTCATTCTTCCATATAGCTATTGAATTTTTCATGTCAGTATTCACACAGCAGTTTCTGCTATTACATGTATTCCCCTTCCATAGTCACTGGTGTGCATACCTTATCTCCCCATAGTGATGTTTTTTAGGTTTTTTGCACCCAGTTCAGACATAGAATGGAGTTCCAAACGTTATTCCTTAATGTTGCTGGATGTCACACACAGCGACATTGCTAGCAAGATCGCTGTTGCATCACAAAAACCGTGACTCAGCAGCGATGTCTCTAGCGTTGTCGCTTAGTGAGACGTGACGTTAAGAGAATACTGTTTTGTTTGTTACATAGGTTCATTTTGTAGTTAGCATTCTGTTGTTAGTTAGTGGCCAGACGGCCTTAGACATTTATTTTCCTGTTTTTGAATGTGTAACACAGAGATAAGTGTACACAATAAACATGGCAGTGGCCGTACCTGTGTGGAACCTGCCAGTCTGACGCTGTCATCTGTAACTCCATAGCCACTCGCTTGGACCAAAGCAAAGATCCCAGCTGAGCTATATCCCCTGTCTCACAATAGATAAAGAGATCTTCAGAAAAAGTATTTCTAAAGATCTTAAATGGGTACAATCTGAATATTGCCTGCATTTTCTCTTTAAAGTCGGTTAATGTGCGGGGTTCTCCACTATAGCTGGGGAGCCAGGGTGCCCCAAAGTAGTAAGGCATTGTTAATGGCATTGTTTGAGCCAATGCAATAGATGGGCTGCAGCTCGTCACTTCGCTCTCCTCTCCTGAAGACATGTTTACAGCACTGTATGTGTGATGCAGTAGTTCTTACCGTCCTCGCTGTTGCCTGCCTCTCCCCTCTTTGTTGGGGTACAGTGGAGGGAATTTCAGCTTAGGAAGAAAGGATGTCACTTTTCCCAGTAAAGCAGCCACTGGTATGTGTACAGACTCTTCTTGCAACAACAGCTGTGGCGCAGTATAAATTCTTTAAGGCAGTAAAGACTGGCAGTTCCTGAGGTAATTTTCTCATCAATTTCTTTTAATATCAATAGCATATATTACCACTCTCTTCAGGGCATATGAGGCACAGAGGTAACATCTTGTTCGTGACGCCAAAAGTTGTGGTAACCTCGTGTGGGACACGGTTGAGTCTGATGGTGGTAATAGTTGTTATTGTTGTTGTTAATATTTAATCATAAAACAACTCTGCTTCGGTGATGAACAGTCTCTTTACTGGTGATATAAATAACTATTTACAGATGACAGCTGGTCAGTGTTTTCCACACATACTGTGGTAAATTCAACCACACCAGACAGGCAGACCTCTGAGGGGAAGCTTTTCTTCTCCTGATGCTCTAGAAAAACTACTCACAAAATGGAGGACGTCAACTCCCTCTATTTCCTCTCAACTGCCGTCTCCCAGCCGACCCTATCCTTCCACGTGTAGTCGGAGTTAGCTCCTCCCCCCTGCATAGGACTCCTACCACTGCAGTCATTGGATGACTGCACAGGGGAAACTTAACCCTCTGAGTGCTGCCTGTCAGCAGGTTTTCACAATATCCTACAGTACTTAATATACATAGAAAATTACATTTGTGCGAAATACTCTAGATTTCTGGTATCCCAAGGAGATGACCACTCTGGGATACCACACCGCATGCCAGTTTTTTAAATTATTTATTTAAATAATTAAAAAAACTACAACCCTGCATGCGGTATATTTTGATACACAGATAAGCACACGGCTGGGAGCTGCAGCCTGTAGCTGTGGGCTTTATCTGTGCTGGGTATCATAATATGGGGGGACCCTATGTAAATTGTTTTATTTATGTTTATACCACAATACTGACCCGCAAACAGCGCCTGTGATTGGTTGCAGTCAGACGCAGTCACACAGGCCGGGGAGCACGACTGACTGCAACGAATCACAGACACCAGGATGGGCGGTGGGCGGGGAAAGCAGTGCATATGGATTAGCCTACAGAGTGGCCCAGGAAGTGAAGGAGAGGCCGCGGGAGCAGTGTACAGCCGCAACAGAGCCTCGGTAAGTATGAAGCGCCTGCTTCATCCTTATTTTCTTTATTTTTCCTTTATTTTTTTTTTTAATTTCTCGAGTACTGGATTGGGATGAACACCCAAAATCCTGTGCCCTCCACCCGAGTATCTTTGAAACCACGCGGATCCGGACTTTTACAGTCTGGGTCCATCCATCACTACTTGTGATAAAAACCAAAATAGGAAGATGTCAACAATTAAAAAGTACATAATCAGACAGGGGATAGGGAGATGCTATTATTTATGGCTCTCATTCAGATAAAAAGTATGAAGGCAGGAAAAAAATATGAGATTTAACAATATAGTGACCTCTCCGTCATATACACAAGATGTAAAATTGTTACCAGAATCATATACAGTACAGACCAAAAGTTTGGACACACCTTCTCATTCAAAGAGTTTTCTTTATTTTCATGACTCTAAAAATTGTAGATTCACATTGAAGACATCAAAACTATGAATGAAAACATGTGGAATGAAATACTTAAAAAAGTGTGAAACAACTGAAAATATGTCTTATATTCTAGATTCTTCAAAGTAGCCACCTTTTCCTTTGATTACTGCTATGCACACTCTTGGCATTCTCTTGATGAGCTTCAAGAGGTAGTCACCGGAAATGGTTTTCTAACAGTCTTGAAGGAGTTCCCAGAGATTGTCTTGTCTGGTGGCTAAATTTATAAATAATACAAATAAAGATAGTGTTATTGCAATCAGCCAAGCCACAAGCCATGTGCCCAATGGATGCTCGCCGGCGAAGGGAAGAAATTAAGTCAGCTCTGACAGACCGCAAATGCCCAGGGATCATATTCATTGAAAAGCTTTAACATGAAAGTGAATACACCCCAACGTTATTGGTTACTGTTCAAGCTTTCACATAATGATTGGTTACACCATTGTTTTTGTTATACGGATTGGTTCTATGGAATATTTCATAAATCTGCGACCACATGATACAAATGAACGCTAAGATAATATTCTTAGATGAGAAACTGTGGAAAGAAAAGCGCAATAGGGTCTTACCCCAAAAAGGGGAGGAAGATATGTAATAAAAACACACTCACCTATAATGGTTGTGCCAGTCATAACCACTATACAGGCATATATAAGATCCAGGTCCAGGCAGCAGTCCCAAAGTTGGCTGATAACAGAGAGTGATAGAAGAAGGGTCTTAATTCCGCGCCAAGGACTCAATGGATCCAGGAAGAGATTAATGCTTCATTAATAACATGCACAAGCCTATGCGTTTCTGGAGACACAGCTCCCTTCATCAGGACATTGGCAACAGAACATCAAATCTGATCATCAAATGATGTTCTCTTGCCAAAGTCCTGATGAAGGGAGCTGTGTCTCCAGAAACGCGTAGACTTGTGCATGTTTTTCAAGAAGCATTAATCTCTTCCTGGATCCATTGAGTCCTTGGCGCGGAATTAAGACCCTTCTTCTATCACTCACTGTTATAAGATAATATTCTTGGCATGGTGTATGTTCCTTATGGTCTTTATCTTGTCCTTACACAGTCTAGGGGCTTTTTAATATCAATTTATGTAAGTAAGGAACATGCTAAGTCATGCTAGGTGTATCAGGGGCCCAATTTTTGAGATAATGTATGGTACATTTTTCAATGTACCAAACTACTAATATATCATCTTATATTTAAAGGCACATTACATGCAAATTGGTCTTCACATAAATTTGAATGTAAGGTGTAACAAATTCAAACAATAATAATAACGGTAACAATCTGATCTTATAGATCAGATTATTTCCTTAACATTTCCCTCCTCTTGTTTGAATTTCGAAACATATACCTATGCCTTTTGATATTGTGTACCCCAAGTGTTTCCAATCCTCACCAGTGAACCCCTATGTCAGCTGGTACGTCCGTGAGGTGCGCGGATAGGCCACTCAAATGAGGGAATCCAATGATTCGTCCCCAGACTAAGTCAGTTGCTCACTGTAGCTAATACATACACTCATGATTTAAAACCTGCTAGGGTGCAACTGTGGGACCCTCTTCCAGAGATGAAGTCTTCCATCCGTTCTCCAAACACTGGGGGGGGGGGTGTTCTCTCAGGTAGGAGGGACAGCTGGGCTGGGCCATCAGACAGTCATTTCCAGGGTTACCTTTGAGCTGGTTTTCTTGGGGCATCCAAAGAGTGTGGTGTACAACACAGCAATCTAAATTCCAATATGTTTGCTTCTAAGCCTGCCAGGCAAACTCAGAGTCAAGCCTCAAGCTTAACTGTTTAAACAAGAGGATAAGCATAAACTATTGCCAGCAATTTCTTTGCAAAAGGTATACAGCACTCGCCAGTCAGTTTTCTCATTCTTTTGAGCTGGTTGCCCGGATGAGTCAGTTGAGCCAATCAGGTCACTGAAAGTCCCATTTTCTTGGAAATAAAGTTCTCTTTTAGACAGTCTGGCAGGCTGGACATCCTGTAGAGCCCCTGTTGTACTGGCGTTATACATATAGTGGCCACACCAGTCTTTTTGGAAATGGCCACAGCTCGGTCCCCTTTTGTTTTATGTGCTGCATCTAGATGATGACAGTCACTTTCTTTCATTGGTTTGCAGGCTTTAAGCACTTTCCGCTGAGGTTCATCTGCTGCCTCCATCTTAGTCAGGTGCTCTGCCCTCAGTTAGGTGGGACAGCGAGCAATCTTCAGGGACCAGTATATCGGTACCTTCTAAGGAGTTAGGGTCTGGAAAGAAACATATGTGATTGCACTTTTCTGGCAATAAATAAACAATACCAGTTACAAACAGGTGTGTGTCATCCCTGTAAATGAGAGGACACACACAAGCTAGGGACCCCAACGTAGAGAAATACTTTGGCGTAGTGTTGGGGCTCTATTGCATTGATCAATTCAGTAGCTAAATTTCTCTTTATTCATATGTTCATGGCAGTAATGCAGATTCCATTTTTCACATTTTCACTCTTACATAAAGCTATTGGATTTTTCAAGTCAGTATTCACACAGCAGTTTCTGCTATTTCATGTATTCCCCTTACATAGTCACTGGTGTGCATACCTTATCTCCCCATAGTGATGTTTTTTTAGGTTTTTGCACCCAGTTCAGACTTAGAATGGTGTTCCAAACGTTATTCCTTATTGTTAGTAGTTTTTCGTTTGTGAACCCTCTCCACTCACACCTATTGCCAATCCATATCATACGCATATATAGCCTGGGTCTCAGCTTCCCATACACGGTAAGTTTTTTAACTGCATGAGAGGACACACACAAGCTAGGGACCCCAACGTAGAGAAATACTTTGGCGTAGTGTTGGGGCTCTATTGCATTGATCAATTCAGTAGCTAAATTTCTCTTTATTCATATGTTCATGGCAGTAATGCAGATTCCATTTTTCACATTTTCACTCTTACATATAGCTATTGGATTTTTCAAGTCAGTATTCACACAGCAGTTTCTGCTATTTCATGTATTCCCCTTACATAGTCACTGGTGTGCATACCTTATCTCCCCATAGTGATGTTTTTTTAGGTTTTTGCACCCAGTTCAGACTTAGAATGGTGTTTTAAACGTTATTCCTTATTGTTAGTAGTTTTTCGTTTGTGAACCCTCTCCACTCACACCTATTGCCAATCCATATCATACGCATATATAGCCTGGGTCTCAGCTTCCCATACACGGTAAGTTTTTTAACTGCATGAGAGGACACACACAAGCTAGGGACCCCAACGTAGAGAAATACTTTGGTGTAGTGTTGGGGCTCTATTGCATTGATCAATTCAGTAGCTAAATTTCTCTTTATTCATATGTTCATGGCAGTAATGCAGATTCCATTTTTCACATTTTCACTCTTACATATAGCTATTGGATTTTTCAAGTCAGTATTCACACAGCAGTTTCTGCTATTTCATGTATTCCCCTTACATAGTCACTGGTGTGCATACCTTATCTCCCCATAGTGATGTTTTTGTAGGCTTTTGCACCCAGTTCAGACTTAGAATGGTGTTCCAAACGTTATTCCTTATTGTTAGTAGTTTTTCGTTTGTGAACCCTCTCCACTCACACCTATTGCCAATCCATATCATACGCATATATAGCCTGGGTCTCAGCTTCCCATACACGGTAAGTTTTTTAACTGCATGAGAGGACACACACAAGCTAGGGACCCCAACGTAGAGAAATACTTTGGCGTAGTGTTGGGGCTCTATTGCATTGATCAATTCAGTAGCTAAATTTCTCTTTATTCATATGTTCATGGCAGTAATGCAGATTCCATTTTTCACATTTTCACTCTTACATATAGCTATTGGATTTTTCAAGTCAGTATTCACACAGTAGTTTCTGCTATTTCATGTATTCCCCTTACATAGTCACTGGTGTGCATACCTTATCTCCCCATAGTGATGTTTTTTTAGGTTTTTGCACCCAGTTCAGACTTAGAATGGTGTTCCAAACGTTATTCCTTATTGTTAGTAGTTTTTCGTTTGTGAACCCTCTCCACTCACACCTATTGCCAATCCATATCATACGCATATATAGCCTGGGTCTCAGCTTCCCATACACGGTAAGTTTTTTAACTGCATGAGAGGACACACACAAGCTAGGGACCCCAACGTAGAGAAATACTTTGGCGTAGTGTTGGGGCTCTATTGCATTGATCAATTCAGTAGCTAAATTTCTCTTTATTCATATGTTCATGGCAGTAATGCAGATTCCATTTTTCACATTTTCACTCTTACATATAGCTATTGGATTTTTCAAGTCAGTATTCACACAGCAGTTTCTGCTATTTCATGTATTCCCCTTACATAGTCACTGGTGTGCATACCTTATCTCCCCATAGTGATGTTTTTTTAGGTTTTTGCACCCAGTTCAGACTTAGAATGGTGTTCCAAACGTTATTCCTTATTGTTAGTAGTTTTTCGTTTGTGAACCCTCTCCACTCACACCTATTGCCAATCCATATCATACGCATATATAGCCTGGGTCTCAGCTTCCCATACACGGTAAGTTTTTTAACTGCATGAGAGGACACACACAAGCTAGGGACCCCAACGTAGAGAAATACTTTGGCGTAGTGTTGGGGCTCTATTGCATTGATCAATTCAGTAGCTAAATTTCTCTTTATTCATATGTTCATGGCAGTAATGCAGATTCCATTTTTCACATTTTCACTCTTACATATAGCTATTGGATTTTTCAAGTCAGTATTCACACAGTAGTTTCTGCTATTTCATGTATTCCCCTTACATAGTCACTGGTGTGCATACCTTATCTCCCCATAGTGATGTTTTTTTAGGTTTTTGCACCCAGTTCAGACTTAGAATGGTGTTCCAAACGTTATTCCTTATTGTTAGTAGTTTTTCGTTTGTGAACCCTCTCCACTCACACCTATTGCCAATCCATATCATACGCATATATAGCCTGGGTCTCAGCTTCCCATACACGGTAAGTTTTTTAACTGCATGAGAGGACACACACAAGCTAGGGACCCCAACGTAGAGAAATACTTTGGCGTAGTGTTGGGGCTCTATTGCATTGATCAATTCAGTAGCTAAATTTCTCTTTATTCATATGTTCATGGCAGTAATGCAGATTCCATTTTTCACATTTTCACTCTTACATATAGCTATTGGATTTTTCAAGTCA
The DNA here is from genome assembly GCF_048569485.1 of Anomaloglossus baeobatrachus. NCBI lineage: Eukaryota > Metazoa > Chordata > Amphibia > Anura > Aromobatidae > Anomaloglossus > Anomaloglossus baeobatrachus. The sequence continues at coordinate 175,927 of NW_027441895.1, forward strand.
GTATTCACACAGCAGTTTCTGCTATTTCATGTATTCCCCTTACATAGTCACTGGTGTGCATACCTTATCTCCCCATAGTGATGTTTTTTTAGGTTTTTGCACCCAGTTCAGACTTAGAATGGTGTTCCAAACGTTATTCCTTATTGTTAGTAGTTTTTCGTTTGTGAACCCTCTCCACTCACACCTATTGCCAATCCATATCATACGCATATATAGCCTGGGTCTCAGCTTCCCATACACGGTAAGTTTTTTAACTGCATGAAAGGACACACACAAGCTAGGGACCCCAACGTAGAGAAATACTTTGGCGTAGTGTTGGGGCTCTATTGCATTGATCAATTCAGTAGCTAAATTTCTCTTTATTCATATGTTCATGGCAGTAATGCAGATTCCATTTTTCACATTTTCACTCTTACATATAGCTATTGGATTTTTCAAGTCAGTATTCACACAGCAGTTTCTGCTATTTCATGTATTCCCCTTACATAGTCACTGGTGTGCATACCTTATCTCCCCATAGTGATGTTTTTTTAGGTTTTTGCACCCAGTTCAGACTTAGAATGGTGTTCCAAACGTTATTCCTTATTGTTAGTAGTTTTTCGTTTGTGAACCCTCTCCACTCACACCTATTGCCAATCCATATCATACGCATATATAGCCTGGGTCTCAGCTTCCCATACACGGTAAGTTTTTTAACTGCATGAGAGGACACACACAAGCTAGGGACCCCAACGTAGAGAAATACTTTGGCGTAGTGTTGGGGCTCTATTGCATTGATCAATTCAGTAGCTAAATTTCTCTTTATTCATATGTTCATGGCAGTAATGCAGATTCCATTTTTCACATTTTCACTCTTACATATAGCTATTGGATTTTTCAAGTCAGTATTCACACAGCAGTTTCTGCTATTTCATGTATTCCCCTTACATAGTCACTGGTGTGCATACCTTATCTCCCCATAGTGATGTTTTTTTAGGTTTTTGCACCCAGTTCAGACTTAGAATGGTGTTCCAAACGTTATTCCTTATTGTTAGTAGTTTTTCGTTTGTGAACCCTCTCCACTCACACCTATTGCCAATCCATATCATACGCATATATAGCCTGGGTCTCAGCTTCCCATACACGGTAAGTTTTTTAACTGCATGAAAGGACACACACAAGCTAGGGACCCCAACGTAGAGAAATACTTTGGCGTAGTGTTGGGGCTCTATTGCATTGATCAATTCAGTAGCTAAATTTCTTTTTATTCATATGTTCATGGCAGTAATGCAGATTCCATTTTTCACATTTTCACTCTTACATATAGCTATTGGATTTTTCAAGTCAGTATTCACACAGCAGTTTCTGCTATTTCATGTATTCCCCTTACATAGTCACTGGTGTGCATACCTTATCTCCCCATAGTGATGTTTTTTTAAGTTTTTGCACCCAGTTCAGACTTAGAATGGTGTTCCAAACGTTATTTCTTATTATCCCTGTAAATCACCCACTCAAACCCTTAAACTAGTTGGCTGATTCAAAAAGTTCTTCTCCTCTGACCTGGCCTGACCTGGATATTTCTTGCAATGGCCACCCCTATAATATATGCACTTTTATCCGTTTAGGAACCCCAGTTTTACATACCACCTCCGTTATGAGCTTTTCAGCAGTAACATGGGTATGCCCCAGATTAATCCTGGAAAGATACCAACTAGTGATGGGAGCCTCGCCCGAACCTTTTGTAAAGTTCGAGTTTGGGGCCAAAGATAATATAAACTTGTGTCCGAATCCCAAACTTGGACATTGCAGTTATGTGATGGGGCGTGGGGGGGTGGGTTGTAAAATAAAGAATATACACTAGAGTTGAAAAGTTTTAGGTCACTTAGATATTTCCTTATTTTTGAAAGAAAAGCACATTTGTTTTCAATGGAGGTAACACTAAATTAAACAGAAATACACTCTATACATTGTTAATGTGGTAAATGACTATTCTAGCTGCAAAGTCTGGTTTTGAATGCAATATTTACATAGGTGTGTAGAGGCCCATTTACAACAACAACCACTCCAGTGTAATAATGGTACATTGTGTTTGCTAACTGTGTTAGAAGGCCAATGGATATTTAGAAATCCCTTGAAATCCTTTGTGCAAGTATGCTAGCACAGCTGAAAACAGTTTTGCTGATTAGAGAAGTTATAAAACTGACCTTCCTTTGAGCTAGTTGAGAATCTGTAGCATTACATTTGTTGGTTCCATTAAACTCTCAAAATGGCCCAGAAAAAGAGAACTTATGTGAAACCTGACAGTCTATTCTTGTTCTTAGAAATTAATGATATTCCATGCGAGAAATTTCCAAAAATCTGAAGATTTCCTATAACGGTGTGTACTACTCCCTTCAGAGGGGAGCATAAACAGGCTCTAACCAGAGTAGAAAGAAAAGTGGGGAGCCTCGCTGTACAACGGAGCAACAAGACAAGTACATTAGAGCCTCTAGTTTGAGAAATCAATGCCTCACAGGTCCTCAACTGGCAGCTTCATTAAATAGTACCCGAAAAATGCTAGTGTCAACGTCTACAGTGAAGAGGTGACTCCGGGATGCTGGCCTTCAGGGCAGAATGGTAAAGAAAATGCCATATCTGAGACTGGCTAATAAAAGGAAAAGATTAATATGGGCAAAAGAACACAGACATTGGACAATGGAAGATTGGAAAAAAGTGTTATGGACAGACGAATCGACGTTTGAGGTGTTTGGATCACACAGAAGAACATTTGTGAGACACAGAACTACTGAAAAAATACTGGAAGAGTGCTTGACGCCATCTGTCAAGCATGGTGGAGGTAGTGTGTAATAGTGTGGGGTTGCTTTGGTGCTGGTAAAGTGAGAGATTTGTTTAAGGTAAAAGGTATTTTTGAATAAGGAAGGCTATCACTCAATTTTGCAACGCCATGCTATACCCTTTGGACAGCGCTTGATTGGAGCCAATTTCATCTTACAATAGGACAATGACCCAAAGCACACCTCCAAATTATGCATTAACTATTTAGGGAAGAAGCAGGTAGCTGGTATTCTTTCTGTAAAGGAGTGGCCAGCCCAGTCAACAGATCTCAGCCCTATTGAGCTGATGTGGGAGCAGCTTGATCGTATGGTACGCAAAAAGTGCCCATCAAGCCAATCCAACTTGTGGGAGGGGCTTCTGGAAGCATGGGGTGAAATATCTCCAGATTATCTCATCAAATTAACAGCTAGAATGCCAAAGGTCTGCAAAGCTGTAATTGCTGCAAAGGGAGCTTTCTTTGACGAAAGCAAAGTTTGAAAGAGAACATTATTATTTCAAATAAAAATTATTATTTCTAACCTAGTCAATGTTAACTATATTTTCTATTCATTATGCGACTTTGTCTCCCGGCCATTTCTGCCTCCGGGTCCAATCATTGCTCTGCCTTCGGTTAACCACCACTGACTACAGGAACTTCCTTGACGTCATAAGCATGTGACCAGTCTGGGGTGAACGTTGTATTACCTCATATTACAGACTGATCACATGGCTATGACATCATGAAAGGTCCTGTAGTCAGTGGTGGTTACCCGGGGGCACAGCTGACCGGCCTCTGCTATGTACTCGGGTGAAGTCTCTGACTGCTCTCAGCTGAGTCTGTGTGAGCAGACCTGTGTTTGTCTCCTCGCACAGATGTAGCAGAGCTGAAGATGCTCGCCCGCCTTTGAACTAGGTCAGAGGGTATTTTTTGGGGGTAATAAAGATGGAGTCCTAAATGTCTTCAGTTTTATTTCTAATAAAATATTTTTTTCTCTGTGTTGTTTTATTTTACTGTTAAAATAACAGATAATCACAGATGCGGTCACAGAGTGGACGTCTGTGATTGGATGCCGGAGTAACCTGAAACCAGCCTATACATTCTAGCATCTAGAATATATGGGCAGATTCAAGGGTACTCCAACAGTCAATCACAGATGCCCGTTCTGCATGACAGCGTCTGTGATTGGCTGTTGGGTCCCTCACACATATAGTAGTGTAAAAAGAAATAATTTTAAAAATTGATGTAGCGCGCTGCAGTATTTTTGATTCTCAGCGCAGATGAAGTAGACGGCTATGGGCTGCCACCCACATCTGCCTGGCTTTACCTTGGCTGGCAATCAAAATACAGGAAGCCCATTATTTTTTTTATAAATTAGTTCAAAAAAATAATTTAAAAAAATAAAGTGTGAGCTCCTGCCGTATTTTTATTGTCAGTCAGGTAAAAAAAGGGAACTGGGATTCTCAGCATAATAAGACCCAAGCGTTCTGGGCCTCCCACGCTAAAAACCTCAGCTCGCAGCCACCCCTGGAAATGGCGCATTGTTTCTTAGCACCTTTTAAAAGGTGCTTTACCCGGCTCGTCCAGTGGCCCTGATGGCTGTGGCATACTGGCTAATAAAGGGGTTAATACCAGCTTTGTATTCTGAGCTGGTACTAAGCCCGAAATTCATGGTGTCACGCTGTGATTGAATGAGACAAGTATGAGATGTGACTGGGTCAAGATAGGTATCCAGTCTTCAGAATTGGTGATTATGGATGTCATGCTGTTCATCTGCTTCAATTTTAGAGCGTTATGGCGTGGTCATGAGGAGTTAACTTTGTGAAAACAACATACCGGAAAACTTTGAAATGTTAGACTATAATAAATAACAAACAAACCTTGGGTTGTTCGATTATAATCAGTAACAAACAATCTTGAAGCACTGTGCTGAGATCATAAAGCTTAACTTGGTAAAAACAACATACTGCGCAACTGCAAGAAACTGATGATCTGGCTAAAACATACTGCGCAGCCGTGATGGAGGAGGATGTGGGAGTTGTGTATAAAAAGGGTGGGCCTGCTCAGTGAGTTAGTGACATTCCAGAAGGTATGGTGGACGCACTTCGTCTGTGATAAGACCAGAGTATTTTCCTTCTCACTAACACTGAGGTCCCTCCGGTGGAGAAGTGATGTTACAATACTTGGTAATGTATTGATGCATATTTCTCTATATACTAGGATTTACATTGATTGTATGATTTACATTAATTGAATCAACAGAACAGGGTAATATTGTTGCTGCCATTCCATAATTGAACATTATCCTGATGCAATCAATAAATTGTTACATTGTTTTACCATAAAACTGTATTCAGTGTGCCTAATTTGAAAATTAGTGAGCGCTACGTAAGTAAGGGTGTATCTGCCCTGTCAGTTTGACATGGTAAGACACATGACAAATTAGACATGGCCACCATGAATTTCTAGTAAACAGTAAAAAAAACACAAGACATAAAAAAAATTATTAGAAATAAAAAAAAAAAAAAAAATTTTTACAGACTCCATCTTTATTATAAAAAAAATCTTAGTCCGACGTAGTCCACAGAGAAAGCAATGTCAGCTCTGCTTAATCACTCTGTACAGACAGCCGTCTATACAGAGCGAGAAGCAGGGAGAGCATTGTCAGCTCTGCTTCATTGCTTTGTACAGACAAGTGCCTATACAGAGCGAGAAGCAGGCTGAGGTCAGAGTTCCAGTTGTGTATGACTCGTACAGTCTCCCATCGGTATCACTCAGCATGGCGCACACCCTCCGGACAGGGGCGGTTCAGCTGCATAGAAATACACTCCTGTCCAGGAGATTGTGCGCCGTGCCAGGTGATACCGATGCGAGAGTCGCACAGTGACAGTCAAAGTTCAATAGAGTCCATGGCAGCCATGGACTCGGGTGAACCCTGACGTCACCGCGAACACAGGCCGAAAACTGCCGAGTGACGAGCAGTGCAGTGAATACCCCCGGAAGTTAATCGGACCCGGAAGCAGAAGCAGCCAGGAGATAGCAGGTCTGCAGGACATGTTGTGGGACCTGTAAGTATAGTCATGTTTTTCAATAATGTGCTTGTTTTTACAGTCCCTGGACTCGAACTGGACCCGAACTGTAACATGAGCTTCCCAGGCAAGCTCATGTTCGGGATTGTGTGCACGAACACTATCTGTTTGGTACGGACCCCGAACTTCACAGTTCGGGTTTGCCCATCACTAATACCAACACAACATAATCACACACAGACTTACTTATGATAGATATACAGTATATGCATATATTTTCATCAATCTCTAGAATGGGTAGAATGGATGAAGAGTGTGTTTCTTACCGGGTCTTTGTAATTCTTCCTGCAGTGTATTAGGCATATGTCTTACAAGGCTGGGTGTGTCTGGCCACCTGGATACTGAACTCTGGTGCAACACATACCCTTGTCCACCAAACACTTGCACATATAACGGTCTTTGACAGGTGTGTTAGTCCATGGGTTACCTGGTCCATCAATGAGAAGAGAGCCCATGGCAGAGAATGCTTATCAGCCTTTATCTACAGACCTTCCTCAGTCAGCTGAGCTTTTTGCGTCTCACACACCTTTACTTGTTCCTGTAGGGATTTTAAGGACACCAGGAGTGACAAATGCCACAGAGGTGACAGATATCACCGATCTGAATTGTTAGGAGACTCAACTCTAGGCCTTTGTAGTTTTTTTTACATCTTTCATGTGACAGGTTATATAAACATTTGAACAGTTTACCCTTCTGCCGTTCCACACGACCAGTGACTGACAAGTCCCTTTATTCAGATTATTTTACTTCATGTTGTGCAATGGCAGCATATCTATTGCAGAATTGACCAGTATCTACTCCATCGATAAGAGATAAACTCAAATTCTGCATTAGTATCAACGGAAGGGTGTCTCTGTGCTTTCTAGCAAACATTAATTTATGACCGTTATAATTCTAAGATGATTTTAACCACTTCACAACTGCGGGCCATATCAGTACGTCCTATTGTTGCGTGACTTAATGACCAGGGACGTACTGGTATGTAACGATGTAGGTAACAATCAATACTGCATGCGACACTTAGGGGATTAGGAGAGGGATCATGCTCCTTCTCCCCTCTGATCAGGACCCCCACAATGTAATCGTGAGGGCACGATCATTGTCATGGTGACACAAAGTTTTCATGACGACTTCCAGGTCACCTGACTTACTGGGAGCCTACGGAGAGCCTTTGGGATCATGCCTGATGCGTGATCACACAGTCTCTCAGTGCGGTGCTGACAGCTGCGATGTCCTGCGATGATCGAGCACTGCAGAACATTGTAGTTGCGATCACAGCACTGTTGGGTGCTGTCCCATAAAGGGACCAAGTGAAAAAGTAAAAAAAGAGTTAAAAGAAGTAAAAATATTTAAAAAAAAAAATCAGAAAATAAATAAAGAACATAAAAAAAAAATTCCACTGGTTATAATTGTGTTAATAAAAACCCCAACTACTCACCCCAGCCTCAGAAAGCACGGGTTACTGATCTATCAAGGATGCAATAAAGTCCCTTTAGACTTGGTGCAGGTAAATCCATAGTTTAAACACAATAGCATAGTTATGATAACTACTGTGTATTTGTTTAATTTCTTTAGAGTATTGTCTGTCTTTGCTACTGTGAAAGAAAAAACAGAAATGTGTCATGTGATCTGTCATGTGAATTGTTTGTAGCAGCCACACCTGTTAGTAGTTTGTTCCCAAACTACTTATCCCAGCCAAAGCAAGCGAAGATTACTGAGCCTGCAGTAAAGTCCAAGGGTGCAGGTATGTAGCGGGGTCAGGGTTACACCTACCCCTGCAGAAGTAGCCAGCAGTCTGTCTGATGTGAAAATATGTATGTGTATTTCGGAGAGTCCCCCAGTAGCAGTGGTGTACAGAAGCCCCTTTGTGAATTCTGGCCCTATGGGTTGCCCCTTGATCGCGGACCTGTACTGAAGGGTTGGCTAACCACGTCCCTCCCCAGAAGCGAGGTATAGTCTGGTTGGTTGGGAGTCTGGCGTCTCATTCTTCTTGGCTCGAAACACCCAAAGATTCTCTCTATGATAACTGAAGGTCAGTTGCGCCCTCACAGAGAAGGGTATGTGTGGACCCTGGCCTGAGCACGGACGGGTGAGCGCCGTCATGTACGGTCTTTCATGTGCGTATCCAAACCCAGTGGGTGGGATGAAGTGGCCCAAAAGACTTTATGATCCAGTCTGTGCTAGAGTGATGTTTAGCGGAGGGTTGAAAGGCCTAGCGGTGTCTTATGGAACCCAGGTGCCAGCAGAACGGACAGCTGTTAAATTGAATACTAGAATGAAGCGGAGAAGGAACCTCAATGGGAAATGTAATGGTGCCGGTGTGATGCGGACCGAAGCAGTGCAGGAGTGAAAGAGAAATATAGACTGTTTAAAAGAAGAAATCATGCCTCGGCTTTATTGCCTGTGAGCAAGAATGCAGTGACACCTGGACTGTTGTGGAGTCCTCCTGTGCATGGTGTGGTGACAGGGAGGCATGGGGTTAATGGGTGGCTTTGCTGCGGCCTGTTGACCCCTGTAACCACGACTACCACTTCATGCCCTGTGCTTGCCACCACAAGTAAGTCCATAGTTTAAACACAATATCATAATTTGACACAAGAGCAAAGTTTGGAGTTATCCTTACACGTTTTCCATTGTTTTCCAGCTTTTATTTGTACAGTTTGTCCCCATTTAATAGATGCTCCATTGACAATGCTACCAAGTGTGCGTCTTGTGAGATGTATGCATGCCTTGAACAACCATTCGAGGGTGAATATGTCAGCATTCGATGCTAGCATGTTACATATTTTGAAGCCCAGGTAACAGATCTAAATATGCAGCTTGTAACACTCAGGAGCATTGCAAACCTGGAGAGTAGTTTAGTGCTCACTGAGCATGCACTGGCTGGGGCCAGTTCTATGGAGGAGGGTGGAGGTGGGGAAAATCAGGACCCAGAGGTAGGTAGCTGAGTAACAGTTATAAGAAGAAGTAGGGGGAAAAGTGTCAGGGAGCCTAGTCCTGATCTGGCACAACCTAGTATATATGCCTGTTTGGCTGATATGTGCTGCCCCCGTGCCAGCAGCCGTCGCTGCTCGGATCCGGGCCTTCAGGGGTGGTGGCTCAAGGGTCTCTGGACCCGGGGATCTCACGAACACGCCAAATAAATGGGGTGACGTAGATGTACGGGCTAGGCCGTAAAAAGTTTGTGACGCCACCCACGGTGTGTTGTGAGGTGGGACACCACCGCTGCTGTTACGGGGCACCCGGGGAAGATGTTGTGCAGCAAGTTGTTAACCCCTCCGTGGGTAGGGATGGTGGCCCTGGGACCCGGTGGCTTGGTGCAGGGGATGGAGACCGCAGGGGGTGCTGGTGTACTCACTGTTTGTTATAATCCGGAACCATGGAAGACCACCATAAATCATTGGTAAAAAGTGACAAGAGCATTGGCAACTAATCTGGCCGCCATCCCCTTACTAACCATCAACACTAGAAGTTGCCGAGGGGTGAACTAACATCCTGTGCACCGCGAACCCAGCCGGAGAACTAGCTATCATAAAGGAAGGAAAGATGAACAATTCTCTGCCTCAGAAAATAGATATAGAATAACAAGCCCCCCACATTCAAAGACTGTGGTGATATAGGAAAACACAACACACAGATAGATGATAGGATCAGCAAAAGGTGAGGCCCCACCGACTAAATAGGACAGGATAGGAAAGGGACTGATGGTGGCCAGAGAAAAACCCTGCAAAAATCCAAAAACCTGATAGCACAAAAGGCCCTCATATCACTAGATCTGAACTCCGTCCTATACCAGGCGCTCTTGTCATACCACTGAACAGAAAGCAGGAACCATTACAAATTCAAGAAGCAACAAACACATGGACTAATAGGAGCAATACTCCAAACATAGCTGCAGGGAGCTTCCCAGCTAAGCAACTGAGAGGGAAGATCCCTACATGTAAATAAACTGACAAAACCCAGTAAATAACAAACTCAGGTAAGAGCAAAAAGAACCAAACAACAAATAAAGAGCCAAGCACTTATCTGGGGTAGATGTAGTCTGGAGCAGGATGAAGCAGGCTGGTGAACAAAGAACAACTGACATCCGGCATAGCCTGCTAGCAGACCAGGATATAAATAGGCAGAGAGTTAGCAATGGAAACACCCATTGCTCAACACACCTGGTCTCTGTCCAAACCATTCCTGGCCACAAGAGGGAGCCTCAATCCAGCAAAAGCATAACTGACATTCACAACACTGTTAGTAAAACACAAAAGTCTCTGGTAAACCAAGGGGATGGTGGCCGGTGCCGCGGCCAGTTGCGTTCTTGTCCCCCACCAAGCTGGTGGTCTCTATCCTTTTCCTGCACTGCTGTGTGTAAGGTGGACTTTCCTAGTGTGAAACTCAGGAGTCCGCTCCCGGCTGGATGTGGCCTAAGGAGCTGTGCCCGCAGACGCTGGCCCGTGGGATCTATGGGCCCTGGCGGTGACCTCTTTTTCCTAATCGGTGGGCTGTTGTCTTCTATGAGGGACTTTGGGTGGGACAGGACCTCTAGTCCTGGCCTCAATCAATTAATTAACCAGTGCCACTTGATTCTGGTCCTGGCTTCAGGGTCCGAGTACCCCTCTTTGTGCTCCGGTTACCCATGTCGCTACCGGCGGGCTACAACTCTGCCGCGGTCCACCTCGGTTCCACCGAGCCGTCTTCCTGTCTCCTGCTGACGGAGACCACTGTCTGCCTCCTAGCCAGTGGCACCTGGGCTCCTACCCTGGTACCGTTCAACTTGAACTTCACTGCTGGAGCTACACTTAGCTTCAGCCCACACTCCTCTCCAAACTGGACCTCAGACTGAACTGCTTGTTTTCCTGCCCCAGGCTGTCTGGACCCCTGGGTGGGCATGTCCCAACCGCCTGGTCACGCCCACTGGTGTGTATCTTTCCCTAAGGGGGGGTGACTAGGGTTTCTGGTTGGCTGTGTGTTTCCTAATGAGGGAACGGTGTTATGCAGGGGCCTAACTGTGACTACCTGGTTTTGCCAGGGCGTCACAGATATTAGGGAGGAAGAGCCAGGACTAAGATCCCTTCATATGAACGTTGCTCCTAGCAACCAGGAAAATGACTGGTGTAGGAAGGAGGGAAATAGGAGTGCAGCAAAGGCCACACAAATGTTGGTGGTAGGGGACTCTATGATTAGGTAGACAAACAGGGTTATCTGTCACCGAGACCATGATGCCAAACAGTGTGTTGTCTGTTGGGTGTTCAGGTTCCGTATATTGCAGATCGGACAGACAGATTTCTGTGTGGGGCTGGGGAAAATCCAGGGGTCATGGTGCTCATTGGTACTAATGACCGAGTTAGAGGCAGGTGGAAGGTCCTTAAAAATGATTACAGGGGACTAGGAGAGAAACTAAAGTCCACCTCCAAGGTGGTGTTTTCAGAAATACTACCAGTGCCATGAGCGTCACTAGAAAGACAGTGGGAGCTTAGAGAGATATATCTGTGGCTTAGAAATTGGTGCAGGAAGGAAGGGTTTGGGTTCATGGAGAACTAAGCCGACTTCTCAGTCGGCTGCAGGCTCTACGATAGGGACGGGATGCACCTCGATGGGGAGATTGCAGCTGCGCTGGCGGACAAAATGGTCAGATAGATGGAGGAGATTTTAAACTAGGATCTGGGGGAGAGAGGGTAGTGGAGCAAATAAGGGGATAAACAGAGCATATAAAGACAGTGAAGGTCAATGAAGGTTTAGGGGGGACTGGGAAATGCAGGGAATCTAGGGAGGCAAGGAGTAAAGAATGTGTTAATAGTATTAAATGTCTACTGGCAAATGCAAGAAGTCTTGCAAACAAAATAAATGAATTGGAGAATCTGATATCAACCATGGATTATGATGTGGTAGGCATTACGGAAGACATGGCTGGGTGACATACGTAGAAGGTTTAACTACATTCAGGAAGGGCAGGATATACAAAAAAGGTGAAGAAGTGTGTATATTTGTTAAAACTAACATAACCACTTAGCATCCATGGGCAGTAAAATTACTTCAGCAGCCGGCGGGGATCTACGCACATGTCAGCATAATTGTACAGCTGACATGTGTGCCTTGCAGGCACAAGTGGATCCACATTCTACCCGTGCCTGTTAACCCTTTAAGTAGCGCTGTAAAAATGTGACAGAGCCATTTAAATCCCCGATACGGGAAACCTTCACTTACCCGACTCTATTGGCATTGCAGTGACGTGATCACTGTGAGGTGATGGTTGTCATGGGAACACAGGGTCATGTGATGACTCCTGTAGCTCACATGACTCATTTCCTCTTTCACTTGGACGACTGCAGCCAGTGACAAGACGTGAGCATTTCTGAAGATCTCAGCTGTGTAGCTGTGATCAACAGAAATAAATGAGCGATCAGACTACTGATCCTTATAGTCCCTTATGAGGACTAGTAAAGTAAAAAAATAAATAAAAGGTTTTAAAAATAAAAAAAAATAAAAGTTCAGATCACTCCTGTCAGTGTTCCAGGATTTCCAGTTTGCTTCTGAAGGATCTTGCCCTTTGTTAACATGGAGTTTTCTGTTCTGTTGCTCTACTTCCTGTTCATCTGTTTAAAAGCCCGCCCCTAAGCTTAGTCTAGTTGCTTGAGTATACTGCTTCCTGTCTACTCCTGCCCCGCTGCTCTCATTACCTGGTTGTTATTTGGATCCTGGTGAATCACCTGACACCGGCCCTGGATTCCACTTGGTCTCATCAAGCTGTGCCCTCGCTGGTTCTGGACTCTGTCTGCTGTCTCTGGTTGGCGTTTGTGCCTGGTCCCTTCCGGTACATATCCACATCCCGTACGGACATTTTTGGACTATATAACCTGTTGCCCTTTTGTGTCCCGGCTACTGCGCATTTAGGCCTTCTGGGGTGATCGCCAGACAGCCCCTGTATAGGGGTTCGCTCCTGGTGGCCTCCCTGGGGGAGTCTGGTGCGCGGTCTCGGGAATTCTCCTTTGCTCCGAACCTGGCAGGTAGCTACTGTGTTTATGTTCTTTTCTGTGTACATATTGTAGGTTGCATATTATAAAACTTCTTTGCACCAAGAACCCGTCTCTGGTTGTCATTGCCGTAACGCCATCGAAATCCTCAGTACACACAATAGTATTACATTATACTCAAGCCTAACTAAGAGGATTTCGCTGGGGCAATGACGGAGACACAAGTAGATCAACTTTTCTCCATGATTAACTCCTTGCAGCAGGAGATGGAGGCGGTGCAAACTAAACTTAGAGACGTGGACGTACAGCTGGGGCACAATCACCAGGTACTTGGTCCGGCTATTCAGGATTTGCAAGCCAGAGTGAAGGCTCAGGAAACCACCCCCACTACATCCGTATCAGCTCCCGGTATGCCCAGGTTACCTCCATTTCGTTTCAGTGGCGATCGAAGTCAGTTCCGTGGGTTTGTTAATCAGTGTATACTGTTTTTTGATGTACATGCTGATTATTACCGGTCTGACCGGTCAAAAGTGTTATGTATAATCATGTTGTTAACCTCACGAGCACTGGCTTGGGCTAATCCTATGATTGAGAATCGTGATATCCGTTTAGATAACCTGGATGACGTTTTAACAGCCATGGCACAAATGTTTTATGATCCTAATCGCTGTGCTACCGCTGAATCGGCTCTGCTTTCCTTACGTCAGCAAATCAAAAAGGTCCGTGGAGCCTCTGTTAGGAGTCTCAACACAGAAACCAGCCAGATATCCCTCCGGGAAGGGCCCAGCCAAGGGGTGACTCTTTTTAGGAGACCACCATAACCACCATATTAAGTGTCCCTTTTAGTCAATATCCAACTTTTTGACAAGTTTAAAGATATGACAAGGGAAATACCAAGGCCAGGTATCCATCCACAGACAGCCGTTTCGGGGTATTGCCCCTCATCAGTGTGGAGTAGGATTCTGGCCAGGTGGGAGCAATGCCTAGTAGACCAACAAAACAAAACAATCACTGATCTCGGGGAGACCAGCCAGAGAAAACACTGCTGCCGGCAGCCAGCGAGGGCGCTCAAGACAGTGAAATCCTAGGTACATTGCCCCCTGGGAAATATGCAAATCAAAAAAGTCCGTGGAGCCTCTGTTAGGAGTAGAGATGAGCGAACCGGTCGCGGTTCGGCTCGAGTTCGGTTCGCCGAACGGAGGTCTCGTTCGAGTTCGGTTCGTCGAACGTTCGACGAACCGAACTCGAACCGCATAGGAAACAATGGCAGGCAATCACAAACACATAAAAACACCTAGAAAACACCCTCAAAGGTGTCCAAAAGGTGACAAACAACTCACAACACAACACAAACACATGGGAAAGTGACAAGGACATAGACTCATGCGAAAACAAATGAGCTGGACAAAAAAAAAGAGGAGGAGACACAGATATAGGCATGGCACGCCCTTCTAAAATCATGTAAAACACCGCAAGGTGACTCCAAGCGGAGTCTCCCTTTTTTCCAAAAATTGGGCCACACACACACCCCCCCCTTCAGTGGCAGCACTTGTGCCCCAGTTGTACACTTCACAGCTAGATTTGCATCAAGCACATTCAAAAATATGCCATCCTTAACCGTCCCCAGGATGACACCGGGGTAGGTAGCAAAGTCTTTCCTGATCCCAGCTCTGTTCATCTTGGATCATTTTTAAAAACAATGTAAGCAAGGGTTACTCCAAGCGGAGTCTCCCTTTTTTCCAAAAATTGGACCCCACACACACCCACCCCTTCAGTGGCTGCACTTGTGCCCCAGTTGTACACTTCACAGCTAGATTTGCATCAAGCACATTCAAAAATACGCCATACTTAACCGTCCCCAGGATGACACTGGGGTAGGTAGCAAAGTCTTTCCTGATCCCAGCTCTGTTCATCTTAGATCATTTTTAAAAACAATGTAAGCAAGGGTTACTCCAAGCGGAGTCTCCCTTTTTTCCAAAAATTGGGCCCCACACACACCCACCCCTTCAGTAGCAGCACTTGTGCCCCAGTTGTACACTTCACAGCTAGATTTGCATCAAGAACATTCAAAAATACGCCATACTTAACCGTCCCCAGGATGACACCGGGGTAGGTAGCAAAGTCTTTGCTGAACCATGACTTGTTCATCTTGGATCATTTTTAAAAACAATGTAAGCAAGGGTTACTCCAAGCGGAGTCTCCCTTTTTTCCAAAAATTGGGCCCCACACACACCCACCCCTTCAGTGGCTGCACTTGTGCCCCAGTTGTACACTTCACAGCTAGATTTGCATCAAGCACATTCAAAAATACGCCATACTTAACCGTCCCCAGGATGACACCGGGGTAGGTAGCAAAGTCTTTGCTGAACCATGATTTGTTCATCTTGGCTCCTTTTAAAAAACACAGCAAGCAAGGGTTACTCCAAGCGGAGTCTCCCTTTTTTTTTCCAAAAATTGGGCCCCACACACACCCACCCTTTCAGTGGCTGCACTTGTGCCCTAGTTGCAAACAGGATGTTTTGATTTGCATCAAGCACATTCCAAATCCACAAGCATTTACTCTCCCCAGGATGACACAGGGGTAGTAAATTCCTTGTGGATCCATGACTTGTTCATTTTGATGAACGTTAGTCTGTCCACATTGTCACTGGACAGACGCGTGCGCTTATCTGTCAGCACACACCCAGCAGCACTGAAGACACGTTCAGAGACAACGCTGGCAGCTGGACACGAAAAAATCTCCAAGGCGTAAGTGGAGAGCTCTGGCCATATTTTAAGATTTGAAGCCCAAAATGAGCAAGGCTCCATTTGCAAAGTCATGGCATCAATGTTCATTTGGAGATACTCCTGTATCATCCTTTCCAGCCGTTGACTATGTGTCAGACTTGTTGTCTCTGGTGGCCTTGCAAAGGAGGGTCTAAAAAAATTATGAAAAGATTCAATAAAATTGCTGTTACCAGCACCAGATACGGTGCTACTGGTATGGGTAGACTGTTGAAGATGACGAGACCATCCCATGTTTGTCAAGTTACAACTGGGAGATTCACTCCCTGCACCTGCACGGTTGTTTGGTGGAAAAGCCGAGCTAAGATCGAGTAACAGCTTCTGCTGATACTCCTGAATACGTGCGTCCCTTTCTATGGCTGGAATTATGTCACAAAATTTGGACTTGTACCGGGGATCTAATAGTGTGGCAAGCCAGTAGTCATCATCACTTCTAATTTTGACAATACGAGGGTCATGTTGGAGGTAGTGCAGCAAGAAGGCACTCATGTGTCTTGCGCAGCCATGCGGACCAAGTCCACGCTGTGTTTGTGGCATAGAGGTGCTACCCGTTCTTTCTTCCTCTGACATCTCCCCCCAACCTCTTTCAACTGAAATTTGACCAAGGTCTCCCTCATCCGCTGAGTCTTCCATGTCCATGGACAGTTCGTCCTCCATTTCTTCATGTTCTCCTGCACCTTCCTGAACATTTCGCCTGCTACCATGCGCCCTTGTTGATCCCTGTCCCCCATGGTCCCATGCCTGCCGCGTTGGTGATGATGAACATCTGGACCTTGGTGATGTTGTTGTGTCTTGCGCATATGAATCCTCCTGTAGTTCCTCCCCTTCCTGTTGTCCCACCCCCTGACTCCGAATAGTGTTTAGCGTGCTCTCCAGCATGTAAATGACTGGAATTGTCATGCTGATAATGGCATTGTCAGCGCTAAACATATTCGTCGCCATGTCGAAACTGTGCAGAAGGGTGCACAGGTCCTTGATCTGAGACCACTCCATCAGGGTGATCTTCCCCACCTCTGCATCTCGTTGGCCCAGGCTATACGTCATGACGTATTGCACCAGGGCTCGGCGGTGCTGCCACAGTCGCTGTAACATGTGGAGAGTCGAATTCCAGCAAGTCGCCACATCGCATTTCAGGCGATGAACCGGCAGGCCGAAAGACTTCTGGAGCGATGCAAGTCGCTCAGCTGCGGCGGTTGAACGGCGGAAGTGAGCAGACAGTTTTCGTGCCCTGGTCAGAAGGCCATCTAAGCCGGGATAGTGTGTTAAAAATTGCTGGACAACAAGGTTCAACACGTGAGCCATACAAGGCACGTGTGTCACCTTGCCCAGGCGAAGGGCCGCACCCAGGTTTGCAGCATTGTCGCACACGGCCTTACCAGGCTGCAGGTTGAGTGGAGACAACCATTTATTAAACTCAGTCTCCAGAGCTGCCCACAACTCATCCGCTGTGTGACTCCTATTTCCAAGACATGTCAAGCTAAAGACCGCCTGATGCCGTTGTGCTCTGCTGCCAGCATAGTAATGAGGGGTGCGTGATTCCTTCTGCGCAGTGAGAACGCTGGTGGCCTGACCAGGCAGGCTTGGGGCGGAGGTGGAGGACCCAGATGAGCTGGAGGAGGCAGAAGCAGTGGCGGAACTTGGACAGACAGAGGATTGACACACAAGTTGTGGGGACGGCAAGACTTGTGCAGCAGACCCTTCACCATCTATCACCATAGTTACCCAGTGCCCAGTCAGCGACATGTAACGTCCCTGTCCATGCTTACTGGTCCAAGTATCGGTGGTGAAATGCACCCGTTCACACACAGAGTTTCTCAAGGAAGCGGTGATGTTGTGTGCGACATGCTGGTGTAGCGCGGGCACACCTTTTTTAGAGATATAGTGGCGACTGGGCATCTGGTACTGGGGCACAGCGACAGACATAAGGTCTCTAAAATCCTGTGTGTCCACCAAGCGGAAAGGCAGCATTTCGGTAGCCAAGAGCTTACAGAGGGATAAAGTCAACCTCTTAGCTTTGTCATGGGTCGCAGGAAATGGCCTTTTATTTGTCCACATCTGAGGGACAGAGATCTGGCTGCTGTGTGTAGACGGTGTTGAGTAGGGTGTCCCTGGAAAAATGCAGGTTTGGGAGGAAAGTGCAGGCACCTTCATCCAACGTTGGTGCTATCGATGTCTGAGAGAGCTGTACACGCACTTGTTTCCCCTTCCAAACCAACTGACGACCAACCAAGCAAACTGCCTGTTGCGGTTACAGTGGTGGAAGTTGTGCGTGGAAAACCAGGTGTGACAGCTGTCCTCACAGTCCTAGAAGATGAAGAGCGCGCGGATGCACTGGAAGGGGCAGGCGGTGGATGGTTCGCTCTGCTAGGCCGCATTGCAGCACGGTGAGCTTCCCACTGGGACATATGATATTTATTCATGTGACGATTCATGGAAGAAGTTGTCAAACTGCTGAGGTTTTGCCCTCTACTAACAGAATCACGACAAATTTTACAGATCACATAATTTGGGCGATCTTTTGCTATGTTAAAAAAGGACCAGGCTAGGCAAGGCTTAGAGGGCATGCGACCTGCTGATCCACTCCGACTAGTGCTCAGAGGCACAGTGGTGGCTGAGGATGCAGTTGTAGACATGCTACCAGTACTCCGACTCTGTCCAGGAAGGCGCAAGGTAACTTCGTCGTCAGTTGCATCCTCCTCCACCGTCTCTGTTGACCTCCTCGAGGGCCTGACTGTGGGTTGACAGTAGGTGGGATCTAGAACTTCATCATCAATTGTTGTGTTTGCACTCCCCTCACCCTCAGACCGAGCCTCTTCTTGCCCTGACCGAATATTTAAGTTGTCATCCCAATCTGGTATCTGCGTCTCATCGTCATCAGTATGTTCCTCATTGTCTATAACAACAGGTGTTACAGTTTGTGAAAAAGGGTACACATTATGCTCAGAAACTTGGTCCTCACAGCCTGAATCAGAGTCACAAATGTTCTGGGCATCACTGCAGACCATTTCCTGGTCTGTACTCACTGTAGCTTGGGAGCAGACCTCTGATTCCCAGGCTATAGTGTGACTGAACAGATCTGCAGACTCAGCCATCTCAGTTCCACCATACTGTGCAGGGCGGATGGAGACTTCAGAGCTGGGAGAAAGCAAGTTTGATTGGGATGACAACTCAGAGGACTGGTGTTTTTTGGATGCGGAAGTTGAGGTGGCGGAGAGGGCACTTGTTGGACCACTTGAGATCCATTCAAGCATTTTCCTTTTTTGGCCATCATCTACCTTTGTTCCAGTTGTTCGTGTCCGTAAAAAAGGGAGCACATCGGATTGTCCACGGTAAATAGTAGACATCTTACTTTTGCTGGAAGATGGTCTATCTTCAGCAGATCTTAATGGACCTTTGACACCTTCCCCACGGACAAACCCTTTTTTCCTTTTCCAACACGCCTCTTCCCCTTTCCACCAGCATCTGTCATTTTGCCACTCATTTTGACTGCGACAATATTGTGCACTTAAAATGTGGTAGTAAAAATTGAGAGGTGGTGTAGATTTCAGCGGAGGTCTAGCTTTATTAACAGCAGAATAAACAACAATAATTATCCCTGACAATGCAACTACGGCCCTTAAACTGGCAGCATAGTTTGCTAGTATAATGGCTTAGTAACAATGAGTTTGAGTGTGCAATGCAGGCAGACGTGCTGCAAATATCTTTGCACTAGTGGGACAATACAGAAGTCCAACAGCCACTTTTAGGATGCCACTAAGTTTCCTCAGTGTTTGCTAGTATAATGGCTTAGTAACAAATGAGTTTGAGTGTGCAATGCAGGCAGACGTGCTGCAAATATCTTTGCACTAGTGGGACAATCCAGAAGTCCAACAGCCACTTTTAGGATGCCACTAAGTTTCCTCAGTGTTTGCTAGTATAATGGCTTAGTAAAAAGTGAGTTTGAGTGTGCAATGCAGGCAGACGTGCTGGAAATATCTTTGCACTAGTGGGACAATACAGAAGTCCAACAGCCACTTTTAGGATGCCACTAAGTTTACTCAGTGTTTGCTAGTATAATGGCTTAGTAACAATGAGTTTGAGTGTGCAATGCAGGCAGACGTGCAGCAAATATCTTTGCACTAGTGGGACAATACAGAAGTCCAACAGCCACTTTTAGGATGCCTCTAAGTTTACTCAGTGTTTGCTAGTATAATGGCTTAGTAACAATGAGTTTGAGTGTGCAATGCAGGCAGACGTGCTGCAAATATCTTTGCACTAGTGGGACAATACAGAAGTACAACAGCCACGTTTAGGATGCCACTAAGTTTCCTCAGTGTTTGCTAGTATAATGGCTTAGTAACAATGAGTTTGAGTGTGCAATGCAGGCAGACGTGCTGCAAATATCTTTGCACTAGTGGGACAATACAGAAGTCCAACAGCCACTTTTAGGATACCACTAAGTTTCCTCAGTGTTTGCTAGTATAATGGCTTAGTAACAATGAGTTTGAGTGTGCAATGCAGAGCTGCTGCACATAGATTTGCACCAGTGGGACACTAATGGAAGTCCAACAGCCACTTTTAGGATGCCACTAAGTTTACTCAGTGTTTGCTAGTATAATGGCTTAGTAACAATGAGTTTGAGTGTGCAATGCAGAGCTGCTCCACATAGATTTGCACCAGTGGGACACTAATGGAAGTCCAACAGCCACTTTTAGGATGCCACTAAGTTTTCTCAGTGTTTGCTAGTATAATGGCTTAGTAACAATGAGTTTGAGTGTGCAATGCAGAGGTGCTGCACATAGATTTGCACCAGTGGGACACTAATGGAAGTCCAACAGCCACTTTCAGGATGCCACTAAGTTTACTCAGTGTTTGCTAGTATAATGGCTTAGTAACAATGAGTTTGAGTGTGCAATGCAGAGGTGCTGCACATAGATTTGCACCAGTGGGACACTAATGGAAGTCCAACAGCCACTTTTAGGATGCCACTAAGTTTACTCAGTTTTTGCTAGTATAATGGCTTAGTAACAATGAGTTTGAGTGTGCAATGCAGAGGTGCTGCACATAGATTTGCACCAGTGGGACACTAATGGAAGTCCAACAGCTACTTTTAGGATGCCACTACGTTTATTCAGTGTTTGCTTGTATAATGGCTTAGTAACAATGAGTTTGAGTGTGCAATGCAGAGGTGCTGCACATAGATTTGCACCAGTGGGACACTAATGGAAGTCCAACAGCCACTTTTAGGATGCCACTACGTTTACTCAGTGTTTGCTAGTATAATGGCTTAGTAACAATGAGTTTGAGTGTGCAATGCAGAGGTGCTGCACATAGATTTGCACCAGTGGGACACTAATGGAAGTCCAACAGCCACTTTTAGGATGCCACTAAGTTTACTCAGTGTTTGTTAGTATAATGGCTTAGTAACAATGAGTTTGATTGTGCAATGCAGGCAGACGTGCTGCAAATATCTTTGCACTAGTGGGACAATACAGAAGTCCAACAGCCACGTTTAGGATCCCACTAAGTTTACTCAGTATTTGCTAGTATAATGGCTTAGTAACAATGAGTTTGAGTGTGCAATGCAGAGGTGCTGCACATAGATTTGCACCAGTGGGACACTAATGGAAGTCCAACAGCCACTTTTAGGATGCCACTAAGTTTACTCAGTGTTTGTTAGTATAATGGCTTAGTAACAATGAGTTTGAGTATGCAATGCAGAGGTGCTGCACATAGATTTGCACCAGTGGGACACTAATGGAAGTCCAACAGCCACTTTTAGGATGCCACTAAGTTTACTCAGTGTTTGCTAGTATAATGGCTTAGTAACAATGAGTTTGAGTGTGCAATGCAGAGGTGCTGCACATAGATTTGCACCAGTGGGACACTAATGGAAGTCCAACAGCCACTTTTAGGATGCCACTAAGTTTACTCAGTGTTTGCTAGTATAATGGCTTAGTAACAATGAGCTTGAGTGTGCAAAGGGCAGGAGGGTACAGTGGCAGGGTTGTGGGTCTGGGTAGAGGAAAGGAAGCCTGCCTTTCTATCCCTCCTAATGGGGAAATGCAGCGAGGAAATCCCTGACCTTAGCTACACAGACGCTGTCATCTTGTGTAGCTGTTAAAATCTGTTTTCACGGACCTGACTGTCACCTATGGCTCTGACCCTGCCGGTATTAGCCCTTAAAAGGACTAATAGAAACTTCTATCCCTATTCTGTATAGCGCTGTGTATAGAGCGTACACAGCAGTATCGGAGACAGGAGCTACGCCAGCGGTGACTGACACCAAGACGCAGAAGGCAGATAATTGCGTACTGGAGGAAAATGTCCGTTTTTATAATGCAGGGACATGTGACATGGACATCCTATCACACATGCCGTTGCTTCTCTGGCTAAAAGTCCACTTAGCTGTGTGTGTGTCTGGGATTGGCTGACATGCTGGCCCGCCCCACTACACGCGCGCGCTTAGGGAAGGAAGACAAGGAAAAAAAAAAAAAATGGCGATCGCCATTATCCTTACAGCAGTGATCTGAATGCGCTGTTCACGCACACTATACACTGAAATTTCATAATAGTGTGAGTCACAGAGTGACTTACACTATTACAGCGGAAAGCCAGCTAGTAATTAGCTTGTCTTTTTGCTGCTAGAACCGTTCTCGAACGTATCTAGAACTATCGAGCTTTAGCAAAAAGCTCGAGTTCTAGTTCGATCAGCCCCCAAAATCACTCGAGCCGCGAACTGGAGAACCTCGAACCGCGCTCAACTCTAGTTAGGAGTCTCAACACAGAAACCAGCCAAATATCCCTCCGGGAAGGGCCCAGCCAAGGGGTGACTCTATTTAGGAGACCACCATAATCACCATATTAAGTGGCCCTTTTAGTCAATATCCAACTTTTTGACAAGTTTAAAGATATGACTAGGGAAATACCAAGGCCAGGTATCCATCCACAGACAGCCGTTTCGGGGTATTGCCACTCATCAGTGTGGAGTAGGATTCTGGCCGGGTGGGAGCAATGCCTAGTAGACCAACAAAACAAAACAATCACTGATCTCGGGGAGAACAGCCAGAGAAAACACTGCCGGCAGCCAGCGAGGGTGCTCAAGACATTGAAATCCTAGGTACATTGCCCCCTGGGAAATATGCAAATCAAAAAGGTCCGTGGAGCCTCTGTTAGGAGTCTCAACACAGAAACCAGCCAAATATCCCTCCGGGAAGGGCCCAGCCAAGGGGTGACTCTTTTTAGGAGACCACCATAACCACCATATTAAGTGGCCCTTTTAGTCAATATCCAACTTTTTGACAAGTTTAAAGATATGACAAGGGAAATACCAAGGCCAGGTATCCATCCACAGACAGCCGTTTCGGGGTATTGCCCCTCAGCAGTGTGGAGTAGGATTCTGGCCGGGTGGGAGCAATGCCTAGTAGACCAACAAAACAAAACAATCACTGATCTCGGGGAGACCAGCCAGAGAAAACACTGCCGGCAGCCAGCGAGGGCGCTCAAGACAGTGAAATCCTAGGTAGATTGCCCCCTGGGAAATATGCAAATCAAAAAGGTCCGTGGAGCCTCTGTTAGGAGTCTCAACACAGAAACCAGCCAGATATCCCTCCGGGAAGGGCCCAGCTAAGGGTTGACTCTTTTTAGGAGATCACCATAACCATCATATTAAGTGGCCCTTTTACTCAATATCCAACTTTTTGACAAGTTTAAAGATATGACAAGGGAAATACCAAGGTCAGGTATCCATCCACAGACAGCCGTTTCGTGGTATTGCCCCTCATCAGTGTGGAGTAGGATTCTGGCCGGGTGGGAGCAATGCCTAGTAGACCAACAAAACAAAACAATCACTGATCTCGGGGAGACCAGCCAGAGAAAACACTGCCGGCAGCCAGCGAGGGGGGCAATGTACCTAGGATTTCACTGTCTTGAGCTCCCTCACTGGCTGCCGGCAGTGTTTTCTCTGGCTGGTCTCCCCGAGATCAGTGATTGTTTTGTTTCCTTACGTCAGGGAAAGCGGTCTGTCATTGAATACCCCACCAAGTTCAAAAGGTTAGTGGTAGACACCGACTGGGGAAATAATGCGCTATTTTCAGTTTTCAGAAAGGGTCTGTCCGGTACCATCAAGGACGAGTTAGCTCGTGCCGAATCGCCACGGGATTTTGAACTGTTTCTCCGACACTGTGTGCGTATCGATACCCGCTTGACGGAACGCAGACAGGAAAAGTGGGCAGCTGAAAACCGGGTAACCAACTTTGCTTTTCCTTCTAGGGAATCCGCTCACAAGATGCCACGGGAGGCCGAGGATGTTCCTTTGCAAGTGGACTCTCTGCAAAGGCGAGAGACCAACGAAAGTTGTGAACATCGGCTCCGTGAGCGTTTGTGTTTCTATTGTGGTCAATCGGACCATTTTCTGATTGACTGCCCAAAACGTCCCAATCGCACGAATAAGGTACTGGCAGCAGTGGCAGAGTGGGACAACACGGACGCAGAGTCCGACATCTCTGAAACAAGTATACACCTGGATGCGGTATTTCCCTCAACTTTAATGTCAACTTCACCTAAGGACCCGGAAGGGAAGTACACCCATTGCTCGCTTCCCATTCAGATTCGGTGGGAGGGACAGTTAATTCCTACATCTGCTATGATAGACACTGGGGCAGGGGGAAATTTCATGGTCTTTTCTTTTGCCAGGAAACACGGTATCCAGACTCAACAAAGATCCTCACCGGTTACCATGGAGAAGGTAGACGGTTCTCCATTAGTTTCCGGACCAGTTGATCGGGAGACAGTACCCCTTGAATGTGTGATGAAACCAGGTCAGCAGGAGACCCTTGTTTTCATGTTGATTTCTTCTCCCCATTTTTTGATTAATTTTACGACTTCCTTGGCTGCAGTCTACAAATCCAGTCATCGATTGGGAGACTAAAGAAATATCCTTCCCACCCCAGAGTGGTCCGACCATTAGTCCAACTGTACCGGTTCCAGTAACACAGAATGCGGAGGGCACTGTACAGGTACCTGTTCTACCCCCGGTTTATAATGAATTCGCAGATATATGCGACAAAAAAAAAGCAGATCGGCTTCCCCCGCATAGACCGTATGATTGTCCCATAGAATTACTTCCAGGGGCAGAAATCCCATTTGGTCATGTCTACCCGTTGGCGGCCCAAGAGTTACAAGCACTGAAAGATTATATCGATGAAAACCTAACCAAGGGATTTATTCGACCTTCTACCTCACCAGCGGGTGCACCCATCTTTTTCGTGAAGAAGAAAGAGGGGACTCTGCGACCTTGTATCGACTACCGGTAACTTAATAAGATAACCATCCGGAGCCGGTATCCGTTGCCGTTGATTCCCGAACTATTGGAGAGAGTACGACAGGCCAAAATATTTACTAAATTGGATCTCCATATGGCATATAATCTAAGCTTAGTCTAGTTGCTTGAGTATACTGCTTCCTGTCTACTCCTGCCCCGCTGCTCTCATTACCTGGCTGTTATTTGGATCCTGGTGAATCACCTGACACCGGCCCTGGACTCCACCTGGTCTCATCAAGCTGTGCCCTCGCTGGTTCTGGACTTTGTCTGCTGTCTCTGGTTGGCGTTTGTGCCCGGTCCCTTCCGGTACATATCCACATCCCGTACGGACATTTTTGGACTATAACATATCATCTGCGCAAAAATGGTATAATTAAAAACGTCATCTCAAGATGCAGAAAATAAGCCATCTCTGAGCCATCTCTGAGCCATAGATCTCTAAAAATGAGAACGCTAAGGGTAGTGGAAAATGGCGCAAAAAGTGTTCCACTTTTTTTGGACAAACTTTGGATAGATTTTTTTTACCCCTTGGATAAAAGTAAACCTATACTTACATCATACGCATAAATCATACGCATAAATAGCCTGGGTCTCAGCTTCCCATACACGGTAGGTTTTTTAACTGCATGAGAGGACACACACAAGCTAGGGACCCCAACGTAGAGAAATACTTTGGCGTAGTGTTGGGGCTCTATTGCATTGATCAATTCAGTAGCTAAATTTCTCTTGATTCATATGTTCATGGCAGTAATGCAGATTCCATTTTTCACATATTCACTCTTGCATATAGCTATTGGATTTTTCAAGTCAGTATTCACACAGCAGTTTCTGCTATTTCATGTATTCCCCTTACATAGTCACTGGTGTGCATTCCTTATCTCCCCATAGTGATGTTTTTTTAGGTTTTTGCACCCAGTTCGGACTTAGAATGGTGTTCCAAACGTTATTCCTATTTGTTAGTATTTTTTCGTTTGTGAACCCTCCCCAACCACACCTATTGCCAATCGATATCATACGCATAAATAGCCTGGGTCTCAGCTTCCCATACACGGTAGGTTTTTTAACTGCATGAGAGGACACACACAAGCTAGGGACCCCAACGTAGAGAAATACTTTGGCGTAGTGTTGGGGCTCTATTGCATTGATCAATTCAGTAGCTAAATTTCTCTTGATTCATATGTTCATGGCAGTAATGCAGATTCCATTTTTCACATATTCACTCTTGCATATAGCTATTGGATTTTTCAAGTCAGTATTCACACAGCAGTTTCTGCTATTTCATGTATTCCCCTTACATAGTCACTGGTGTGCATACCTTATCTCCCCATAGTGATGGTTTTTTAGGTTTTTGCACCCAGTTCGGACTTAGAATGGTGTTCCAAACGTTATTCCTATTTGTTAGTATTTTTTCGTTTGTGAACCCTCCCCAACCACACCTATTGCCAATCCATATCATACGCATAAATAGCCTGGGTCTCAGCTTCCCATACACGGTAGGTTTTTTAACTGCATGAGAGGACACACACAAGCTAGGGACCCCAACGTAGAGAAATACTTTGGCGTAGTGTTGGGGCTCTATTGCATTGATCAATTCAGTAGCTAAATTTCTCTTGATTCATATGTTCATGGCAGTAATGCAGATTCCATTTTTCACATATTCACTCTTGCATATAGCTATTGGATTTTTCAAGTCAGTATTCACACAGCAGTTTCTGCTATTTCATGTATTCCCCTTACATAGTCACTGGTGTGCATACCTTATCTCCCCATAGTGATGTTTTTTTAGGTTTTTGCACCCAGTTCGGACTTAGAATGGTGTTCCAAACGTTATTCCTATTTGTTAGTATTTTTTCGTTTGTGAACCCTCCCCAACCACACCTATTGCCAATCCATATCATACGCATAAATAGCCTGGGTCTCAGCTTCCCATACACGGTAGGTTTTTTAACTGCATGAGAGGACACACACAAGCTAGGGACCCCAACGTAGAGAAATACTTTGGCGTAGTGTTGGGGCTCTATTGCATTGATCAATTCAGTAGCTAAATTTCTCTTGATTCATATGTTCATAGCAGTAATGCAGATTCCATTTTTCACATATTCACTCTTGCATATAGCTATTGGATTTTTCAAGTCAGTATTCACACAGCAGTTTCTGCTATTTCATGTATTCCCCTTACATAGTCACTGGTGTGCATTCCTTATCTCCCCATAGTGATTTTTTTTAGGTTTTTGCACCCAGTTCGGACTTAGAATGGTGTTCCAAACGTTATTCCTATTTGTTAGTATTTTTTCGTTTGTGAACCCTCCCCAACCACACCTATTGCCAATCCATATCATACGCATAAATAGCCTGGGTCTCAGCTTCCCATACACGGTAGGTTTTTTAACTGCATGAGAGGACACACACAAGCTAGGGACCCCAACGTAGAGAAATACTTTGGCGTAGTGTTGGGGCTCTATTGCATTGATCAATTCAGTAGCTAAATTTCTCTTGATTCATATGTTCATGGCAGTAATGCAGATTCCATTTTTCACATATTCACTCTTGCATATAGCTATTGGATTTTTCAAGTCAGTATTCACACAGCAGTTTCTGCTATTTCATGTATTCCCCTTACATAGTCACTGGTGTGCATACCTTATCTCCCCATAGTGATGTTTTTTTAGGTTTTTGCACCCAGTTCGGACTTAGAATGGTGTTCCAAACGTTATTCCTATTTGTTAGTATTTTTTCGTTTGTGAACCCTCCCCAACCACACCTATTGCCAATCCATATCATACGCATAAATAGCCTGGGTCTCAGCTTCCCATACACGGTAGGTTTTTTAACTGCATGAGAGGACACACACAAGCTAGGGACCCCAACGTAGAGAAATACTTTGGCGTAGTGTTGGGGCTCTATTGCATTGATCAATTCAGTAGCTAAATTTCTCTTGATTCATATGTTCATGGCAGTAATGCAGATTCCATTTTTCACATATTCACTCTTGCATATAGCTATTGGATTTTTCAAGTCAGTATTCACACAGCAGTTTCTGCTATTTCATGTATTCCCCTTACATAGTCACTGGTGTGCATACCTTATCTCCCCATAGTGATGTTTTTTTAGGTTTTTGCACCCAGTTCGGACTTAGAATGGTGTTCCAAACGTTATTCCTATTTGTTAGTATTTTTTCGTTTGTGAACCCTCCCCAACCACACCTATTGCCAATCCATATCATACGCATAAATAGCCTGGGTCTCAGCTTCCCATACACGGTAGGTTTTTTAACTGCATGAGAGGACACACACAAGCTAGGGACCCCAACGTAGAGAAATACTTTGGCGTAGTGTTGGGGCTCTATTGCATTGATCAATTCAGTAGCTAAATTTCTCGTGATTCATATGTTCATGGCAGTAATGCAGATTCCATTTTTCACATATTCACTCTTGCATATAGCTATTGGATTTTTCAAGTCAGTATTTACATAGCAGTTTCTGCTATTTCATGTATTCCCCTTACATAGTCACTGGTGTGCATACCTTATCTCCCCATAGTGATGTTTTTTTAGGTTTTTGCACCCAGTTCGGACTTAGAATGGTGTTCCAAACATTATTCTTATTTGTTAGTATTTTTTCGTTTGTGAACCCTCCCCAACCACACCTATTGCCAATCCATATCATACGCATAAATAGCCTGGGTCTCAGCTTCCCATACACGGTAGGTTTTTTAACTGCATGAGAGGACACACACAAGCTAGGGACCCCAACGTAGAGAAATACTTTGGCGTAGTGTTGGGGCTCTATTGCATTGATCAATTCAGTAGCTAAATTTCTCTTGATTCATATGTTCATGGCAGTAATGCAGATTCCATTTTTCACATATTCACTCTTGCATATAGCTATTGGATTTTTCAAGTCAGTTTTCACACAGCAGTTTCTGCTATTTCATGTATTCCCCTTACATAGTCACTGGTGTGCATACCTTATCTCCCCAGAGCCTTCTTATTTGTGTCTTGAGCCGTCTGCAATGTTTTCTTGAGTAACTCCAGATTTTGTTGCAAAGCAGAGATTCGTACCTCCACAGATGGAGTCGACGGAGTGACAAGTAATCTATGGAGGATATGTGGATGATACCCAAGGTTCGCGAAGAAAGGAGTTTGTTTGGTCGACGCACTCTGGGTGTTATTATAGAAAAATTCAGCAACTGGAAGTAGGTCGATCCAGTCGTCTTGTAAATGGCAGATATAGCACCGGAGGTACTGTTGTAAGGATTGGTTGGTGCGTTCAGTCTGTCCGTTGGACTGTGGGTGGAAAGCAGTCGACAAGTTAACCGTGATATCAAGAGCTTTGCAGAAGCTCTGCCAGAATTTTGATGTAAATTGAATTCCATGATCTGAGATCACTTCATCAGGAACCCCATGGAGACGGAATACATTGTTAATTACTAAATCTGCTGTGGCCTTAGCAGATGGTAAACCGGTACTTGGAATAAAATGCGCAGCTTTAGTGAGTCGATCAACCCCTACCAGGAATGTATTTTTTCATTTCGAGGAAGGTAGATCAACAATAAAGTCCATGTAAACAGACCCCAAGGGGCGAGAAGGGACTGGTAAGGGTTGTAACAACCCTGTGGGTGAGGCCCAAGGTGTCTTGCATCTGGCACAAATGTCACAGGATGTAATATATCCGCTCACATCTTTTTGATAATTGAGCCACCAAAAGAAACGAGACAATAATTCTTGGGTCTTATGTACACCTCTATGACCTGCCATTTTTGAGTCATGCACCAATTGTAAGATCTTCAATCTCATTGTTTTCGGTATATATAATTGTTGCCCATGGGTCTAGACCTTGTTTTTGAACACTAAATGGACATTGCCAGATGGTTGAGATAAGAAAGAGTCAGAATCATAGGCCTCTCGTATTTCTTCTAATAAATCCCTATTATGGACTAAACCCACAAACTTGGATTGCGGTAAAATGGGCTTGGGAGGACTTGAAGTGACAGTCATTAGCATATATTCTGGATAAAGCAGGAACTTTACTTTTACGGGAACCCGGCCTATATGATACAATGAAGTTGAACTGATTAAGAAACAGGCTCTAACGTGCTTGACGGGGGGGACAGACATTTAGCTGATCTAATAAATTCCAAGTTTCAGTGATCAGTTAATACTGTAATTTGTTGTGCTGCCCCCTGAAGAAGGTGTCTCCATTAGAGATGAGCCACCACCCTAGTGTTCGTGTTCGGTTCGTCGAACACTTTCGAACACAGTCGAACACCATTGAAAACAATGGCAGGCAAACACAAACACGTACAAACATATAGAAAACACCTTCTAAGGTGTCCAAAAGGTGACAAACTACTCAGAAGACACAACGAACACATGGAAAAGTGACAAGTACATAAACTCATGTGAAAAGAAAAGAGGTGGACGAGTAAAAGGAGGAGGAGACATAGATATAGGGATGTCATGCCCTTCTAAAATCATATAAAACACAGCAAGGGGACTCAAACAAGAGTCTCCATTTTTTCCAAATATTTGGACACAGTCACCACTTAAGTGGCATCACTTGTCCCACAGTTGCAAACTTAATATGCTTATTTTCATGAAGCACATTCAAAAATCCACAAGCCTTTAGTCTCCCCAGGATGACACAGGGGTAGAAAAGTCCTTGTGGATCCATGACTTGTTCATCTTGATGAACGTTAGTCTGTCCACATTGTCACTGGACAGACGCATGCGCTTATTTGTCAGCACACCACCAGCAGCACTGAAGACACGTTCCGAGAGAACGCAGGCTGCGGGACACGTCAAGATATCCAAGGCGCAAGTGGCGAGCTCAGGCCATTTTCCAGATTGGAAGCCCAAAATGAGCAAGGCTCCAGTTGCACAGTCATGGCATCGATGTTCACTTGGAGATACTACTGTGAGATTCACTCTGTGCACCACTGGTGTTTAGTGGAAAAGCCGATCTAAGATTCTGTAACAGCTTCTGCTGATACTCCTGCATACGTGCGTCCCTTTCAGTGGCAGGAATTATTTTGCCAAATTTTCTCTTGTACTGGAGATCTAAGAGTGTGGCAACCCAGTAGTCAGCATTACTTCGAATTCTGACAATCCGAGGGTCATGTTGTAGGTATTGCAGCAAGAAGGCGCTCATGTGTTGTCACGCTCCCGGTGTACCAGCACCGCTTCTTACCCGCTGATCCGGTCTCGGTGTCACGACACCACTCCTTACCTACTGATCCGGTCCACGTGCTCCCCGATCGCTGCCGCTGCTCCCGCTCGTGCTCCCCTGCGTCCTGTCCCCGGTCTCCTGTGTTTGCCTCTGGCCCCTAGGCTTATGCATGTGTATAGGGCGGGACCGCGCCCACTCACCTTGTTTTATAGGCCCAGCACTCCTGAAACTGGATATGGCTGATACAGGTGCAGGGTATATAAGACTTCCCTTTCCATGTGGGCGGCGCCTGATCAACGTATTACTTTAGCTAGGTGTTCAGGTCCCCTCGTACCTTGTCTCCTGTTAACCCTGTCTCTTTCGCAGCCAGCCCTGCCACCTTAACCCGGTCCTAACTACTGATTACCCAGGAACTCTTCCGGTGACTGTTGGCTGTGAATCCCATCATCTTCCTTCAGCCGGAACCCGTCTCCGATCCCCGACTTCACCTGGTGATCTCAGCCTTCACGTCCAGCAGGACCCAGATCCCGCCTGATGCTCCTACCCGGCACCAGAACCTGATCTCCGTCATCGGCACTGCCTCCAGGAACTCTGTGGCCCCAGAGACATCTTTCTACCAGTCTCCTGAAGAACGCTGGTCCTGCACCACTAGTACTCCGGCTACCGTGCATCTAAGTCCTCTGGTGGGGTGATCAGGACAGTCCCTGTACAGGGGTTAGCTCCGGGTTGCCTCCCTGGGGGAGGCTGGTGCACGGCCCAGAGGATCCACCACCAGGACATAACAGATTGATCAGGCCATGGATTCCACCGGAGCACAAACGTCTGAACTAGCTGAACTGCGCCAGGAACTGGTGCGACAGCATGAGACCCTAACCCGCATACTGAATTTCTTGACGTCTGTGGACCACCGTTTGTACACATTACAGACCACAGCCACATCCTCATCGACGCAACCAACCGCGACTACAGCCGCATCTGTTCCCTCCTCGGCGTCGCAACTCCACCTAGCTGCTCCGCCTCGTTATGCTGGGGACCCCAAGACATGTAGAGGTTTTCTGAATCAATGTTCCCCACATTTCGAGTTGCTTCCACACCTCTTTGTCTCTGATCGAGCAAAGGTGGTCTTTCTGATGTCCCACCTGGAAGGCGAAGCATTGGCCTGGATAAATTCTTTGTGGGAGAATGAGGACCCAGTGACTACCGACATCCTGGAATTCCTTCAGGCCTTCCGTAGCACTTTCGATGAACTAGGACGCACCACCGCGGTTACCTCTGCGCTCCTCCGGCTACGCCAAGGAACCCTAACGGTTGGTCAGTACGCCATCCAGTTCTGTACGCTTGCCTCTGAGTCAGGATGGAACAACGAGGCATTGAAGGCAGCCTTTTGGGAGGGCCTTTCCGGCTGCATCAAGGATGAATTAGTCGGTCGTGATGTTCTCGTACTTTGGATGCTCTAGTCTCTCTAGCAACCCGGATCGATCTTCGTTTTCAGGTACGATCCAAGGAAGTATCCCAGGAGAGGCGACCAACCCGTCACATCTCCACTCCGCAAAGGTCCACCGTTCCCCCGCCACTGCCATCCTGCGATTCTACTCCCGAACCTATGGAAATAGACCATCTGGGACTAGCAAAGCAACGCCGAGCAGAGCGGCTCGCCCTGGGTCTGTGCTTCTACTGTGGAAGCAGTACACACCTGCTTCGCTCTTACCCTGAGAGACCAGGGAGACCCCAAGGCCTAAGGTTGGTTGGAGTTGCCACCCTAGGTACTGGAACCCCCTCAGTCTCAGTTAGACAGACTGTCCAGGTGACGACGAAGAAGACCCGGTTCCCGGCAGAGGCTCACATTGATTCGGGAGCAGCGGGCAATTTCATCCAACAGGCTACAGTGAACCGATATCGGATACCTAACACCCCGCTTGCTACGCCCCTCAGACTCACTTCCGTGAACGGAAAACCCTTATCCAAACCCGTTTTGTTTAGTACCAAACCCGTGGAACTCCGTGTTGGAGCTCAACATAATGAAAAGATTGCTTTATATGTTCTCCCGAAGATGGCTCACGCAATCCTGCTGGGTCTGCCCTGGTTACGACTCCATGAACCCGGCGTTAGTTGGTGCTCTGGAGCGATCACTCGTTGGGGCCCGTTGTGCCATGACAACTGTCTACAGCCCGTTCCTCAGTCACCGGAGTCCTTTATGCCGGAAGAACAAGAAGAACAGACGAATCGGTCCAGCGTTGGTCCCAGTAAGGTTGTGACGGTGGCTACCTCCACCCTGGCACAAATGCCTCCTGGGAAGTCCTTCGTCGCGGAGACCGACAGGCTCGATGTTCTTCAGTGGGGGCATTCTTTGGAATCATACATCCACGCCGATCGAGAGGAGACCCTGAGTGCTATTGGTCGGGCCCATTGGTGGCCGTCTCTCAGTCAGGATGTTGCCTCCTTTGTCTCTACTTGTCCGTCTTGTGCCCGGACCAGGACACCTGAGCCGGTAGTCCTTGGTTCCCTCTCTTCTGCTGACAGTGCTCCTCCTCTTCCCGTTGCTGCTGACAGGGAGTGTCCGGTAAGAGGTATAGTGGCCATGAAGTGAGTGCGGGGTAAGCAATCCTTCCTTGTTGATTGGGTAGGTTGCGGTCCTAAAGCCCAATCCTGGATACCCCGGAGGTACATTACTGCCCCTCTTCTGCGTGGCTTCTTGTCCCGGTTGCGGGGAGGAGGGTGTGAGGTAGGGGTACTGTCACGCTCCCAGTGTACCGGCACTGCTTCTTACCCACTGATCCGGTCTCAGTGTCACAACACCGCTCCTTACCCACTGATCCGGTCAACGTGCTCATCGATCGCGGATGCTGCTTCCGCTCGTGCTCCCCTGCATCCTGTCCCAGGTCTCCTGTGTTTGCCTCTGGCCCCTAGGCTCATGCATGTGTATAGGGCGGGGCCGTGCCCACTCACCTTGTCTTATAGGCCCAGGACTCCTGAAACAGGATATGGCTGATACAGGTGCAGGGTATATAAGACTTCCCTTTCCATGTTGGCGGCGCCTGATCAACGTGTTACTTTAGCTAGGTGTTCAGGTCCCCTCGTACCTTGTCTCCTGTTAACCCTGTCTCTTTCGCAGCCAGCCCTGCCACCTTAACCCGGTCCTAACTACGGATTACCCAGGAACTCTTCCGGTGACTGTTGGCTGTGAATCCCATCATCTTCCTTCAGCCGGAACCCGTCTCTGATCCCCGACTTCACCTGGTGATCTCAGCCTTCACGTCCAGCAGGATCCAGATCCTGCCTGATGCTCCTACCAGAACCTGATCTCCGTCATCGGCACTGCCTCCAGGAACTCTGTGGCCCCAGAGACATCTTTCTACCAGTCTCCTGAAGAACGCTGGTCCTGCACCACTAGTACTCCGGCTACCGTGCATCTAGGCCCTCTGGTGGGGTGATCAGGACAGTACCTGTACAGGGGTTAGCTCCGGGTTGCCTCACTGGGGGAGTCCGGTGCACGGCCCAGAGGATCCACCACCAGGACATAACATGTGTCTTGCGCATCCAGGACCAAGTCCTTGTTGTGTTGGTGGCGGCGAGGTGAGACTCATGCTTCCTTCCTCTGCCCTCTCCACCCAACCTCGCACAACAGAAATGTGATCAAGGTGTCCCTCATCTGCTGAGTCTTCCATGCCCATCGACAGTTCGTCCTGCATTTCTTCGTGGCCTCCTGCACGTTCCTCAACAGTTTGGCTGCTACCATGCGCCCTTGTTAATCCCTCTCCCCCATCGTCCCATGCCTGCCGCCTTGGTGCTGCTGACCGTCTGGACCTTGGAGATCTTTTGTATCCCTTCCGCATAGGACTCCTCCTGTACTTCCTCCCCTTCCTCTTGCCCCACCACCTGACTCTGAATACTGTTTAGTGTGCTCCAGCATGTAGATGACCGGAATAGTCATGCTGATAATGGCATCGTCAGCGCTAAACATCTTCGTCGCCATTTCAAAACTGTGCAGAAGGGTGCATAGGTCCTTGATCTGAGACTACTCCAGCAGCATGATTGTCCCACCTCTGGATCTTGTTGGCCCAGGCTATACGTCATAACGTATTGTACCAGGGCTCAGCGGTGCTGCCACAGTCACTGCAACATGTGCAGTCAAATTCCAGCGTGTCGGCACTTCGCATTTCAGCCGGTGAACCGGCAGGCCGAAAGACTTCTGGAACGATGCAAGTCGTTGAGCTGCGGGGTGTGAACGGCGGAAGTGAGCACATAGCGACCGTGCCCTCTGCAGAAGCCCATCTAGGCCTGGATAGTGGGTTAAAAATTGCTGGACAACCAAGTTCAACACGTGAGCCATACAAGGCACGCCTGGTCCTCAAGAATTGTATGATGTATGGCAGTGTGTGGTTTAACTCTGATCTGTATATTTACGCTGCCAGGTGACCAGATATATTGTTTTGCTGACAATGTGCTGCGAGTATAAGTTTACAACAATATATTTATTTCTGGTGGACATTGAACTTGCTTTACAGTCGTTATTTCTCTTCATGAACAAACTTGCTCAGTGTTGTTTCTCATATATTCATAAGGGGGTATTTGGTTTAGATACTTTAATATAAAGAAATTTTCATTTGATAAGTGTATAAGCGGGCTGGTTCTCTAGGATTTGTACGATGTATTGTGTCAGTATACGCTGTGATACAGATCTGTGCATTTACGCTACCAGGTTTTTAGATATATGTATTGCCGGCAATCTGTCGATAAAATGGTCTTATAAAGTTATATTTGCTTTCATGTGTGAATATTGAACTTGCTCCACAGGGTATCAGTTTTGGGCAAATACATTGGGATATGTATGTGATGTACCTGGATAACCTGTGCTTTTCAACCCGAATCTGATCTACAGGTTGATTTAACTTTTACAATATGATTATTCTTGCCCTACCATGTTCAAAATCACTCTCTACATATATTTTAGTCCATCTTATATGCTTATTAGGTGGGATTACTTGTTGATATTGTGATATGAGGAATTTTCCAAAATGATACATATATATGCGCTGATCGGTTCGCCGTGATAATGCATGTATGGATCGTTACCTGTTTACCTGTGTTGCTAGGTTACCAGACATGCATACTACTGGCAGTCCACTGAGGGCTTGAGTCACTTTCAAAAATACATGTATTCACTCTTGGTTAACATTATATTTTGGTGGGCAAATATATGAGATTTGATTTACTACTTCTTTGGCATGTACGATTTCATTTGAGTAAAGGCCGCTTTACACACTGCGATATCGGTACCGATATCGCCATCGTGCGTACCCGCCCCCATCTGTTGTGCGACACGGGCAAATCGCTGCCTGTGTCGCACAACATCGCCCGGACCCGTCACACTACTTACCTTCCCTGCGACGTTGCTGTGACCGGCGAACCATCTCCTTTCTAAGGGGACGGTTCGTTCAGCATCACTGCAGTGTCACTGAACCGCCGCCCAATAGAAGCGGAGGGGCAGAGATGAGCGGGACGAACATCCCGCCCACCTCCTTGCTTCCGCATTGTGGCTGGGAGGCAGGTAAGGAGAGCTTCCTCGTTCCTGCGGTGTCACACGGAGCGATGTGTGCTGCCGCAGGAACGAGGAACAACTTCGTTACTGCTGCAGTAACGATATTTGAGAATGGACCCCCATGTCGCCGATGAGCGATTTTGCACGTTTTTGCAACGATGCAAAATCGCTCATAGGCGTCACATGCAACGGCATCGCTACAGCGGCTGGATGTGCGTCACAAAATCCGTGACCCCAACGAGATCGCTGTAGCGATCTCGTAGCGTGTGAAGCCCGCTTAAGTGAACATTTCCATCACCAATCTCTTACCATCGCGCATGCTCTATTATATGTGTGTGGGGACAGGTGCTAATTCAGCTTGCTTTACTGACCTGGTTATTTCTGGACTCTGATGTAATGCCTCACATGGCATTCCAGCAGGATTAGACCCAGCTGGTAAGTGCTCAGCTCAGGGGCTAAATTGCACTACGATCGGTGATGGTATCACTTATTTTTTGGTCCTTGACGAAGCCACATTCTCTGTGGTGATACGCGTGGGGCAACACCCCATACCTACACCGATCCTGTGACCTTGCACTGCTTTAAATCTGGACCTCTAGCAGGTAACCTGATGTTTCATTTTGGACGCCTTTGGATAGCTGGTGTTTTACCGTACTTAAATCGGTGTCTGTTGTACGCTGATTTCCTTTCCTTTATATAAGGTTTTTATTTCCATTTGTCCTGCTGGTTGTCTATAATTATTATATTGTATTTAACAATGGTGGTGTCAGATAGTATGCTATACTTTTAAGTACAACTGGGTATATGATTGCAGTAACGGATGACATTCATGTTCTGCATCCTACCTGGATTTATTATTGCATGGTACATCTAGTATAAGTGATATTCGAAATTTCGGTGTCAGGTTCCTGACATGGAACCATGTATTGGGGTGTTCGTTGATTATACATATTTTAAATGGTTTTTAACCCTTTCACTGTCTTGTGTGGATTCTATGTATGCATAAATTTTGTACTAATAAAATTAAATTTTTTTAATTGAACAAAAATGCTTTGGTTGATCTCTATATACAGCAACTCTTTTTCTCTTGTTTGAATTTTCCCCAATTTTTGCTGATGGTGATCCCAATAGGGGAAAGGTGCCCCCTTATTCTATAAATTCCATACAAGGCACGTGTCACATTGCTCCGGCGAAGGGCCGCACCCAGGTTTGCAGCATTGTTGCACATGGCCTTCCCTGGCTGCAGGTTGAGTGCAGACAACCATTGATGAAACTCGGTCTCCAGAGCTGACCACAACTCCTCAGCTGTGTGACTCACATTTCCCAGACATTTGAAAGTAAAGACCGCCTGATGCCATTGAGCTCTGCTGCCAGCATAGTAAGGAGGTGTACGGGATTTCTTGTGCGCAGTTACAACGTGGGTGGCCTTACCAGACAGGCTTTGGGCGGAGGTGGAGGACCGAGACGAGGTTGAAGAGGCAGAAGCAGTGGAGGAACTTCTACAATAAGAGGATTGACGCACAACTCGTGGGGACGCAAAACTTGTACAGCAGACTCTTCTCCGTCTCTCACCATAGTTACCCAGTGCCCAGTCAGCGACATGTAACGCCCCTGTCCATGCTTACTGGTCCAAGTATCTGTGGTGAAATGCACCCTGTCACACACAGAGTTTCTCAAGGAAGCGGTGATGTTGTGTGCGACATGCTGGTGTAGCGCATGTACATCTTTCTTGGAGAAGTAGTGGCAACTGGGCATCTGGTACTGGGGCACTGCGATGGACATAAGGTCTCGAAAATCCTCTGTGTCCACCAGGTGGAAAGGCAGCATTTCCGTAGCCAACAGCTTGCAGATGGTGAAATTCAACCTCTTAGCTTTGTCATGGCTAGGAGGAAATGGTCTTTTACTTGTCCACATCTGAGGGACCGAGGGCTGGCTGCTGTGCCGAGACAGCATTGAGTAGGGTGTCCCTGGCAAACTGCTGGTCTGTGAAGACGGTGCAGGCGGAGATATAATGTTGCCTTCATCCAAAGGTGGTGCTCTCAATGTCGGAGAGAGCTTAACACCAGCAGCTGTTTCCACTTCCAAAACAAGTGGAAGAGGTGGAAGGTCTGTGTCCAAAAGCATGTGTGACTGCTGTCCCCACAGTCACAGAGGATGAAGAGCATGAGGATGCACTTGATGGGGCAGATGGTGGTTGGCCTGCCCCGCTAGGCCGCATTGTAGCACAGTGAGCTTCCCACTGCGACTTATGCTTCATATCAATGTGACGGTTCATGGACGAAGTACTCAAACTAGTGAGTTTCTGGCCTCTACTTAGAGATTGGTGACAAATCTTACAGATGACATGAGTTGGGTGATCCTTTGCGATGTCAAAAAAGGCCAAGGTTAGGAAAGGCTTAGAGCACATGCGACCTGCAGAGCCACCACGACTTCTGCTCAGAGGCAGAGTTGTGGCTGAGGATGCAGTTGTTGACGTGCGCTTCTAGTACTCCGTGTCTGTCCAGGAAGACGCAACCTAACCTTGTCGTCAGTAGCATCCTCCTCCACCTTCTCTGCTGACCTCATCGACTGGCTGACTGTGGGTTGACAGTAAGTGGGATCTCCAACCTCATCATCACCCTGTGTGTTCTCACACCCCTCGTCCTCAGAGCCAACCTCTTCCTACCCTGACCAAATAGTAAAGTTGTCGTTCCAATCGGGTATCTGAGTCTCATCAGCATGTTCCTCATTGTCTCCACCGAGAGGAGTTACAGTTTGGGAATGAGGGTCTACATTATGCTCAGAACCTTCTTCATTTGTGCCTGGATCCGACTCACAAAGCTTATGGGCATCAGTGCAGACCTCTGATTCCCAGGCTACAGTGTGACTGAACAGCTCTGCAGACTCAACCATCTGTTACCCCATATTCAGCAGGGTGGGTGGAGACTTGAGAGCTGTTAGGAAGCAAGTGCGATTGGGGTGACAACTCAGAGGACTGGAGTATTTGGGATGTGGAAGTTGAGGTGGAGGAGAGGCCACTTGATAGAGCACTTGAGATCCATTCAAGCACCTGCTCTTTTTGTGCCTCATATGCCTTTGGTAGCGATGGTCGTGTCCGTAAGAAAGTGATCATATCAGATTGTCCACGGAAAGAAGTAGACATCTTACTTTGGCTGGAAGATGGTCTTTCTTCAGCAGAGGTTACTGTTGCTTTATCACCTACCCCACGGACACAAACGTTTTTTCCCTTTCCAACACGCCTGTTCCCCTTTCCACCAGCATCTGGCCTTTTGACACTCATTTTGTATGTGAACAAATTGGCAACTCTACAGTTGTTGGCAAAAGCAAAAACAATTAGGATGGAAATCGAGCAAAGCTGAGCGGCCAAACAGTGGTACTATGCCCAAAGTATTGCCTGGGCTAGCTGCTGTAAAAAAATTGGCTACTGGATAGACAGGCCGTGTAGCTTACTTTACAGCTGGGCTACACCACTGACTACCAGACACTGCTACTATGCCCAAGGGATTGCCTGGGCTAGCTGCAGTAAAAAATTGGCTACTGGATAAACAGGTGGTGTAGCTTTCTTCACAGCAGTGCTACACTACCTGCCCAAAAGGATTGCCTGAGCTAGATTTGGCCAGATGCTGTGAAAAACACTTTCACAGCACTGGCACAGACCTGCCTGGCAAAAATCGCTAGGAACTGCGCTAACGTAGCCCTGAAAAGGGCTGAAATTACAACTAGTCCCTACTTCCTAAACCTATCTCTCTATTACACTTTATAGCGCCCACAGCAGCAGTAGCGGTGACTGACACACAACTGCAGCACTGAGGTAATGGCGGCGATGGGGAAAATGTCCGGGTCTTATAGGGCAAGGACATGTGACATACACAGCCAATGACACATGCCCTTGCTTGTGTGCAAAAAATGCACTTTGCTGTGTGTGATTGGCTGACAGCCTGCAC
The DNA here is from genome assembly GCF_048569485.1 of Anomaloglossus baeobatrachus. Lineage (NCBI taxonomy): Eukaryota > Metazoa > Chordata > Amphibia > Anura > Aromobatidae > Anomaloglossus > Anomaloglossus baeobatrachus. The sequence continues at coordinate 216,504 of NW_027441895.1, forward strand.
CGCTCCACTGTACATGCGGTTAGGAAAAAAAAAAAATGAGATCGCAATGATTTCAGCAGCACTGATCTAAAGCCCGCCCCCCCGCACACTATACATTGGATTTGGATATTATTATTAACATTGAATGACAGTATTACTGTGAAAAGCCAGTTATGCTTTTGGTGATCGAACCGTTATCGAACATAACCTCGAACTATCGAATTTGAAGCTAATTGTTCGCGTTCATTGAACGACTCGAACATCGCCTAAAACAGGTCGAATTTGAGATTGGCGAACAGTTCGTTTCGAACACCGCTCATCTCTAGTCTCCATTCTTTAAAAGCTGCAATGATGGCAATTCCTTATTCCCTACATCATATTTTCTTTCTGCCGGAGATAAAAGTTGGGAGAAGAAGGCACAGGGATGTAATAAACACTTATCTCCTTTCCTCTGGGACAGAACAGCTACTAAAGCACAATCAGAGGCATCGACTTCCATAATGAAAGGAAGTTCTGAGTCGGGATGGATTAACACAGGGGCTGTCGTACACTTGGATTTTAAATTGGAAAAGGGTTCCTCTGCTTCGGGGGACCATGCAAAGACATTTGCCTTCTTAGTGAGTTGTGTGATGGGAGCAATGATCTCCGAAAAGTTTTTAATGAAGCGTCTATAAAAATTAGCAAAGCCGATAAAGCGTTGAACTTGTTTTACGCTGTTAGGAGTCGGCCAGTCCAGAATCTCCTTAATCTTACTAGAGTCCATGCATAGACCTTGAGGGCAGATAATGTAACCAAGGAATTGTATTTCATCTTGGTGAAATTCACATTTTTTGATCTTAATGTAGAGTCGATTCTGTCTTAATCGTTCCAGAAAAAGTGCCACATGCAGCTGGTGTTCTTCCACTGAGTTGGAGAAAATCAAGATGTCATTGAGATAGATTATTACAAACTGGTCCAGGATGTCTCTAAACATGTCGTTGACGAGGTGTTGGAAGGTGGCTGGAGCATTACAAAGACCAAAAGGCATCACTAAATACTCAAAATGTCCGTAACAGGATCTGAAGGCAGTCTTCCATTCATCCCCAGGTCTTATGCGGACTAAGGGTACCGTCACACTTTAGCGACGCTCCAGCGATCCCACCAGCGATCTGACCTGGTCAGGATCGCTGGTGCGTCGCTACATGGTCGCTGGTGAGCTGTCAATCAGGCAGATCTCACCAGCGACAAGTGATCAGCCCCCAGCCAGCAGCGACGCGTGGAAGCGATACTGCGCTTGGTAACAAAGGTAAATATCGTGTAACGAAGCTTGGTTACCCGATATTTACCTTGGTTACCAGCGCACACCGCTTAGCGCTGGCTCCCTGCACTCGTAGCCAGAGTGCACATCGGGTAAATAAGCACAGCGCTTTGCTTACTTACCCGATGTGTAGTCTGGCTACGTGTGCAGGGAGCCAGCGCTGGCAGCCTGAGAGCGGTGGACGCTGTAACCAAGGTAAATATCGGGTAACCAAGCTAAGCGCTTGCTTGGTTACCCGATATTTACCTTGGTTACAGCTTACCGCAGGCTGCCAGAAGCCGGCTCCCTGAACATTCAGATCGTTGCTCTCTCGCTGTCACACACAGCGGTGTGCTTCACAGCGGGAGAGCAACGTTCAAAAAAATGAACCAGAGCTGTGTGTAACGAGCAGCGATTTCACAGCAGGGGCCAGATCGCTGCTCAGTGTCACACACAGCGAGATCGCTGATGAGGTCACTGGTGCGTCACAAAAACCGTGACTCAGCTGCGATCTCGCTAGCGATCTCGCTATGTGAGAAGTACCCCTAAGTTGTATGCGCCTCTTAGGTCTAATTTGGTATAGATCGTTGCATATCGTACTCTTTCTAGGAGTTCTAGAATCAGGGGTAGTAGGTAGCGATTCTTGATGGTACTTTTATTAAGCTCACGGTAATCTATGCAGGGTCTTAAGGAGCCACCTTTATTTTTTACAAAGAATATGGGTGCACCCGCCGGTGAGGAGGATGAACGTATAAATCCCTTGGCTAAATTTACATCGATATAGTCCTTGAGGGCCTGTAATTCCGGGGTTGCCAAAGGGTAAATGTGTCCGAATGGTATGGGTGCACCAGGGAGTAATTCTATTGGACAATCATAAGGGCGGTGAGGGGGGAGCTTGTCTGCATTTTGTTTATCACAAACATCTGTAAAGTCACTGTATGCAGGACGTAACCCTGTTGCCTTGTTATCGTCAATGGAAACATTTGAACCTGGTTCAGATGGAGCTACCAGAGGAGTTTTGCCAGAAGAAAAGATTACTTCTTTAGTTTCCCAGTTAATGGTTGGATTCTGCACTTGCATCCATGGTAGACCCAAGATGACAGGAAAATGTGGAGAAGAAATTAATAGGAATGGGAGTACTTCATGGTGACAAGGAGTTATGAGGATTTCAAGTGGCACTGTTTCCTGATCCACTGGCCCTGAGCTTAATGGGGAGCCATCAACTGTCTGCATAACCACAGGTGAGGATTTTGTGTGACATTTAACCCTATGTTTCCGAGCAAAAGATAGATCCATGAAATTGCCACTAGCTCTCGAGTCTACCATAGCAGAGGTAGAAATCCACTGTGAGTGAGTTGATTAGGAGCTTGACTGGAAGAAAACAATGAGAGTCCTTATTTCCTCCATGAAGGTGAGGGGCCACTGCTGAGATGGAATGGACAGCTGTCTTCTCTGGTGTCTCTGGCTCTGAGATAGTGGAGTCTGCATCAGAGAAGTCAAGATCTGTCAGAGCTGCAACTAACTTCCGAGAGCGGCTGGGGCAGTTGATGAGGAAATGATCCAACTTTCCACAGTAAAGGCACAAATTGTCCCGGAACCTACGCTCCCTTCGCTCTGCACTTTCCCATTTCAATTTGGAGTCTATCTGCATAGGTTTAGTGCCAGGTTCTCGGGGACTTCTTTTTTGGGCCTCCCTGGGCATGACAGCAGACGGCGAGGTAGCTTGATTAATGTCATAATTCCAGGCAGCCCATCTCTCCTGTCACTTTTTGGATAGTCGCATGTCAATCCGAATGCAATAATTAATAAACGCATCCAATTGTACTGGGGTCTCACCACGGTCAAGCTCATCTTTTAATGAGTTGGATAGTCCTTTTCTGAAAAATGATAATTTTGCTGCGTTATTCCAATAAGTATAAACGGCCTATCTTTTAAAGTCCATCGCATATTCGGTTACAGGCCGTCGGCCCTGGCGTAATACTAGTTAGGCAGACTCGGCTGTGGCGCCACGATTGGGATCATCAATTAATGGATAAGCCCAAGCAATGGCTTTATGAGTAAGTAACATAATGATGCACGATACCTTGGATCGGTCCGTAGGAAACTGAGTGGCAGTTGTGTCGAAATATAGTCGGCACTGGTTGAGGAAACCCCGGAATTTGTTGCGGTCTCCGCCAAATCTAAATGGTGGCAACTTAGGCATTACTGCAGGTAGGGAGACTGCTGAAGCAGGAGACTGATTTTCCAGGAAAACAAGCCGATCTGTTAGTGCCTGCACGGTATTGCGTAGATCTTGAATTGCTTGTCCATAGACCTGGGCTTGGTGATTAGACTGTCCTTCAAAAGCCTCTGGTTTGGTTTGGTAAGCTTGAACTTCAGTACGCATATCGGACATCGTGGCTTGCATCTGCTTCGTACGTGCATCCTTATTCACAGCGGACTCCATTCTTAGAGCTTGAGTATTCTGTCACGATACTGGTGGTAATAGCTGGAGTCCAGTAGCGGGAAACAGGGAGAACGCTAAAGGCAGCAAGTACACTGACAAGTGGGAACTCAGGTACAGTCTGGGACTTGTAGTTCCACGGCAGGTGCAGACGATAATCAGGTTGCTGACAGGTGTGCGGGATACAGAATAGGAGGAAGGAACGATCTGGAAAGAGACAGTGCCAGCAAGAGAACTGCAAGCAGGAGCTTTACACAATACTCAAGCAATGAGTGTTTAACCAGTCTGTATATTAAAGACAAACAGGTGGCGAGGGAGAAGCTTATTAGAAGCATGCTCCACCATCTCGGCAGAGGGCAAAGTTAAGGGCGGGGTAACCAAACAATAGGTAACCAGGGCATTCCTGAAAATTGCAAGCAAGTCAGTATCACTTGACAAAGGCTGCAATATGTAGTCGAAACGCGTTGCAACTGTCAAACAATTCTTGTACATTGGAGTTTGGCCATGATCTGTGTCAATCAGCACTCTATTTTAATACTGCAAGAATAAAAAAGCTGGACATTTATCCTGAGTGGCTATCATTACTCCGTAGCGCCAGACTACTTTCTTTTCCTTCCATTGCCTATAATAGAGGTTCCTTTTGAGCGGATTGCCATGAATCTGGTAGGACCAATTGTGAAATCAGCTAGGAGTCACCAACATATATTGGTGGTAATAAATTTCTACTTGTTACCCTGAGGCGGTACACCGACGACACACCTCGGCGAAGCTTATTGCTCGAGAGTTGTTTGCCATGTTCTGTCGTGTTTGGTTGCCTAAGGAGATCCTTCCAAATCAGGGAATCCCGTTTATGTCTAAGATCACCAGGGAATTTTGTAAACATCTGCAGATTACTGAAAAACTATGTTAAAAGGTGGTTTCCAAGGACGGGAAGGATTAGGACATGTTATTACCGTATTTAATGTTCGCCATCCGAAAAGTGCCACAGGTTTCTCACCATTTGAATTAATATATGGTAGGTATACCCGGGATCTGTTGGACATTGTTAAAGAAGCATGGGAACAAGCACCTACCCCCATAAAAGCGTAATTGACCACATTATGGTTATGCAGGGCCAGATTAGAGTGGTAATGCCGATTGTTAAGGACCATCTGTTGGATGCTCAGATGGCTCAAAGTATTAGGTATAATAGAAAGGCTATTGTCAGGCCCTTCAAAAAAAGAGATCGCATATTAGTGTTGGTACCCACTGCTGAAAGAAAATTCTTAGCCAAATGGCAAGGGTCCTATGAGATCCGGGAAAAAAATTGGGGAATTAAATTACAAAGTGTATCATCCTGGTAGGAGAAAACCAGAACAAATATACCATGTGAACTTCCTGGAGGCCTGGAAGGATAGAGAATGTATGGTGACTAATGTAACCCCCGTTATATCTCCTTTGGACCCTTTAACACCGGCCAAGGTAGACATCGGTGATGAGGAATCCAGAATGAAGATAGGGGACTCCCTAACAAAACAGCAAAGACGGGAGACTCGTAAATTAGTACAGCGCAATGCGGATGTATTCTCAGACCTGCCCGACCAAACATCAGTAATCGACATGACTGTCATTGAGCCTCACGTAAAGGTACGAATGAAGCCATATCATGTGATGGAGTCTCGCAGGCAAACCATTGTGGTGGAGGTGAAAAAAATGCTACAGCTAGGCATTATTGAAAAGTCCAGGAGTGAATGGGCTAGCCCTATTGCACTGGTCCCAGTTGGTTCATAACAATTTTGTAACGATTTCTGAAAGTTGAATAGTGTCAAAATTTGACCTTTATCCAATGCCCAGGGTGGATGAGTTAATTGACAGAATGAGATGAGCACAGTATTTTACAACGCTCGATTTGACCAAGGGTTACTAGGAAGTACCACTGACAGAATCAGCAAAAGAAAAGATCGCTTTTGTCACGCCGTTTGACAGCAAACCCAAAATAATGTGCAATAGATCTTAAAGAAGCTCGCTACTTGGGTAATGTGATAGGCCGAGAGGTTATCAAACCACAAATTAATAAAGTTGAAGCTATACATAACTTGCCCCGCCCCTTACCACAAAGTAGGTGATAACTTTCCTTGGCATAATGGGGTATTACAGGTGTTTCATACCCATTTTTGCTGGGAGATCAGCACATTTGACTGATCTCTTAGGCTACTTTCACATTTCCGTCTTTTACCCTCAGTCACAATCCGTTTTGTGTCTGATCCGTCGCAGATAGTGGTAAAAATTATATATCGGGGAGGGGAGAGAGAGAGAGAGAGAGATATTTTTAACCAGAAAGGAATTTACACATCTGACACAGTTGCTCATTTGACGGATTCCACGCCCATAGGCTTACATTTGTCATGCTTCTCCGACTGATGTTCCCGACAGATGATGTTTAAAAGCTGCTTGGTGATGTAAGTGCTTAACCCCTGTATGTTAAAGATACAAAAGTGTATGCAATAACACACTTTTCCTTAAATTTGTATTTTATATTAACCAATATAATAAAATTACCGTATTTTTCGGACTATAAGGCGCACATAAAAGCCTATAATTTTCTCAGAAATCGAAAGTGCGCCTTATATATGAATACAAGCGAGCATTATGCCTCCTGTTAAGAGACATGCTTACTCACCTAAACCGGTCGCTCCGGTGCTGGTTAACCAGATGGGCGGCGCTGTTCTCCGGGACTGGCACCTCCTCTTTTGGCCATCTTGCTCCTCTGTCTTCTTAAGCCTGTGTGCATGACGCGTCCACGTCATACACACTCGCCGGCACGGAGGTCCTGCGCAGGCGCACTACAATACCGTACTTTGATCTGTCCTGAGCAGGGCAGATCAAAGTGCGCCTGCGCAGGACCTCAGTGCCAGAGAGTGTGTATGACGTGGATGCGTCATGCACAGGCTTCAGAAGACAGAAGAGCAACATGGCTGAAAGAGGAGGCGCCAGTCCCGGAGAACAGCGGTGCCCATCTGGCCAACCAGCACCGGAGCGACCGGTTTAGGTGAGTAAAGTGTTTTTTATGTTTTACAGCGCGGCCTGCGCTCTTATAGATAGCATGTTAGAATGCTGTACATAAGAGCAGCGTCGAACTGGCTACCGGAGGAATCTCCAGTAATGCCAGGCCTGCATTCAGTTACCTGCATTGCACTCTGGAGGTCTCACCTGAGCTCCGGCGTGTAGCCTATACTGTACCGCGAGCGCCGAGTGATTGATTTCCCGGTGATTGCGGTTTAGTTCATGACAGCTGCAGACAGGCCGGGGTGATCTCTGGTGCTCTCACCTGAACTCCAGATTGCAGCCCAGCCTGTCTGCAGCTGTCATGAACTTAATGCACTGCGCCTTATAATCCGGGGCGCCTTATAAATGAACCTACGCGCTTTAGCAGGCGCTCATTGCTAATACGCCTTATAATCCGGTGCGCCTTATGGTCCGAAAAATACGGTACTTAATTGTCTCCTTTAAAGTCGTATCTGAACCTTAGTGTTAAAAATTTGGCAAAATACAAGGCTCCATAGGTCACTCCTGGTCAGAGACAGACCCAGAATTTCTCATGCTCAGTGAAATCAGGAACTCAGTGACGTCACCACGCGTTAGAAATACAGGGAGTGGTCTATGGAGCCTTGTTTTTTGAAAGAGGCTCTATAGGTTGAAGTACCGATTTGAGGGTCATCGTGGGACCAGTACATCATAGATTATGTTGGAGCATGTTTTTTTTTTTTGTTTTTTTTTTAAATAACTTTGTGAACAAGTGATAGTGTGGGGGAGTCATTATTCAAATTTTTTTTTCCTGTGTGTGTTTTTTTTCACTTTACACTTATTGGGTTAGGAATGAGAGTATCTGTTAAGATGCCTCTCCATTACTAACGCCTGGGCTTGATGCCAGTTGAGAATTTACAGCTGACATCAACACCAAACAGTATAACCCAGACTGCCACTGCAGTAGGGCAATCAGAAAAAGCTGAGGTGAAGCACCAGAATAGGCGCATCTATTAGATGTGGCATCTGCATGCTAGTATATTTAGGCTGGGAAGGGCGAAATACCCATGAACCTTTCCAGTCTCTTAATAACAGCCAGCATCTATCTGCTTTACCTTGGCTGGTTGTCAAAATAGGAGGATCCCCTTGTCGTTTGTTAAATGCATTTCCTTATTTAATTCCCAGTACTGCCCTGGGAGTCAGAGATGCATCCAGGCATCTTCTCCATGCTGTTTCCATTCCATTTGTGTGCCATTTCCATAAATTTCAGCAATATTCCTACCCCCAGCCCTTCTGGGGGGGGGGGGGTTTGCCGGAAAATTGCTCGAGTTCTACATTAACTTGCATTATACTCATTACTTGAATTGACCCCGTCCCAGCATCGGCCCCGCTTGATTTGAGTACCGTGCACTCAAGCAGTTTAGTGCTCACTTACCACTACTCAGAAAGGAAAGATTGACATATTGCAGCGTTGATATGGCTGGAATTGTTTGAGGGTGCCATGTCACTTTGTCCCTGAGGTGCCATAAAAGCAGACCCCCTCCGATAACGTAAATAAACATATTTTACAATCTACACCCCTGAATTAATTCAAGTAATGCAGTAAGCATGTAAACATCACATGTGCCTCGAAAACTTTTATACCATTGAGTGGTGAAAAAGATTAATTACATTCTACTACTAAAATGTTTTTAGCCCCAAGTTTTTAATTTTTCTAATGGCTAATAAGAAAAAAATGGGACCACACAGTTTATTGTGCAATTTCTCCTAAGCGTGCCAATATCATACTTGTAATCGGGATCTACTTTTCAGCAGAAAGCTCAGAAGGGAAGGAGCAAATTATTATAGTGAAATTATGCAGTTATGGATTGCAGGTTTAATTACACATTGGCACAGCCTCTGAGGTGCCAGAACAGCAGAAATCCCCCATAAGTAACCTTATTTTACAAAATACACCTCTCAATGAATTCATCCAGGGGTACAGTGATCATATTGACACTACAGGTGTGTCACAGAATTTTATACCATTGGGTAGTGAAGAAAAAGGAAATATATTTTTACCAGAAAAATATTGTTTTAGTCTCAGATTTTACATTTTCACATGGGAAAATGGTTAACAATACCACCAAAATGTGTCACACAATTTCTTCTGAGCAAAGCAATACTCCATATATGGCTGCTGAGTACTACTTAGCCACACGGCGACACGTGCAAGGGAGGGAAGAAGCACTATTTGACTCTTGCAGCACAGATTTTCCTTGAATAGTTTGCAGACTCCAAATACAGAGCACCTAAGTGTCAGAAGAGCAGAATCTCCCCTCAAGTGCCCCCATTTTGAAATTACACCTGTCTGTGAAATTATCCACAGGTGTAGTGAATATTTTGACACCATGGGTGTTTTCCAGAAACAAGCAGCAATGGATGTTGCAGAGTGAAAATTGCAAATCTGCCATTGTATTGCTCAATACATTGTAAAGCCCATACATTGTGCCCAGCTCATGCTTCTAGACAAAGCCGGCTCCAGGTTTTTGTGGGCACCAGGTAAAAGTCTCAGTGGGCCTCATGCACACACAGACAAGCACATACACAGATATGTACAGATACAGGCATACATACCGTACATATATTTGAAGACAAATTCACAAAAATACATATAAACAGATAAATATATACACAGTCACACATACTGACATACATAGATATACACTTCATACATACACACAGAAACACATTAGAGATATTTTTCATATGGAAAAGCCAGCAACAAGCCTCACTCACCTCCCCTGCTTGTCTCCTATTCAGCTTCTCTCCGGAGGACATGTGGCTGTGCAGGGCGCGCTGCTTCATGGCCATCACCTCAACAGACATGGCGGCACAGAGTGCATTATGAGGCCGTATATGCTAGGAGTGATGCTGCTGGGCCAGCACTGGGACTTTAATTCTCTTTGTTCTGGCCAGGCAGCGACACTGCTAGCAGACAAGGCCACACAGTGCACACTGCGACTGCTGTATATACATCACAGGAGACATAAATAGTAGAAACATTTTTCTCGGATCATTATATTATGTTGCTATCAAACAAGTAAATAGCCACTTTATAATGGCATATATTTTTAGGAAAAAAGGAGTTTTTGACTCATAATAAAGTACTAAAATAATTTTATTATTAACATATCAATTTTAAATCATTACAAATAGTCAAGTACAATAGGTCAAGAATTTTTTTTTTTTTACGCTTCATTTTCTAACTATGTAACATATACCTTATCCTAAAATAAACATGAAAAAGAAAAACAAAGTTTGTACAGCATGGAACTAAGAATATATATATTTTTTTAACATTTTATATACATTTATTAGAAAAAGAATAAAACTAAAATGTGATCAAGCATGAAACACATTTTTTGGGGAAAAATTCATTACAATCAATAACATAAAACAAAGCGCTAGAAATAGCTTGTATTTGAGGAAACAAGTAGTGCATTATTGATGGTGAGAAGAAAACCTGGGTAAGACATTAGTAGAGGTTTCCAATGGTTTAGGGATGTTTGTGTACAGATGATGGTACATTCATCAATTATGTCAGTCCAAACAGCAACATATATATTTTCATACACAACAGATAGCTCTGGTACACCATGAATGAGAAGTCTCTGCACATCGGTACAGGTTATGTAAAAGGCAAGTCTGGTGTCTTCACAATGGTATCTTCTTCTGCCAGAAGCAGTTATAGAACTTACCAAGAAATGTGGCAGTGAGGGTAATAAGTCAATGTCCGTTTTCTAGATCCCATCTACCATCCGAAGACAAATTCCATGTCTTTAAATACGAGGCTCTCATCCTTTTTAGGCATTTGCTTGTCTGACAAAACCTGGTAGTCACTAGTTGAAACTCTGTATGCTGATGCAAGAGGTCTCATTCCTGATCTTGGAGTACTAATTTGTTGAGTAGGAGTCCCGTAAACTGTTACTGATGGTGTGGAGGCCGAAGTCACCGACGTCTTCTCTCCACTATCCATTATACTCTTATCAATACAAGGTTTCATACTAATCGTGATGCAATCTCCAAATATTTTTCCATCCCATCTTTACTTAATGCTTTCCTCGCCTGCAGTTTGGACTGGTACTGTATGTGCATCCAGTTCCCTGAATTGGACATCACATGTTTTACTATATTCCCGTACTGAGCAAACTTTAGTAAAATGTAGGAGGCGGAGGTTTGAGGAAACCCGAATACCGTAACCCAAGAATCATCCAGATGGTCATCAGATGTTAAAGCGTCACCTTGTGTGTAAAAGGGATCCACTTGTGCAGGAGAAAAGCTCCTTTCCTGGTTTGCATAACGGTTGCTGGACTAAAAACTCTTGCAGGTGCACATGGGGTGGATGGGACTACTCCTATGTGAGATGCCTGCACTGTGGAAAGGTTTGTCAGTTTTCTTGAACTTAAAGGTGTGGATCCAAGACTTGGGCTTAGAAGATCATCAAAAATGCTTGCAACAGTGGGTGTGCCACTCTTATCTCTATGAGCTGGAAGCACAGGCTGAGGAGGAGAGCTCCCTGCTATCAATGGCGATCGCAGATCCATAATGCCGACTGATGGACGCAGCTGTGGAGTTACAGGGGTTGGTATATCACTCATGAGAAAGCCGGGCAGGAACTGGGCACCACCACCAGGCTTCAGAAAGGTTGGTGAACCCAGTGTCATTGGTTCACCACACAGCGACTCCAGAGAGAAAGTGGACATGACAGGAACAGCCACAAAACTCTGACTTTCAACGTGGATTTAAAAAAAAAAAAAAAAAAAATATCGGTACTAAAAATATTAATAAACTCCTCCACTGTTGAAGGGGGGCAGACTGCTTCCAATGCAGAGTTCATTTTCTTAACAAATTCTCTATTTTAATTTATATTAAATAGGTGGTCATCAGATTGCCTTACTGTAAGTAGGAAATTCTATAATTATATTACATATGTTAGCTACAAATATCGAGCGTGAAACAATGAATTTCCCCAATCAATACTCACTGGCTCATTCACAAATGGTTGCCCACAGGTTTATTCATCAAAACAGCCTTATATGTCTCTGATTTCTATGCAGCATGCGAGCTTGTGAGCAGGGCTGTGGAGTTGGTAAGACAAACCTGCAACTCCGACTCCTCAATTTCTCTTGCACCGACTCCAACTCCACGACTCTGACTCCCACATATATTGCTTATATTTAAGTGAAAAATGTATTGTAGTACAAGGTGAACATCAGATATTTAATGATTTTTATGATACAATAATCAAGATATTTAGAACATAAAATATATTTATTGGAATACAACTTTAGAACACAAAAATCTGTAATAAATTGTAAATATGTAATACACTAAGTAATATAGATTGCGAAACGCGTAGTCCATACTGCATATACCTTGCACTTAACAACTTGTCAAAAGCTCTGGAATTTTTTATTCTTAGATAATAAAGTCAGAGAAAAAAAAAAAAACAACTTTTGTTGCCCTTGGAGTCATTCTGCCTTGCTGGATCCTTCTTCATCTTGTTCTACATATCTTGGAAGTCTTCCACTTCAGGTCCGTGCAATAAGGAGAACAAGGACGCCGGGGGCTTGAGCTCTGACAGGTGAGCTGGTCTACAACCTTTATTTCAAAATGTATATATATATATATATATTGAACTACTGTACCCAATTTATTATATATTTTAGGAGTCGGAGTCGGTCCATTTTATACCGACTCCACCAAAATGAACACCGACTCCGACTCCATGACTCCGACTCCACAGCCCTCCCTGAACAGGGAGGGACAAAGGATGGAAAGACAGAACAGTGGGGACACAGAGGGACAGAGCAGGGGAGATACAGAGTGCAAAGGAGACACAGCGGGTGGGGGAGACAGCGGGCAGGGGAGACACAGCGGGCGTGGGAGACACAGCGGGCGTGGGAGACACAGAGGGCATGGGAGACACAGAGGGCGTGGGAGACACAGAGGGCGTGGGGGACACAGAGGGCGTGGGGGACACAGAGGGCGTGGGGGACACAGAGGGCGTGGGGGACACAGAGGGCGTGGGGGACACAGAGGGCGTGGGGGACACAGAGGGCGTGGGAGACACAGAGGGCGTGAGAGACACAGAGGGCGTGAGAGACACAGAGGGCGTGGGAGACACAGAGGGCGTGGGAGGCACAGAGGGCGTGGGAGGCACAGAGGGCGTGGGAGGCACAGAGGGCGTGGGAGGCACAGAGGGCAGGGGAGGCACAGAGGGAAGGGGAGGCACAGAGGGCAGAGGAGGCACAGAGCGCAGGGGAGGCACAGAGCGCAGGGGAGACAGCGCAGAGGAGACACAGAGCGCAGGGGAGACACAGAGCGCAGGGGAGACACAGAGGGCAGGGGAGACACAGAGGGCAGGGGAGACACACACAGCTGCACACTTGTTACCACAAATTCATAAAGTCACAAAATAACAGCAATAAAAAATGAAAAACAATTAAAAAGTGCTGCAAAGAACATATCACAATTGTGTTGTGTAAAACATGGCCATTATCACTACAATATAATATAATGTATGATTTTATTGTGATCATGGTAAAAAAAAAACCCAAAACAACCATTCAATATATTGTAAAAGCCCTTAAAAAGAGCAGATATATTCCAGAAAGGGTATCAATGTCAGGAAAAAGGGGGGGGGGGGGGAGGATATTAGGGCAGGCGATCATGGCATAAAAATAAAATTAGTTTTTACTGATAATTCAGGGTTTCTAAGAAACCCTCCACGACAGCACCACAGGAGTTGGGACAGGAAACACAAAGAGATTAAAAAAGCCCTCCCCACTCCAGTATTTTTTCCAAGTAACTACATTGGTACGAATGGTTCAAACTTTAAAATCAGTAATAAACCATAACATTTTTGCAACAGGTAGAGGGGGAATATCCATGCTGTCGTGGAGGGTTTCCTATAAACTGAATTACCGGTAAATACTAATGCCTGCTTTACACGAGTCGATCTCTCGTGCGATTGCACGAGCGATCGTACCCGCCCCCGTCGTTTGTGCGTCACGGGCAAATCGCTGCCCGTGTCGCACAAACTCGTGTAACCCCCGTCACACATACTTACCAGCCGTACGACCTCGCTGTGGACGACGAAGTCCACTTCCTGAAGTGGGACGGACGTTCGGAGTCACAGCAACGTCATACGGCAGCTGGCCAATAGAAGCGGAGGGGCGGAGATGAGCGGGATGTAAACATCCCGCCCACCTCCTTCATTCCGCATAGCCGGCGGGTGCCGTGGGACGCAGGTAAGCTGTGTTCATCATTCCCGTGGTGTCACACGGAGCGACGTGTGCTGCCACGGAAACGATGAACAAGCTGCACAAATAAAAATAAACGATATTTTAAAAATAAACGACCAGTACACGACTCAAAATTTGTGAGCGATACTGCGTCGCCCGGAGGTGTCACACGAGACGACGTCGTGCGGTATGCCGGATGTGCGTCACGAAAACCGTGACCCCGACAACATATTGCACGATATATTGTCTCGTGTAAAGCTGGCATAATTCTACTTTCTCTACTCACCCACCATGACAGCACCACAGGAGAACTACAAACGAACATTTCTTAGGGGGGGGACACAACAGCCTGAAGGTCCTTACGGTCAAAGGCTAAAGGCCCCGTTACACGCAACGACGTATCTAATGATATATCGCCGGGGTCACGGATTCTGTGACGCACATCCGGCATCGTTAGTGACGTCGTCGCGTGCGACACCAACGAGCGGCCGTTAACAATGGAAAATACTCACCAAATCGTCCATCGTTTACACGTCATTCATTTTCAAAAAATCGTTGGTTGTTGAGGGCGCAGGTTGTTCGTCATTCCCATGGCAGCACACATCGCTATGTGTGACACCTCGGGAACGATGAACTACAGCGTACCTGTGTCCTCAACGAGCACCGAGGTGGGAGTGACGGAGATGCGGCTGCTTTCTGTCCCTCCGCTTCTATTGGTGGCCCGCTCTGTGACGCCGCTGTGACTCCGAACGAACCTCCCCCTTTCAGGGGAGGTTGTTCACCGCCCATAGCGACGTCGTTAGCGAGGGCTGTACATGTGACATGGACAAGTGAGATTGTGCGCCACGGGCAGCAATTTGCCCGTGACGCACACACGACGGGGGCGGGTGCCATCGCTAGCGATATTGCTAGCGATGCCGCTCCGTGTAAAGCCCCCTTTAGTCCTTTTTAGACAGTAAATTCAGTTTTTAGTGTTTTGTGAAGGTATAGACTGATCACCAGATAGCGGCTCTGCATATCTGCTCGATGGAAGCGTCGGCCTTCTCGGCCCAAGAGACAGACACCGATCTGGTAGAATGAGCTGTGAAGTCTTTCGGAGAAGATAGAGCTTGGTTTTTGTAAGCTTTGCTGACTGCTCTAGGTGTCAATTTTGTTTTTTGTCAGATTTGTACCTATATTCCGCCCCATGATGTGGACATAGAGATTATGGTTCTTCCTCACACGATCGGTTCTCTGAAGATAGTGTAAAAACAGCCTGCGTACATCTAAGGAATGAAATTCCCCTTTATCGTCACATGGATTCTGACAGAAAGATGGTAGTATTATATCTTATGATCTGTGAAAATCCGATACTAGTTTTGGAAGAAATGAGTGGTCCTGATAGAAGATAATTCTGTTGTTCAGGATTTTTAGGTACGGCTGTCTAGTAGTGGTCTGTAATTCACCAACTCGTCTGGCTGACGTAATTGCTACTAGGATACAGTTTTTCAGGACAGGGTTCAATATCTGTTGAGGTGATAGACTCAAAGGGTTGTTGTGTTAGGCCCTTAAAGACTATATTCAAGTCCCGGCGAAGGACTAGATAAATTTGTTTCGGTTGCACTTCTGAAGTCATAAACCTAACTCACCGATAGCTTGCTAGATCTTCATCGAAGTATAAGCTACGGGCTGAGATTTGGATCTTGAAGGTACCAGGTTTAGGCCTTTGTCTAGCCATTCTGAAGAAAGTCCAAGATCTGAGCCACCTTAAGATAAAATGGATCTGGTAATTCATATCCACATCAGAAGGAGAAGGTCTGCCATAGTTTGCCCAAATATGGCGTTCGTAACAAGATTTCGGCTTTTCTGTAGCGTCTCAATCCCCTTGTCCGACAGGTCTCTGACTTTTAGGATTTTGGTTTCAGAAGCCATGCCATTAGGCTGAGCTTGTGAACTCTTGGTGGAATAGCGTCTTTGCCAGCACTGGAATTGATGGGAAGGCATAGGCTAAATTGAACTCCCACAAATGGGAGAGGGCATTCACGGCAAGACACCAATCGGTTGGATTTAGAAATAAAACAACGGTTTACTTTTGCGTTCGGCTGTCTTGCAAGGTGGATTACTTCCGGGTTGCCCCATCTCTCCACTAAGTTCTGAAATACTTTTGAATTTAGAGCCCACTCGCCCGAGTTAACATCTCTTTGACTGAGAGACTGCCTGCATGATTGTGGAGCCCTTCAGATGAAATGTGGAGAGAAATAGAAGGTGCTTCTCTGCTCAGCTCAGTATTTTTGTAGACATTTTTAGGCTGAGCTTGTGAACTCTTGGTGGAATAGCGTCTTTGCCAGCACTGGAATTGATGGGAAGGCATAGGCTAAATTGAACTCCCACAAATGGGAGAGGGCATTCACGGCAAGACACCAATCGGTTGGATTTAGAAATAAAACAACGGTTTACTTTTGCGTTCGGCTGTCTTGCAAGGTGGACTACTTCCGGGTTGCCCCATCTCTCCACTAAGTTCTGAAATACTTTTGAATTTAGAGCCCACTCGCCCGAGTTAACATCTCTTTGACTGAGAGACTGCCTGCATGATTGTGGAGCCCTTCAGATGAAATGTGGAGAGAAATAGAAGGTGCTTCTCTGCTCAGCTCAGTATTTTCGTAGACATTTTTAGGCTTTTTTATGACGAGTGCTTCCTTGATGACAAAGGTGAGCCACCATCATCTCTGGATCAGTGGAGATGCTGCCTTGAGTGCTTCATCCACCGGATTTAGTTCTCTGTAGTTTGAGGGCCTTAGACTGATCTCGTGCGTTCAGAGCCCCTGGAAGGATATGTGCGCCACCATGCCCCCCTTGCTGGCTGGCGTCTGTGGTTATTGTTACTGGAGAATTCGGAGTCCAACAGCTCCTCCTTGGAGGTTTTTCATGGACATCCACCTTGGGAGAGATGATTTTATTGGTCTAGATAGGGGAAGCTTCCTGTATAGAGACGTGGGCAATCATCCCAGGCTGCTAAGATGGCTGTTTGGAGCATTCTTGTATGGAACTGAGCCCAGGCTACTGTTTGAATGCAGGATGTCATGGATCCTAGGACTAACATGGCCAATTTCAAAGTTACTGATCACTGGCTGTGGAGATCCGAAATCTGGATTTGATTCTGTCTAAAGCCAGTAGGATGCCGAGGAAAATCTTCTTCGTAGATGGATTTAGATCAGTTTTGTTGGTTCACTATCCATCCTAGTTCCTTCAGTACCATGAGGTTCCTCTGTACATGCTGCTCGAGCATTGGGGCTGAAGGAACAAGTATCAGGAAGTCGTCGAGGCAGGGTGGTTGATAACCAGGCGGTGTAGAGGAAAGAAGGTGAATGCCATCTTCATTCCGTCTTTGATGGTGTTCAGAACCCATTGGTTCCATGAGACTGTTGACCATTGGGGGAAGACTCTCGATAGATGTCCTCCTGCCATGCCAGAGTCATCGCTTATACTGATGCTGGGTACGCTCTTGCATTTCCTGGGAGGAAAAGATACTTCTACTTTCTCCTCTCTTGGGGTAGCTCCACCGTTATGACTTACCCCTTCCTTTATAATGAGAGAATTGGCCCTGAGAGCATGAAAAAATTTCTTGGGTTTTTGTTCCGGAATTGTTTTTTTGTGGCTTTGGCTAGAAGGTCGTCTAGAGCTGGTCCAAAAACATACTTTCCCTTGAAGGGGATGTTACAAATTTTAATCTTAGCAGTTTATTCACCACTCCATAGTTTGAGTCATAGGTCTCTTCTTGCGGAGTTAGAAAGTACTGCTAATTTTGCAGCAACACGGACTGATTCAGCCGAGGAGTCTACTAGGAACCCTGTAGCTTTCTGAAGCAGTGGAAAGGAAGCTAATAGGTCTTCTCTGGTGGGTGTCCCGAGAGAGGTGGTCTTCAAGTCGTCCCAGCCACATATATAGGGATCTTGTATACCTGTGGAGGCTACATTAGTGTTCCTTAGAACTAACAAGGTTTCCCACAATGTCACGAACAGGCTTTCATCCTCCTATCCATTGGGTCCCTGAGCTGTGAAAAGTCCTCAAAAGGAAATGCTGTCTTTTGGCAACTCTAGAGACCTAGACGTCCCCTTTAGAAAGTTCCCAAGTTTCGGCTGTATCGTCCTCAAGTGGGAAACCAGTGTCTAAGCTCCAAGAGAGTGCCTAGGCGTCTCTCCGGAATCTCCTATTCTGAAGGATTTAGTCCTGGATATTCTTATGAACAGGGAATCTTGCACTATTGGGCTTTCAGGCAGCCGAACATTATGTCCTGCACTGGCTTCGTAGTCTTTTCTACATTAACCCCCATGGTATCTCGCACAGCTCCCCGCAGCTCCTGAGAAGAAGTATCTTTCATTTTCAGGCCCTCCTTCTGTTTCGGACACAAAGTCATAATCCTCACCTAAGGGTCTGGGAGAGAAGTATGGGTCCTCTTTCGAGACAGAGACCGACACTTTAATGGGGTTTGGCTTCCATTCTTCGGGGCCGGGCCCGCTAAGGGTAGTGTTTGAGAGAAGGCTAAAGAGAAATGTACCTAGCGCACAAGATTTTTGATCCGCTGATAAGGCAAGGATGTTCTTCCCTGACCACCTGATCAGTGTAGTGGTGACACAGCTTTTTACTACTGGAAGACGGGAGTTTCTTAGCGCACATGATACACTTGAGGCTAGACGTTTTCTCCATCCCACCATCACAGTATACTTACTGGATCAGGGGTAGCGCTGGGTTTTACAGCACAGAGCGGAAAAGATTGCCCATTATGCAGTCCTACTTTAGGTTGTTTTCAAGCCAGGCACTTACATGTGAGTGCGAGGCCCCAGCACCATAATCCCATATGGGCGACTCTTCATCCTCAGACGGTCCAGGTAGGTCTCTCCATGAGAAGGCAAACCCATTGGTGCTGTAGCGGGGCTGAAACAGCGCTTGCGTTCTAGGGTGGAATGAATATTCCCGGAAGTACGTCATCTCCGCGTGCGCCGGTGACGTCACTTACTGCGTGCCATTGCCACCGCACGTTAGCAAGGAGGAGGTATCGGGGAGCTCAAGGAGGCCCCTGACATGTCGAACATGCTCCGCTTTACCTCATGTGAGACGCAGGGAGAGCAGGCAGGTCCCGAATCCAGGGGAGATGGGAGCAGCGATGGAGGAGGGAAGCGGAAAGCTCCGACCTCAGCTGCCCGGTGGTAAGATAAATTGTTTTACTTTCCCACAGTACTCTAGTCATTGGCCACAGAGCACCACAGGTCCTCTTCGTGCCCCAGTAGGGACAAGAAACAACACTGGAAAGGGGAGGTGGGGAGGAGTTTTTTAACCTCTTTGTGTTTCCTGTGGTGCTGTCGTGGAGGATGACTAGAGAAAACACTGATTATTTTTCTAGTAAAGTCAGTGTTGGATATGAACACCGAACTTTAAAGTTCAGGTCCACTCATCTCTACTCATACGTTACATGGCATCACTGCTGTCTGCACATCACAAGCAATGATTTAGCATATGTATATTTAGTATAGGTATGATTCAGTATCGTACAGGTATGAAAGCCATTCTGTACTGCATCATTAGCAGCAGCAGCGGAGGTGAATTAGGAGATAATGCAGCAACTCACATGTGTATAATGAGATTGTACAGCAGCTGAGATATGTATAAAATGAGATTATGCAGCAGGTGAGGTGTGTATAATAAGGTTCTTCAACAGCTGTATAAAATGAGGTTCTGCAGCAGTTAAGGTGTGTATAATAAGGTTCTACAGCAGCTGTGTGTATGATGAAGTTCTACAGGAGCTGTGGTGTGTATGATGAGGTTCTGCAGCAGATGAGATGTGTATTATAAGATTCTAAAGCAGCTGAGACTCATATTTACAAGATTCTTCAGCAGCTGAGGTGGGTATTAGGTTTTGCATCAGCTGATGTGTATAATACAAGCTTCTGCAGTAGCTGAGATGTGTTTTATGAGGTTCTGCCGCAGCTGAGGTGTGTATTATAAGATTCTGCAGCAGCTGACGTTTGTATGATAAGGTTCTGCAGCAGCTTATATGTATTATGAGGTTCTGAAGCAGCTGAGATGTGTATTATAAGATTCTGCAGCAGCTGAGGTCTATTAAAATTCTTCAGAAGCTTTAGTTTACGGTTCTGCAGCAAAAGAGGTATGTATTATGAGGTTCTGCAGCAGCTGAGGTGTGTATTAAAAGATTATATTGCAGCTGAGATGTGTACTATGAGGTTCAGCAGCAGATGAGATGTGTCTTATAAGATTCTAAAGCAGCTGAGATGCATATTATAAGGTTCTGCAACAACTGATGTGTGTATGATGAGGTTGTGCAGCAGCCCAGGTGTGTATTAAAAGGTTCTGCTGCAGCTGAGATGTGTATTATGAGGTTCAGCAGAAGCTGAGATGTGTATTATAAAGCTCTAAAGCAGCTGAGATACATATTTATAAGGTTCTGCAGCAGCTGAGGTGTGTATTAGGTTCTGCAGCAGTTGATATGTGTATTGTAAGGCTCTTCAGCAGCTGAGGTTTGCATTATAAAGGTCTTCAGCAGCTGACTTTGGTATTATAAGGTTCTGTAGCAGCTGAGGTGTTTATAATGAGATTCTTAAGCAGCTGAGGTGTGTATAATAGGGTTCTTCAACAGCTTTGTATATTGAGGTTCCACAGCCGTTGAGGTGTGTATAATGAGGTTCTGCAGCAGCTGTGTGTATGATGAAGTTCTACAGCAGCTGTGGTGTGTATTATGAGGTTCTGCAGCAGCTGAGATGCATTATCTAACGCTCTTCTGCACCTGAGATGTGTATTATGAGGTTCAGCAGCAGATGAGATGTGTATTATAAGGTTCGATAGAAACTGAGATTCATATTTACAAGATTCTTCAGCAGCTGAGGTGGGTATTAGGTTTTGCAGCAGCTGAGGTGTATAATATAAGCTTCTGCAGCAGCTGAGATGTGTATTATGAGGTTCTGCAGGAGCTGCGATACATTATAAAAGGCTCTTCTGCAGCTGGGTTGTGTATTACAAGGTTCTGCAGCAGCTATATATATATTGGGGTTGTACAACAGCTGAGGTGTGTGATAAAATTCTGCAGCAACCGAAGTGTGAATTGTAAGGTTCTGCAGCAACTGAATTGTGTATGAGGAGCTTCTGCAGCAGCTGAGGTGTGTATTAAAAGGTTCTGCTGAAGCTGAGTTGTGTATTATTATAAGGTTCTAAAGCAGCTGAGATGCATATTTAAGAAGGCTCTTCAGTAGCTAAGGTGTGTATTAGGTTCTGCAGCAGCTGGGGTGTGTGATAAGATTCTGCAGCAGCTGAGAAGTATATTTTAAGGAGCTAAAGCAGCTGAGATGCATATTATAAGGTTATTGCGCAGCTAAGGTGTGTATTAAAGGGTTATGCTGCAGCTGAGATGTGTAATATGAGCAGCAGCTGAGATGTGTAATATGAGCAGCAGCTGAGATGTGTATTATCAGATTCTGCAGCAGCTGAGGTGTATTATGAAAGTCTGCAGAAGCTGAGGTGTGCATTATAAAGTTCATCAACAGCTGAACTTAGGTTCTGCAGCAACTGAGTTGTGTATGATGAGGTTCTGCAGCAACTGAGTTGTGTATGATGAGGTTCTGCTGCAGCTGAGATGTGTAATATAAGGTTCTGTAGCAGCTGAGATACATTATATATGGCTCTTCTGCAGATGAGTTTTATATTACAAGCTTTTGCAGCAGCTGATGTGTATTGAGGTTCTACAGCAGCTGAGGTGGGCATTAAAAGGTTCTGCAGACCCTGAGGGGTGTAAAATGAGGTTTTGCAGCAGCGGAAGTGTGTATTATAAGTATAAGGTTCTAAAGCAGCTGAGATACATAATATTAGGTTCTGCTGCACCTGAGATGTGTACTGAGGTTCAGTAGCAATTGAGATGTGTATTATAAGGTTCTAAAGCAGTTGATATGTATATTATAAAGTTCTGCAGCAGCTGACGTTTGTATGATGAGGTTCTGCAGCAGCTGATATGTATTATGAGGTTCTGCAGCAGCTGAGATGCATTATCTAAGGCTCTTCTGCACCTGAGATGTGTATTATGAGGTTCAGCAGCAGATGAGATGTGTATTATAAGGTTCTAAAGAAGCTGAGATGCATATTTACAAGATTCTTCAGCAGCTGAGGTGGGTATTAGGTTTTGCAGCAGCTGAGGTGTATAATATAAGCTTCTGCAGCAGCTGAGATGTGTATTATGAAGTTCTGCAGCAGCTGGGGTGTGTAGTATAATATTCTGCAGCACCTGAGGTCTATTAAAATTCTTCAGAAGCTGAGGTGTGTATTATAAGGTTCTTCAGCAGCTGAGTTGGACATTACAAGATTCTGCAGCAGCTGATTTGTGTATTATGAGGTTCTTCAGCACCTGAGATGTGTATAATAAAGTTCTAAAGCAGCTGAAATACATATTATAAAAGTTTCTTCAGCAGCTGAGATGTGAAATATAAAGTTTTGCAGTAACTGAGGTGTGTATTAAAAGTTCTCCTGCAGCTGAAATGTGCATTATGAGGTTCTTCAGCAGCTGAGGTGTTTATTACTAGGTTCCGCTGCCCCTGAGGTGTGATAAGATTCTGCAGCAGCTGAAGTGTGTATTTTACGGTTCTGCAGCAAAAGATCTATGTATTATGAGGTTCTGCAGCAGCTGAGGTGTGTATTAAAAGATTCTTTTGCAGCTGAGATGTGTACTATGAGGTTCAGCAGCAGCTGAGATGTGTCTTATAAGATTCCAAAGCAGCTGAGATGCATATTATAAGATTCTGCAAGAACTGATGTGTGTATGATGAGGTTGTGCAGCAGCCCAGGTGTGTATTAAAAGGTTCTGCTGCAGCTGAGATGTGTATTATGAGGTTCAGCAGGAGCTGAGATGTGTATTATAAAGCTCTAAAGCAGCTGAGATGCATATTTATAAGGTTCTGCAGCAGCTGAGGTGTGTATTAGGTTCTGCAGCAGTTGAGATGTGTATTGTAAGGCTCTTCAGCAGCTGAGGTTTGCATTATAAAGGTGTTCAGCAGCTGACTTTGGTATTATAAGGTTCTGTAGCAGCTGAGGTGTTTATAATGAGATTCTTAAGCAGCTGAGGTGTGTATAATAAGGTTCTTCAACAGCTGTGTATAATGAGGTTCTACAGCAGCTGGGGTGAGCATTATAAGGTTTTTCAGCAGCTGAGGTGTATATAATGAGATTCTTAAGCAGCTGAGGTGTGTATAATGAGGTTCCGCAGCCGTTGAGGTGTGTATAATGAGGTTCTGCAGCAGCTGTGTGTATGATGAAGTTCTACAGCAGCTGTGGTGTGTATGATGAGGTTCTGCAGCAGCTAAGGTGTGTATTAAAAGGTTCTGCTGCACCTGAGATGTGTACTATGAGGTTCAGCAGCAGTCGAGATGTGCATTATAAGGTTCTAAAGCAGTTGATATGTATATTATAAAGTTCTGCAGTAGCTGACGTTTGTATGATGAGGTTCTGCAGCAGCTGATATGTATTATGAGGTTCTGCAGCAGCTAAGATGCATTATCTAAGGCTCTTCTGCACCTGAGATGTGTATTATGAGGTTCAGCAGCAGATGAGATGTGTATTATAAGGTTCGAAAGAAGCTGAGATTCAGATTTACAAGATTCTTCAGCAGCTGAGGTGTATAATATAAGCTTCTGCAGCAGCTAAGATGTGTATTATGAGGTTCTGCAGCAGCTGAGATACATTATATAAGGCTCTTCTGCAGCTGAGATGTGTATTACAAGGTTCTGCAGCAGCTATATATATATTGGGGTTCTACAACAGCTGAGGTGTGTGATAAAATTCTGCAGCAACCGAAGTGTGAATTATAAGGTTCTGCAGCAACTGAATTGTGTATGAGGAGCTTCTGCAGCAGCTGAGGTGTGTATTAAAATGTTCTGCTGAAGCTGAGGTGTGTATTATAAGGTTCTAAAGCAGCTGAGATGCATATTTAAGAAGGCTCGACAGCAGCTGAGGTGTGTACTATCAGATTCTGCAGCAGCTGAGGTGTGTATTAAAGGGTTATGCTGCAGCTGAGATGTGTAATATGAGCAGCAGCTGAGATGTGTAATATGAGCAGCAGCTGAGGTGTGTATTATAAAGTTCATCAACGGCTGAACTTAGGTTCTGCAGCAACTGAGTTGTGTATGATGAGGTTCTGCTGCAGCTGAGATGTGTAATATAAGGTTCTGTAGCAGCTGAGATACATTATATATGGCTCTTCTGCAGATGAGTTTTATATTACAAGCTTTTGCAGCAGCTGATGTGTATTGAGGTTCTACAGCAGCTGAGGTGGGCATTATAAGGTTCTGCACACCCTGAGGGGTGTAAAATAAGGTTTTGCAGCAGCGGAAGTGTGTATTATAAGGTTCTAAAGCAGCTGAGATGCATAATATTAGGTTCTGCTGCACCTGAGATGTGTACTGAGGTTCAGTAGCAATTGAGATGTGTATTATAAGGTTCTAAAGCAGTTGATATGTATATTATAAAGTTCTGCAGCAGCTGACGTTTGTATGATGAGGTTCTGCAGCAGCTGATGTATTATGAGGTTCTGCAGCAGCTGAGATGCATTATCTAAGGCTCTTCTGCACCTGAGATGTGTATTATGAGGTTCAGCAGCAGATGAGATGTGTATTATAAGGTTCTAAAGAAGCTGAGATTCATATTTACAAGATTCTTCAGCAGCTGAGGTGGGTATTAGGTTTTGCAGCAGCTGAGGTGTATAATATAAGCTTCTGCAGCAGCTGAGATGTGTATTATGAAGTTCTGCAGCAGCTGGGGTGTGTAGTATAATATTCTGCAGCACCTGAGGTCTATTAAAATTCTTCAGAAGCTGAGGTGTGTATTATAAGGTTCTTCAGCAGCTGAGTTGGACATTACAAGATTCTGCAGCAGCTGATTTGTGTATTATGAGGTTCTTCAGCACCTGAGATGTGTATAATAAAGTTCTAAAGCAGCTGAAATACATATTATAAAAGTTTCTTCAGCAGCTGAGATGTGAAATATAAAGTTTTGCAGTAACTGAGGTGTGTATTAAAAGTTCTCCTGCAGCTGAAATGTGCATTATGAGGTTCTTCAGCAGCTGAGGTGTTTATTACTAGGTTCCGCTGCCCCTGAGGTGTGATAAGATTCTGCAGCAGCTGAAGTGTGTATTTTACGGTTCTTCAGCAAAAGATCTATGTATTATGAGGTTCTGCAGCAGCTGAGGTGTGTATTAAAAGATTGTGTTGCAGCTGAGATGTGTACTATGAGGTTCAGCAGCAGCTGAGATGTGTCTTATAAGATTCTAAAGCAGCTGAGATGCATATTATAAGATTCTGCAACAACTGATGTGTGTATGATGAGGTTGTGCAGCAGCCCAGGTGTGTATTAAAAGGTTCTGCTGCAGCTGAGATGTGTATTATGAGGTTCAGCAGGAGCTGAGATGTGTATTATAAAGCTCTAAAGCAGCTGAGATGCATATTTATAAGGTTCTGCAGCAGCTGAGGTGTGTATTAGGTTCTGCAGCAGTTGAGATGTGTATTGTAAGGCTCTTCAGCAGCTGAGGTTTGCATTATAAAGGTCTTCAGCAGCTGACTTTGGTATTATAAGGTTCTGTAGCAGCTGAGGTGTATATAATGAGATTCTTAAGCAGCTGAGGTGTGTATAATAAGGTTCTTCAACAGCTGTGTAAAATGAGGTTCCGCAGCAGTTGAGGTGTGTATAATGAGGTTCTGCAGCAGCTGTGTGTATGATGAAGTTCTACAGCAGCTGTGGTGTGTATGATGAGGTTCTGCAGCAGCTAAGGTGTGTATTAAAAGGTTCTGCTGCACCTGAGATGTGTACTATGAGGTTCAGCAACAGTCGAGATGTGCATTATAAGGTTTGAAAGAAGCTGAGATTTATATTTACAAGATTCTTCAGCAGCTGAGGTGGGTATTAGGTCTTGCAGCAGCTGAAGTGTATAATATAAGCTTCTGCAGCAGCTGAGATGAGTATTACAAGGTTCTGCAGCAGCTATATATATATTGGGGTTCTACAACAGCTGAGGTGTGTGATAAAATTCTGCAGCAACCGAAGTGTGAATTATAAGGTTCTTCAGCAACTGAATTGTGTATGAGGAGCTTCTGCAGCAGCTGAGGTGTGTATTAAAAGGTTCTGATGAAGCTGAGGTGTGTATTATAAGGTTCTAAAGCAGCTGAGATGCATATTTAAGAAGGCTCTTCAGCAGCTAAGGTGTGTATTAAACGGTTATGCTGCAGCTGAGATGTCTAATATGAGCAGCAGCTGAGGTGTGTATTATCAGATTCTGCAGCAGCTGAGGTGTGCATTAAAGGGTTATGCTGCAGCTGAGATGTGTAATATGAGCAGCAGCTGAGATGTGTAATATAAGGTTCTGTAGCAGCTGAGATACATTATATATGGCTCTTCTGCAGCTGAGTTTTATATTACAAGCTTTTGCAGCAGCTGATGTGTATTGAGGTTCTACAGCAGCTGAGGTGGGCATTATAAGGTTCTGCAGACCCTGAGGGGTGTAAAATGAGGTTTTGCAGCAGCGGAAGTGTGTATTATAAGGTTCTAAAGCAGCTGAGATACATAATATTAGGTTCTGCTGCACCTGAGATGTGTACTGAGGTTCAGTAGCAATTGAGATGTGTATTATAAGATTCTAAAGCAGTTGATATGTATATTATAAAGTTCTGTAGCAGCTGACGTTTGTATGATGAGGTTCTGCAGCAGCTGATGTATTATGAGGTTCTGCAGCAGCTGAGATGCATTATCTAAGGCTCTTCTGCACCTGAGATGTGTATTATGAGGTTCAGCAGCAGATGAGATGTGTATTATAAGGTTCTAAAGAAGCTGAGATGCATATTTACAAGATTCTGCAGCAGCTGATTTGTGTATTATGAGGTTCGTCAGCACCTGAGATGTGTATAATAAAGTTCTAAAGCAGCTGAAATACATATTATAAAAGTTTCTTTAGCAGCTGAGATGTGAAATATAAAGTTTTGCAGTAACTGAGGTGTGTATTAAAAGTTCTCCTGCAGCTGAAATGTGCATTATGAGGTTCTAAAGCAGCTGAGATGCATATTATAAGGTTCTTGAGCAGCTAAGGTGTGCATTAAAGGGTTATGCTGCAGCTGAGATGTGTAATATGAGCAGAAGCTGAGGTGTGTATTATCAGATTCTGCAGCAGCTGAGGTGTGTATTATCAGATTCTGCAGCAGCTGAGGTGTATTATGAAAGTCTGCAGAAGCTGAGGTGTGCATTATAAAGTTCATCAACAGCTGAACTTAGGTTCTGCAGCAA
Source organism: Anomaloglossus baeobatrachus (assembly GCF_048569485.1). Classification (NCBI taxonomy): domain Eukaryota; kingdom Metazoa; phylum Chordata; class Amphibia; order Anura; family Aromobatidae; genus Anomaloglossus; species Anomaloglossus baeobatrachus. The sequence continues at coordinate 243,787 of NW_027441895.1, forward strand.
CTGAGTTGTGTATGATGAGGTTCTGCTGCAGCTGAGATGTGTAATATAAGGTTCTGTAGCAGCTGAGATACATTATATATGGCTCTTCTGCAGCTGAGTTTTATATTACAAGCTTTTACAGCAGCTGATGTGTATTGAGGTTCTACAGCAGCTGAGGTGGGCATTATAAGGTTCTGCACACCCTGAGGGGTGTAAAATGAGGTTTTGCAGCAGCGGAAGTGTGTATTATAAGGTTCTAAAGCAGCTGAGATGAATAATATTAGGTTCTGCTGCACCTGAGATGTGTACTGAGGTTCAGTAGCAAAATTGAGATGTGTATTATAAGGTTCTAAAGCAGTTGATATGTATATTATAAAGTTCTGTAGCAGCTGAGATGTATTATAAGGTTTTACAGCAACTTAGGTGTGTATGATGAGGTTCTGCAGCAGCTGAGATGTGTACTATGAGGTTCAGCAGCAGCTGAGATGTGTATTATAAAGCTCTAAAGCAGCTGAGATGCATATTTATAAGGTTCTGCAGCAGCTGAGGTGTGTATTAGGTTCTGCAGCAGTTGAGATGTGTATTGTAAGGCTCTTCAGCAGCTGAGGTTTGCATTATAAAGGTCTTCAGCAGCTGACTTTGGTATTATAAGGTTCTGTAGCAGCTGAGGTGTATATAATGAGATTCTTAAGCAGCTGAGGTGTGTATAATAAGGTTCTTCAACAGCTGTGTATTGAGGTTCTACAGCAATTGGTGTGTATAATGAGGTTCTGCAGCACCTGTGTGTATGATGAAGTTCTACAGCAGCTGTGGTGTGTATGATGATGTTTTGCAGCAGCTAAGGTGTGTATTAAAAGGATCTGCTGCACCTGAGATGTGTACTGAGGTTCAGCAGCAGTCGAGATGTGTATTATAAGGTTCTAAAGCAGTTGAGATGTATATTATAAATTTCTGCCACAGCTGACGTTTGTATAATGAGTTTCTGCAGCAGCTGAGATGCATTATCTAAGGCTCTTCTGCACCTGAGATGTGTATTATGAGGTTCAGCAGCAGATGAGATGTGTATTATAAGGTTCGAAAGAAGCTGAGATTCATATTTACAAGATTCTTCAGCAGCTGAGGTGGGTATTAGGTTTTGCAGCAGCTGAGGTGTATAATATAAGCTTCTGCAGCAGCTGAGATGTGTATTATGAGGTTCTGCAGGAGCTGAGATACATTATATAAGGCTCTTCTGCAGCTGAGTTGTGTATTACAAGGTTCTGCAGCAGCTATATATATATTGGGGTTCTACAACAGCTGAGGTGTGTGATAAAATTCTGCAGCAACCGAAGTGTGAATTGTAAGGTTCTGCAGCAACTGAATTGTGTATGAGGAGCTTCTGCAGCAGCTGAGGTGTGTATTAAAAGGTTCTGCTGAAGCTGAGTTGTGTATTATTATAAGGTTCTAAAGCAGCTGAGATGCATATTTAAGAAGGCTCTTCAGTAGCTAAGGTGTGTATTAGGTTCTGCAGCAGCTGGGGTGTGTGATAAGATTCTGCAGCAGCTGAGAAGTATATTTTAAGGAGCTAAAGCAGCTGAGATGCATATTATAAGGTTATTGCGCAGCTAAGGTGTGTATTAAAGGGTTATGCTGCAGCTGAGATGTGTAATATGAGCAGCAGCTGAGATGTGTAATATGAGCAGCAGCTGAGATGTGTATTATCAGATTCTGCAGCAGCTGAGGTGTATTATGAAAGTCTGCAGAAGCTGAGGTGTGCATTATAAAGTTCATCAACAGCTGAACTTAGGTTCTGCAGCAACTGAGTTGTGTATGATGAGGTTCTGCAGCAGCTGAGATGTGTAATATAAGGTTCTGTAGCAGCTGAGATACATTATATATGGCTCTTCTGCAGATGAGTTTTATATTACAAGCTTTTGCAGCAGCTGATATGTATTGAGGTTCTACAGCAGCTGAGGTGGGCATTAAAAGGTTCTGCAGACCCTGAGGGGTGTAAAATGAGGTTTTGCAGCAGCGGAAGTGTGTATTATAAGGTTCTAAAGCAGCTGAGATGCATAATATTAGGTTCTGCAGCAGCGGAGGTGTATAATATAAGCTTCTGTAGCAGCTGAGGTCTATTAAAAATTTTCAGAACCTGAGGTGTGTATTATAACGTTCTGCAGCAGCTGAGATGTATTATAAAGTTTTGCAGCAACTTAGGTGTGTATGATGAGGTTCTGCTGCAGCTGAGATGTGTATTATGAGGTTCAGCAGCAGCTGAGATGTGTATTATAAAGCTCTAAAGCAGCTGAGATGCATATTTATAAGGTTCTGCAGCAGCTGAGGTGTGTATTAGGTTCTGCAGCAGTTGAGATGTGTATTGTAAGGCTCTTCAGCAGCTGAGGTTTGCATTATAAAGGTCTTCAGCAGCTGACTTTGGTATTATAAGGTTCTGTAGCAGCTGAGGTGTATATAATGAGATTCTTAAGCAGCTGAGGTGTGTATAATAAGGTTCTTCAACAGCTGTGTATAATGAGGTTCCGCAGCAGTTGAGGTGTGTATAATGAGGTTCTGCAGCAGCTGTGGTGTGTATGATGAGGTCTGCAGCAGCTGTGGTGTGTATTAAAAGGTTCTGCTGCACCTGAGATGTTTACTCTGAGGTTCTGCAGCAGTCGAGATGTGTATTATAAGGTTCTAAAGCAGTTGACATGTATATTATAAATTTCTGCCGCAGCTGACGTTTGTATAAGGTTCTGCAGCAGCTGATATGTATTATGAGGTTCTGCAGCAGCTGAGATGCATTATCTAAGGCTCTTCTCACCTGAGATGTGTATTATGAGGTTCAGCAGCAGATGAGATGTGTATTATAGGGTTCGAAAGAAGCTGAGATGCATATTTACAAGATTCTTCAGCAGCTGAGGTGGGTATTATGTTTTGCAGCAGCTGAGGTGTATAATATAAGCTTCTGCAGCAGCTGAGATGTGTATTATGAGGTTCTGCAGCAGCTGATATGCATAATATTAGGTTCTGCAGCAGCTAAGGTGTATAATATAAGCTTCTGCAGCAGCTGAGATGTGTATTATGAGGTTCTGCAGCAGCTGATATGCATAATATTAGGTTCTGCAGCAGCTAAGGTGTATAATATAAGCTTCTGCAGCAGCTGAGATGTGTATTATGAGGTTCTGCAGCAGCTGATATGCATAATATTAGGTTCTGCAGCAGCTAAGGTGTATAATATAAGCTTCTGCAGCAGCTGAGATGTGTATTATGAGGTTCTGCAGCAGCTGAGATGCATAATATTTGGTTCTGCAGCAGCTAAGGTGTATAATATAAGCTTCTGCAGCAGCTGGGGTCTATTAAAATTCTTCAGAACATGAGGTGTGTATTATAAGGTTCATCAGCAGCTGAGATGTATTATAAAATTTTGCAGCAACTTAGGTGTGTATGATGAGGTTCTGCAGCAGCTGAGATGTGTATGATGAGGTTCTGCAGCAGCTGAGATGTGTATTATGAGGTTCTGCAGCAGCTGAGATGTGTATTACAAGGTTCTGCAGCAGCTGAGATACATTATATAAGGCTCTTCTGCAGCTGAGTTGTGTATTACAAGGTTCTGCAGCAGCTATATATATATATATATATATATATATATATATATATATATATATATATATATATATATATATATATATATTGGGGTTGTACAACAGCTGAGGTGTGTGATAAGATTCTGCAGCAACCGAAGTGTGAATTATAAGGTTCTGCACCAACTGAATTGTGTATGAGGAGCTTCTGCAGCAGCTGAGGTGTGTATTAAAAGGGTTTGCTGAAGCTGAGATGTGTATTATAAGGTTCTAAAGCAGCTGAGATGCATATTTAGAAGGCTCTTCAGCAGCTAAGGTGTGTATTAGGTTCTGCAGCAGCTGAGATGTGTATTTTAAGGAACTAAAGCAGCTGAGATGCATATTATAAGGTTCTTCAGCAGCTGAGGTGTGTATTGTGAGGTTCAGCAGCAGCTGAGATGTGTAATATAAGGTTCTGTAGCAGCTGAGATACATTATATATGGCTCTTCTGCAGCTGAGTTTTATATTACAAGCTTTTGCAGCAGCCGATGTGTATAGAGGTTCTACAGCAGCTGAGGTGGGCATTATAAGGTTCTGCAGACCCTGAGGGGTGTAAAATGAGGTTTTGCAGCAGCGGAAGTGTGTATTATAAGGTTTAAAGCAGCTGAGATGCATAATATTAGGTTCTGCAGCAGCTGAGGGGTGTATTATAAGGTTTTTCAGCAGCTGAGTTGGATATTACAGGATTCTGCAGCAGATGAGATGTGTATTATAAGGTTCTAAAGAAGCTGAGATGCATATTTACAAGATTCTTCAGCAGCTGAGGTGGGTATTATGTTTTGCAGCAGCTGAAGTGTATAATATAAGCTTCTGCAGCAGCTGAGATGTGTATTATGAAGTCCTGCAGCAGCTGGGGTGTGTAGTATAATATTTTGCAGCAGCTGAGATGTGCATTATATGGTTCAAAGCAGTTGAGATGCATATTATAAGCTTCTGCTGCAGCTGAGGTGTTAATGATGAGGTTCTGCAGCAGCTGAGGTGTGTATCATGAGGTTCTGTAGCAGCTGCAGTGTATATTATTAAGTGCTGCAGCAGAGTAAGTGTGTATTATGAGATTCTTCAGTAGCTGTGGTTTCTATTATGAGGTTCTGCAGCAGCTGAGTTGTGTATGAGGATCTTCAGAATATTACATAATTCAGCGTGGATTTAAATTGTCCTACAAAATTATTTTGAGCATTGACAACTAAAGTGAGCCCAGACTAATTAATAAATGGATTGCGGTATATTTACCGTAGTTGTTGCATACACAGCGCCTCCCGTTCTCATATTGTGTATGTGGTACTGCAGCTCAGGTCAGTGGAGCTGAGAAGCAGACACATATCCCCAGGACACTTTATTATGTAGAAAACGAGATTTTTTTCCAATTTCGTACTATCTCCTTTAACATCTGTATTTTGGCCTTCTTTGTCCTCCTGAGTACATTCATCATTGATCACCAGCTCCATCGTGCAGTGTCTGGACTTTTCATTCTGTACATTTATCCACAGGATTTGTATAATTGATGCTGATCCCACAAATAGGGCCACGACCTGCGCCGCTCTCAGCCCAGAGATGGCAAAACTCCCATCTGTGTGTCCAAAAATTTACACCATCCACAAAAAGCAGCAGTGCCTCATTCTCCAGATACATGGGTGCCCCATTGGAGAGATATGCATTATCTAATATCCATGGATCCAGCATAAATGGAGATCAGAGAACCTCTAAGGCTGGGGCCACACGGGGCACTACTGCGATGCTCGTATGAGACTCGGCTCGTGCTGGCAGCACAGCAGGAGCAGAGTGTCATGCGAGCGTGCCTGCGTCTGAGGTCCGACCCTGCAAGCAGACCTCAGCTGCGGGGGACGGGCCGGCGATGCGGAGGGGCGGACCAGCACTGCAGAGGGGCAGGCCGGCATGGAGGAGGGGAGGAAGGGATTTCTCTCCCTCTCTCCTCCGTAGCCGGTTATTACGATTCTCGCTCTGCACGCGCGGTACACCGGTGTACTGCGAGTGCAGTGCGATTTTTCTCTTGCCCCATTCACTTGAATGGGTGCGAGAGAAAGAGTCTCTCCTTACAATCGCAGCATGCTGCGATTGTATTCTCGGTCCGATTAGGGCTGGGAAAATAATCGCTCATGTGCGCTGACACACAGGCTAGAATTGGTCCGAGGGGAATGCGATGTTTTATCGCACTCCACTCGCACCGATTTTCTCGCCGTGTGGCTTAGGCCTAAAAGAACGAGGTCAGATGTGGTGGAATTAATGTGGATTTGAGGTGCAGATTCTCAAGCACAAATTTGGAGGCGTTTATTTTACAATACATTTGAGGAAATCAATATTCTTGGGATACCAAAAAAATGGCCTCCTGTCCTCATTTTTGTCTTGAGAAACTGGGTAAAAAATAGTAGGGTGGGGGCAGCAAAGGGCAGTTTTGCACAGGGCACCAATCAGGCTAAGGCTGGCCCTGCCTAGTGTATTGTATATCTCTTCCCATATTTTCTGTCTAACGTGTCTGAAGTATTCTACTGTATGCTAAATGTTCACAATGATGTGATAAAACATACGGTACTATATACAGAATGCTTTTTTTATTTTTTGTTACCATGATCATCGTGAAATCATACACCTTATTGTATTGCAGCGAAAATGGCCATGTTGACGCAATACAATTGTGTTATGCTCTTTGCTGCACTGTAAATTAATTGTTTTTAATTTATTGCTGCTTTTTCTTGTGATTTTCTGAATTTACGGTAACAGTTTTGAAAAATTGCAGCTGTGTCACCCCCCGCGCTGTCTGTGTCCCCCCCCGCGCTGTCTGTGTCCCCCCCGCGCTGTCTGTGTCCCCCCCCGCGCTGTCTGTGTCCCCCCCCGCGCTGTCTGTGTCCCCCCCGCGCTGTCTGTGTCCCCCCCCGCGCTGTCTGTGTCCCCCCCCCGCGCTGTCTGTGTCCCCCCCCGCGCTGTCTGTGTCCCCCCCCGCGCTGTCTGTGTCCCCCCCCCGCGCTGTCTGTGTCCTCCCCCGCTGTCTGTGTCCTCCCCCGCTGTCTGTGTCCTCCCCCGCTGTCTGTGTCCTCCCCCGCTGTCTGTGTCCTCCCCCGCTGTCTGTGTCCTCCCCCGCTGTCTGTGTCCTCCCCCGCTGTCTGTGTCCTCCTCCCGCCCCCTGTCTGTGTCCCCCTCCCGCCCCCTGTCTGTGTCCCCCTCCCGCCCCCTGTCTGTGTCCCCCTCCCGCCCCCTGTCTGTGTCCCCCTCCCGCCCCGCTGTCTGTGTCCCCCTCCCGCCCCGCTGTCTGTGTCCCCCTCCCGCCCCGCTGTCTGTGTCCCCCTCCCGCCCCGCTGTCTGTGTCCCCCTCCCGCCCCGCTGTCTGTGTCCCCCTCCCGCCCCGCTGTCTGTGTCCCCCTCCCGCCCCGCTGTCTGTGTCCCCCTCCCGCCCCGCTGTCTGTGTCCCCCTCCCGCCCCGCTGTCTGTGTCCCCCTCCCGCCCCGCTGTCTGTGTCCCCCTCCCGCCCCGCTGTCTGTGTCCCCCTCTTCCCCCACTGTCTGTGTCCCCCCCCACCCCCGCCTGTGTGTCCATATATGTACCAAATGAGGTCATGAATGGCACCTAAGGTAGTGGACTGCCAAATGTGTTCGCTCCTACTTAGTGCTGGCAGTCCTTATACCGGTCCTGTCCCTTAGGCTGGACTCACATTAGCGTATGGCATCCGATGCGAGAGCATTGGATGCAATATGCTAATGACCCCCGACTCAGGCTCTGCTGTGAGCCTGAGCCGAGTGTCATGCGACTGTGACCCGATCTTGCAATCGGGTCACAGCTGTGAAGGAGCGGAGGAGAGGGAGAGGTTAATCCCCCCCCCCATCTCCTCCATTGTCAGCCTGTGCGTATATCGTACTGCACTGGGACAACATCCGAGTGCAGTCCGGTTTCTCTCACACCCATTCACTTGAATGGGTGCGAGGGATACGGCTCTAGCAGAAAATCGCTGCATGCTGCCGCTTTTCTCGCATCCAGAATCTGTATACGAGAAAAGCTGACCAATTGCTCTCCCTCATTGACTAACATTGGTCTGAGTGCAATGCGAGATGTTCTTGCATTGCACTCATCCGATTTCAATGCTCGTGTGAGCGTACCCTTATTTGCGGAATTACACATAGCTCCGCCACCTATTTGATATTTTTAACAAGTTATCTGACAATGAGTTGCTTGACATGCGAGTCATGTGATGTGGGCGTGTATTGTCCTACGGACGGCAGGTCCTGCAAGTCATGTGACTTGTCACTTGTCTGCGGGCCATTTTTTCAGCCTTTCGGCATGCAACCTGCACTGTATTGGGAATTTTTACTTGCGCTTGGCTGGCATCGCTGTGCAGGTTTTGCTGCGATTGCTATAATGTGCGATTTTCATTATAGGACCTTTGTGCAATGTGACCAAGTGCTGTCATGTGCTCTGCCCCAGCTGAAGGACTTAAACCTCAGATCATCAAGTGCATGCTCATGCCACATATTTTTGTTTGCTGATGCCAGCTCACCCATTCCCACATACCCTGATGAGTGATATAGCGAAATGCATCAGGAAGAAGATGTGAGCAGTTGTCATGAAAGGAAGACCAGAGGGGCACTGTGTGGATCTGTAATCCTGCCCCCGCCTATTTTGGGTGCCATCCATGACCTCATTTGGGACATAAGTGTCCATTTCAATACATTTGAATATCATCAAAAGTTAATTTATTTCAGTAATTCAATACAAAAAGGGAAAATGCACATATTATGACTTATTACAAACAGAGTGATCTATTTCAAGTGTTTATTTTTGTTAATGTTGATGATTATGGCTTACAACCAATAAAAGCTCAAATGTCGTTATCTCAGAAAAGTAGAATAATTACACCTGCAAAGGCTTCCTAAGTGTTTAAAATAGTCCCTTAGTCTGGTTCAGTAGGCTACACAATTATGGGGAAGACTGCTGTCTTGACAGATGTCCAGAAGGCAGTCATTGACACACTCCACAAGGAGGGTAAGCCACAAAAGGTCATTGCTAAAAAAGCTGGCTGTTCACAGAGGGCTGTGTCCAAGCATATTAATCGAAAGTTGAGTGGAAGTAAAAAGTGTGGTAGAGAAAGTTGCACAAGCAATTGTTAAGAAAAGGCCATTCAAAAATTTGGGGGAGATTCACAAGGAGTGGACTGCTGCTGGAGTCAGTGCTTCAAGAGCCACCACACACAGACATATCCAGGACATGGGCTACATGTGTTGCATTCCTTGCGCCAAGCCACTCATGACCAATAGACAACGCCAGAAGCGTCTTACCTGGGCCAAGGAGAAAAAGAACTGGACTGTTCCTCAGTGGTCCAAGGTGTTGTTTTCAGATGAAAGTAAATTGTGCATTGCATTTGGAAATCAAAGTCCCAGAGTCTAGAGGAAGAGTGAAGAGGCCACAATCCAAGCTGCTAGAGGTCTAGTGTGAAGTTTCCACAATCAGTGATGGTTTGGGGAGCCATGTCATCTGCTGGTGTAGGTCCACTGTGTTTTTTCAAGAACAAAGTCAGTGCAGCCATCTACCAGAAAATTCTAGAGCACTTCATGTCTCTCTCTGCTGACAAGCTTTTTGGAGATGGAAATTTGATTTTCCAGCAGGACTTGGCACCTGTCCACACTGCCAAAAGTACGAATACCTGGTTTAATAACCACTGTGCTTGAATGGCCAGCAAACTCGCCTGACCTAAACCCCATAGACAATTGTTTTGCCAAGTATTTAAAGGGATCGTATACGGCTTTAAAGGGAACCTGTCATCAGAAATTTTGCTTTAAACCTAAAAGTTTCCCCTTCTGCAGCTCGTGGGCTGCATTCTAGCAAGGTTCCTGTTATTTTTTTGCCCCCTTTTAGACCAAATATAATACTTTATAAAGTTGTACCTTTTGGGATGCAAATCTTCTAAATCGTCCATGGGGGCGGGCTCTCTGGTGTCCGTTACTGTCGATCCTGCCGATTTACGCCGTCCCCCAACGAGATTATGGGCGGCGCTGTGATTATCCTCGCAAGTGCCCGCCCATAATGTAGTGCCCGCACTTTCCTCTCTGCCTCCAGCGTTCTGCGCAAGCGCTGGCCGTAACCGGTGGTGTACTGCTCCGTTCCTTCCATCTATTGCCTGCTCCAGGGAAAGATGGGAAAGAGGGGATGTGCGGTCATCTGGCCAGCGCTTGCGCAGAACGCTGGAGGCAGAGGGGAAAGCGCGGGCACTAGATTATGGGCGGGCACTTGCGATGACAATCACAGAGCCGCCCATAATCTCGTGCCTGCGCAAACGTCACCAGCGGTCACACTGTGCACGCAGTGCACAGTCCCGCTACAGTGGCACTGCGCATGCGCAGGACCTCGGGCGCACTGGGCGGCGAGCTGAAGTATGAAATGGAGCATTGGGGGACGGCGTAAATCAGCAGGAGGGACAGTAACAGACACCAGAGAGCCCGCCCCCATGGTAATTTAGAAGATTTGCATCCCAAAAGGTACAACTTTATAAAGCATTATATTTGGTCTAAAAGGGAGCAAAAAAACAACAGGAACCTTGCTAGAATGCAGCCCAGGAGCTTCAGAGGGGGAAACATTTAGGTTTAAAGCAAAATTTCTGATGACAGGTTCCCTTTAAAGAAGGCGACTAATTTTATTAGAATGATTACAGAAAATAGGAAATAGTGTGATATTGCGTACACTTTTGCATAATAAAGATCACAAAGGTAAAGTACTTACATTACACACTAAAAAAGAAGAATCTTCACCAGGAGCTACACGCATTATCTGCCCGAAATATCAGCTGTGAGAAGCAAAACAGCGAAGACAGAGAAACTCCTGGGATCCACACTGTGGTGTCAACGGGCGTCCCCTCCACAGGTAAACAGGCTTCTGCTTCACTGAAATCTTCACCAGTCTATATCCCACTTGAAAACAAATTGCTTGCGTAACCAAATGTTACACAAACTCTAATAGGTTCCCCATTTGTCCAATATAGTATCCCTCTTCTGAGTGGCCAGCTCTTCAGATGCCAATCTACACTGGACAAATGCATCATCGGATGAGACATGCCAAAAAGCTCCTGGTTTCAGATGTTTTACAATACTATAAACACACGCACATTCTCAGTAAATATTGATAAGAAAACTATGTGGTACTGAGTGATACTATAAACATATATTTTTCTCACTACAACTATAACTGAAGGTGTCTGGAGAACAGAAACCTGAAAAACAAGCTAATATAAACTATAACTGTTGCAGGCTAATATCTTAAAGGGTTTCTTAAATACAGACTTCCAATATGGATTCCTGATGGCCACTAATATGTTAGCACTACAACAATCTATGGGGTATTGTCAAGAGGAAGATGAGAGGTACCAGACCCAACAATGCAGATGAGCTGAAGGCTGCTAGCAAAGCAACCAGGGCCTCCATAACACCTCAGCAGTGCCACAGGGTGATCGCCTCTGTACCACTCTGCATTGAAGCAGTAATTAATGCAAAAGGAGCCCTGACCAAGTATTTAGTGCATTTACTGTACAGACTTTTCAGTAGGCCAACATTTCTGAGTTTATAATAATTTCTTCAGTTGGTCTTAAATAATATTCTAATTTTCTGAGATAATGACTTTTGGGTTTTTATTGGCTGTAAGCCATAATCATCAACAATAACAGAAATAGACACTTGAAATAGATCACTCTGTTTTAATGACTCTATATATGTGGGACGTCCTAGTGCTGTTTGTTGCTTTTTCCGGCCGCACACTAACCCATAATGTTTCATTCAGCCATATAAATGGGTCCGTGTTTGTGGTCCAGAAGACTTTGAACATGTCCTATTCTCATCAGTCCTCATGATCAGACTTGACCATTAAAGTCTGTGAGACAAGGATGAAACAAGCACAATATCATAGTTTCATCTGTTTTTTCCCAGATACATGTTAAGAGTCTATGGATAAAAGTTTAGAACGTGAATGGAGTCCTAAAGAAAATGTAATTCAGAGTGAAAATAGTAGCATGATGGACAGAATGACGCTGGAAGCTTGTCCTAATCTAACTGAATTATGGTGCAATAACTGGCTCCAGTAGTTACTGAACACAGTACTGGTACAGACTACAGACTGGGAATTATAAAGGGAACTTGTTACCTCATTCTTGCTCACCCAAACCACGGGCAGCAGCAATCAGAGCCTGGCTGCATGATAAATACTAGTAATCACCAAGGCCGGGCTTTCCCAGCGACACTCTATGGTCTCTAGGTCTCTCCCTATCTACACACACAGGAAAGACCTGTCAATTAAACTGGTTGCAGGCAGGACTGTAGTCGAAGTCGTGGAGTCGGAGTTCATTATTGTGGAGTCGGTATAAAATGGACCAACTTAGACTCTTAAAATATATAAGAAATTGGGGACAGTAGTGCAATGCAGAATGTGCTGAATATTTTTTTCATAGGAATTTGCGAAAGTTTTGAAATGTCCTATAAATGGCTGTTCTATTCCTGATCTAAGGCTACATTCACACACAGCGTTTTTGCTGCGTTTTGTCAGGGTACGTTTTTCAGCTGCAGATCAGCTTTTTAAAAAACTGCATCACCTGAAAGGCTTTTGAGCTCCTAGATAATGTTTTCAATATCAAAAGCAGATTAGAAAAACGCCACACAAACTGACATGCTCATTCTTTGTGAGGATCTGTTTTTGAGCCCAAAAATGGATCCTCACAAAACAATGCTTCAAACATAAGTATAATTAAACTGATTGGTGGTCGCTACCTCCCAAAATATATATTCAATGTGGTAAATGGTGGCTATGTGTCGCAGTGGAGAAGGTCCATGCGATATTAAACTGAAGAGGTTGCTATGGGACTTGTAGTCCACAAAGGCTTGTTTCTGCATATAAGGGTCAGGTTCCCTTTAATAATGCCAGTGTGCTGTGCAGGTCTGGAGAATCACAGATCTCCACCTGTGGGTGTGTCCAGTCTAATTTAGGAGACTGTCGAAAGTTTGGAATTCAGTCTGAGTGGAGACTGAGGTGAGGACAGCCAGGCTAGGGCTGTGACTGCAGGACCAAACCACTCCTGGAGGAGAGACAGACAGGAGCCTACAGAGTGTCTCTGGGTTCTTGGAAGGAACCACAGCAAGTGGTGTTCGTTGGTAGGACCCAGTGTGTACAGGTGCCAGACCTCTAATAGAGACTGTATTGGACTGGAAGCCCATGGTAGGTGGCAGTACCTGTTTTCCTTTTCAGCCAGGAGAGGCCTGTTATGTTGAATGTTTGCCGTTTATGACAAGTGTTTAAATAAACGGCTGGAATTTTTATAAAGAGACTGTGCACCTGTGTTGCTGAAGTTACCTTGCACCGCTGCAAGTGAGTGGAACCCCCAGGTTGCGGGGTGCAACCTCACTATCTATATATTAGTAATCTACTGTATATTACATAGTGTATTACATATTTACAATTTATTACAGTTTTTTTGTGTTCTAAAATTGTATTCTAATAGATAGATTAACTATCTGATGTTCACATTGTACTACAATAAATTTTTCACTTAAATATAAGCAATATATGTGGGAGTCGGAGTTGTGGAGTCGGTGCAAGGGAAATTGAGGAGTCGGAGTCGCAGGTTTTGCTTACTGACTCCACAGCCCTGATTGCAGGATATAGAGCAAATCTATTTAAATATTTTCTTTACAAATTAACGAGTGGGCAACCATTGGTGAATAAGCCGAGTCAAAACTGGGGAAAAACATCTTTTCACGCTCGCTACATATAGCATATCAGAAATATGTGAATATATCCACATATGTAATATAATTATTTTGTATTCAAACTCACGGCAAGGCAACCTGATGACATTTAACAAGAGAATTGCAGAGAAAATTATGTATACTGCCATCCTTCCCTCAGATATCCACCTCCAGCCTTCAACTTTTGCCTGAAAAAGAAAGAGGTTGCAATATATGAAATACTCCTGACTTTAACAAATCATATCTTTACAAGCCTAGTACTTTTCACATATAGTGTATTTTGAAAATAATTCGGCAAGTTCAAAAGACTTTCCTTGCCAAGGTCCTTAACACAAGAAGTCCCAGAGAGGGGTAATTTAACATTTCTACCATTGGAACCCTATGGAGCTCAAAATTCCTGGGACTTCTAGTGTTAAAATACTAATGACGCAGGGAGAAGACAAGCCAGAGGTAAACTCAATACAACATGTTAATAAAAAAATCCAGCACTTTATGCCAACCTCTTGCTTTCCTAACAGCTTAATAGCTGCCAATTCGCATTAAAATAGCGGCCGTTAAAGGGAACCTGTCAGCAGAAATTTTGCCCTAAACCTAAAAGTTTCCCCTACTGCAGCTCCTGGGCTGCATTCTAGCAAGGTTCCTATAGTTATTCTGCCCCTTTTAGATCCAAATAAATAGTTTATAAAGTGGTACCTTTCAGTTTGAAAATCTTGTTAATTTTACCACGGGGGCGGGCTTTCTGTTGTCCGTTACTATCCCTCCTGCCGCTTTAGGCCATCCCCCAACGCTCATTTACATATCTCAGGACGCCGCCCAGTGCGTACGTGGTCTCGCGCATGTGCCGTGCCACTGTAGCGGGACTGTGCACAGTGGGACCGCTGGTGACGTTGCGCAGGCACGAGATTATGGGCGGCGGTGTGATTTTCATCAGCAAGCTCCCGCCCATAATCTCGTCCCCTCTGCCTCCACCGTTCTGCGCATGCCCTGTCCAGATGACCCAACGTCACCTCTTTCCCATCTAGCCCTGGAACAGGAAATAGATGGGAGGAGCGGAGCAGGACACCACCGATCATCTGGTCATGTGGCCAGGGCATGCGCAGAACAGACGAGGCAGAGGGGGAAAACGCGGGCACGAGATTATGGGCGGGAGCTTGCTGATGAAAATCACAGTGCCGCCCATAATCTCGTGCCTGTGCAACGTCACCAGCGGTCCCACTGTGCACAGTCCCGCTACAGTGGCACGGCGGATGCGCGAGACCACGGACACACTGGGCGGCGTCCTGAGGTATGTAAATGAGCGTTTGGGGACGGCCTAAAGCGGCAGGAGGGACAGTAACTGACAACAGACAGCCCGCCCCCGTGGTAGAATTAACAAGATTTTCAAACCGAAAGGTACCACTTTATAAACTATTTATTTTGATCTAAAAGGGGGCAGAATAACTATAGGAACCTTGCTAGAATGCATCCCAGGAGTTGCAGAAGAGAAAACTTTTAGGTTTAGGGCAAAATTTCTGCTGACAGGTTCCCTTTAAGCAGCCTTAATCCTCAGCACTATTTTAAAGTAGCAGTGAGTAATAAGTAAATAGTGCCCCCAGCAGACAAAAATCCTGTGGGTGACAGCTGTATATGACAACTGACAACCTGCGCCATTGGCCCCAACCGATCAGAGCCAATTAACCCCTCAAATATGACAGCAGGATCCAAGTTGTTAAAAAGGGGGTAACAAACCTATTTTGAATCCAAGGGCCTCCAGCAATTGTAATGGTACTATGGTTGCTATGGTAATCCAGGGTAAAGTGGCCCGTTAGACCCTGCTTATAATAAGCAGGTTCTAAGAGGCTGTGTCAATGAACAACTGACAGGTCTCGCGCACTGCAGTACACGAGTATTGCAATGCATGAGACCAGCAATCAAAGTAAAAAATATTAATTTGCCCCAGTGGGACTAAGTTAAAAAGGAAAACCGTTTCATAAAATGTGTAAAAATAAATAAATAAAACTCAAATCACAAAAATCCATCACACTCTATACTAAAACTGCAGTGCTTGCATTAAAACAAAAATATGTACACATAATTGAAATCGCTGCATCCAGAATATCCCAAACTGTAAAACGGTCCATTATCTTTATTGCAATGTATAGCATTTCAGAGTGCACTTGTCGTTTTTTTTTTTTTTTGTTGACATACGGGGTAGTACCACGTTCAAGAAAAATGGTATAACATATTAGGGGGCCTTTTTGTACCTATTCACCTTGTAAAATAGGAAATCTGGGGTTAAAACAACATTTCAGTAGTAAAAATGTAATTGTTCTTTCTTCACTGCCCAATAGTATAACATTTTGGGACACACCTAGAGAGTGTCAATATGCTCACTGCACCCCATGAATTCATTGAGGGGTGCAATTTGTAAAATGGGGTCAATTGTGGGGGATTTCTGCTGTTCTGGCACCTTAGGGGCTCTGCCAATGTGTCATGACACTCCAAAACTATTCCAACTAAATCTGAACTCAAATATGGCGCTCTTTCCCTTCTTCATGTTGTGCCTCAAAAAGTTTTGACCACATGTTGGGAGATTACCAAAGTCATGAAAAATTGCTCAAATTGTATGGTGCATTTTCTTCTGAAACCTTGTGAAAATGAAAGATTAATAATTAAAGTAACATTTTTGTGATAAAAATGTATGTTTTTTTCCTTTTCACAGGTCAACATAATAAAATAGCACTTGGGGGTTCAAGGTGCTAACCAAACATCTTGATAAAGTCCTTGAAGGGTCTAGGTTCCAAAATGAGGTCACTTGTCGGGGTACAACAGGGGTTCTCCAAACGCGACATGGCATCTGCTGACTTTTTCAGACACTTTTGCGCTCTAAAATTCAAATGGCGCTCCTTCCCTTATGAGCCCTGCTCTGACGCAAAACAGTAAATTTCCACCACACGTGGGGTATCTGTGTACTCAGGAGAAATTGCACAACAAATGGTGCAATTTCTCTTACCCTTGTGAAAATACTAAATTTGGGGCTAATGCAACATTTTTGTGGAAAAAAGTAAAAATTTAATTTTTCCCCTGCGCATTGCTTTAGTTCATGTGAAGCACCTAAAAGGTTAATAAACTTTATGGATGTGGTTTTCAGCAGTTTGAGGGGTGCAATTTTTAGACTGGTGTCAATTTTGGTATTTTATGTCACTTAGGCCTCTTAAAATCACTTAAAAAAAAAAAAAGAAAAGATGTTTCCAAAATTGCACCGATGTAATGTAGACAAGTGGGAAATGTTATTTATTAAATATTTACTGTGACATAACTCTGTGGTTCATTCCCTTCACCCCCTAGTGATTTTCTCTTTTTCATTTTCGTTTATTCCTCCCCTTCTTCCGAGAGCCATAACTTTTACTGTTCCATCAATATTGCCATATGAGGACTTGTTTTTTGCAGGACGAGCTGTACTTTTGAAAATGGAGCCATTAGTTTTACCATATAGTGTACTGGAAAATGGGAAATTCCAAGTGCAGAGAAATTCCAAAAACAGTGTAATTGCACAATTGTTTTTGTGGTCTGTTATTTACAATGTTCACTATATAGTAAAATGGACATGTTAGAATGATGCCTCAGGTCGGTATGAGTTAGTAGATACCAAATATGTATACTTTTATTTTTATCTAAGGAGTGAAAAAAAAAAAAATCTGAACTTCGTCCAAAAAAAGAATTGTGCTTTTGGTGCCATTTTTCAAGACCCCCCCCCTAGCATTCTAATTTTTTGGGATCTGGTGTTTAGTGACAAATTACTTTGTGTCTTGAGCTGACGTGCACATTAACTGATTTCTGAATGTGGCGCTATACCAAATATATGTATTTTTTAATAGGTTTATTTTCAAAAGGGCGAAAAAGTAATGATTTGAACTTTTAGGATTTTTTTTTTTTAACATATTTTTTTTTAAGCCTTTTATTGTTTTACTAGTCCCATAGGGGACATTATCACTGCACAGTCTGATCGCTTGTTAATTTTTGCTGATGTGAGCAGCATCACTTTGATCAGCAGAAATGCTCATCTCCTGTGAGTGCCAGCACAATGTCGGCTCTCACAGGAAGTGAGTTATGGCAGCGTGAGGGGTCATCACCTGATCACGCGCTATTATAGCAACACATAGGTACCACGTGATCGCATCAAGGGGACGTTGGTTGCGGCATGGAGCAGCGCAATCCCCGTCGACTATTTATATCTGCCATGCCATACAGCTAGGTCAATCAATGTGTGGATGAAGGACCACCCCATCAACACCCTGTCATGGCCAGCCCAATCTCCAGACCTAAACCCCATTGAAAACCTCTGGAATGTAATCAAGAGGATAGTCACATACCATCAAACAAAGAACTGCTTACATTTTTGCACCAGGAGTGGCATAAGGACACCCAAAAGCAGTGTCAAAGACTGGTGGAAAGCATGCCAAGACACATGAAAGCTGTGATTAAAAATCATGGTTATTCCACAAAATACTGATTTCTGAACTCTTCCTGAGTTAGGGTGCGACCGCACTTTGCTTTTTACCTGCTTTTTCAACTGCAGCGTTTAATGCCAAAATGGATGTGTTCTGCTTTTCAAGCATTGTCTATGGGAATTTGGGTTTCTAGACCGCACTATGCAGTTCAAACTGCAGCCTTTTTGTGGCAGAAATTTAGGCAAAATCTCAGCTTTGCAGTGCAAAACCCAAATGGCAAAAACAATTGTTTTGCCATTTGGGTCTGTGGAGCTGCACCTCATCTTTGCTGATCTGGCTATCATGGGTATGTGTCCTTGTTTATTTCTCTGACCTGCAATCCTTCTGGCTACTTTTATTGTACTAGGGGCGAACGTTCTCCCCTTCCCTACTTCAGTGTAGCATAGTGCATGTGCAGTGGGCACTTTCTGTACCATCTCTCTGCCCAGTATTTTTTGCACTACGTTGCACCCCACTTGATTTATATGGTAACTATTGCAGTTTTAGAGCTATTTTCAGAGTTATGATTTTGTGACACAGGTTCCCAGCCAGTAATTGATGTGCTTTTGCACATATTCAGCATAGGTGTGCAGTTCCTCTCCTTTTGTATCCTCTCCAGCACTCTTTTTGAACCTTTTTAATCTGTGTGTTTTTTATACAACTGATTAATAAACTTTGTATAATTATTTGCATTAAGGTAGTGGTTATGACTCGTTTTCTTTTGGTCTTTTGATATTTATGGAGTCTCTACCGTGGATTTATTACCCTTGTTGTCCTTGTTGTCCTATATAGGGGTTATGGTGATCGGATGTGACCAACCAAAAATTTCCCCCACCTGTTCAGATGTTGTTTATAACTATTGGAAATGTAGCATACAATGTAAAGATACCCGAATGATAGCTGTATTTAGTGCTTACCGAAAATTTGCGTACCATCCAGCCGTGCTTTCCTCAAGTTTCTCATATTCAATGGCCTAAAATAAATACCAAAAAAATTGATTATGATCTTCATTCACATACCAAATTTCATCAGAGGAGCAATCTCCAACTTTCAAAATTGGAAGAAGCAGAATCTATTACACTTACAGACAAAAGTATTGGGACACCTACATATTACACCCAGGGAAGTGTTATGACATCCCATTCTAAATCCCTAGTCATTAATATGGAGTTGCTCTCCCTTTGCAGATATTACAGCTTACACTCTAGAAAGGCTTTTTAAAGAATTTTGGGGTATTTCTGTGCAGATTTTTGTCCATTCATCCAGAAGAACATTAATCAGCTGTCACAGACTTTCCCCTGTTGCAAAGTTTTGTGACATGTTCTGGGTCAGAGTTTTACTTTCTTGTGGGACTCTTCAGATTAAATGAATTCCCTTTCCTTTGGGGAGAAGAGTTAATTCAAGCAACTCCTGTCAGGTGGGGACCACTCCCAGGTTGTATAAAT
Organism: Anomaloglossus baeobatrachus; assembly: GCF_048569485.1. Taxonomy (NCBI): domain Eukaryota; kingdom Metazoa; phylum Chordata; class Amphibia; order Anura; family Aromobatidae; genus Anomaloglossus; species Anomaloglossus baeobatrachus. The sequence continues at coordinate 262,999 of NW_027441895.1, forward strand.
ACCCTCTACGTCCAACAGAGGGTGCTGGTTATTTTCTATCATTAGGAAGCTTGGACAGGAGGTGGAAGGAGCTGTTATTTACTCTCTCAGTTCTTCTATTAGTTGCAGCAGTGGAGTTTGCTGCAGCATTCTCAATTATGTTTGTTCTGTTTTGGAAGTTACCCAGTAGCCGGTTTATTCCCCCTTTTTATTTTGTCTCCCCTTGTGCACTTTTTGTGGCTCTTTTGTGAGTGGTTTCCGTGTGTACGAGTAAGTTTTGTTGTTGTTGTTACTCCTGTCTGTCCATATTTATTGGTGGGGTGCTGACTCCTGTTTGTGCCCTTTACCCCCGGGTGGTGGGTTGTGGAGAGGGGGTCTCATAACATCAGGGATGAGGACAGGAGAAAGGGCCTAGGGTGGTGACCTGGACCTCCCTACCATCAAGGGTACCTCCAGGGTTAGTGTGAGCGGAGGGGCCCCAGCTTTAGGGCCAATATAGGCTCCCCATGGGGTCCCCAGTCACTTTCCTGACATCAGGTCAGCCACTGATGTTGAAAGAGGGGTTCTAGCTTGCAATCTTTACTTTAACCTTAAGGTGTTTAATAGAGTTAGGGTGCGCTCACATTACTGTGTAAAACAGGCAAATGCAATGCTAGAAAATGTTGCATTGCACTCAAAACCAATATTATTCAATGAAGCAGAGCAGATCTGCGATGTTCTTTTATGCCGATTAGGCATAACAATTGCAACATGCTGAAAGTGCCTCTGCAAATGGAATCACGCGCACCCACACAAGTCATCAGACTGCACTGATGCCATCAGAATCCGATATACGCAGAGACCGGCAATGGAGAAGATGGAGATATTAATCTCTCCATGTTCTCTTCACATGTGCTCCAATTCTGGCATGTGAGAGAATTGGAGAACAGTGAATGACACTCGGCACACGCTTGCAGCAAAGTTTAAGCCGAGTGTCATTAGCATATTGCATCCAATTCTATCTCTGCGGATGCCATATGCTCGAGTGACCCCGTCTTAAGGTCAGGACTGTTTGAGGGCCAGTGAAGTTCTTCCACACCAAATTCACCCAACCAAGTATTTTTTGGACTTTCATGAACTGACTTGTTACAATGGCGACATACTCCGAAAACACCATGATGAATTCAGTGATGTTAGAAGTATCTATTTTTTTAATAAGTGTATATAGAAACAGATGGCACGTTTAGAGATTGAATTCTATATTCCTGTGCCACAGAGATAAAAAGGAAACCTGAATTCAAGGATTAAGTAGTTCCCATACTTGCCCCGCAGTGTGAAGCATCATTCATGTGTGTGTTGTATCAGTGTTTTTTTTTCCAAGAACAGATTATGAACAGATTATGAACATATTGAACATATTATAAACGATGGGGCTATTCACATGTCAGTTTCTCTGGAGTCACAGATGAGAAATGTCAATGTAAGTCTATGGGAAGGGGTTCCCGACGTATGGGTATGTCATGGCAATCGTGTGGGACACAGAAGCTGTGCCTGTGCAATTGACGCAGTGACCTCAGCTTACATGATAGCCAAGCCCCGGCTCTCACAGCAAGGAGCGGTGCCTGGGAAGGTTAACCCCCTAAATGCTGCAATCAATAGCAATCCCAGCATTTAGGGGCTCCCTCAATCAAGCAATCAGTACCCCATTAATGTGATCATGGGGGCCCTATCATTGCCATGGAAACCCAAAGTCATCATGATGACCTCTGTCACCTAGCTATGGAAAGCCTCTGAGATCACGCCAGGAACATGATCTAAAAGGCTTTTGTCAGTGCAGTGCTGACAGGTATATTGCAATACACTTATACCTGAGATCAAAGCAATAAAAGTTAAATGTCCCATATAGAAAATATACAGTAAGAATATATTATATAATATATATTATATTTATATATGTATAAAACAAAAAAACAACCCAGAAACATATGTACAAAAAAAAGTAAAATATTATACCAATAAATGCATATATTTTATGTAAAAACAAAAATATACTTCAAAAGTACACAAAATTTAGAATCGCGTCCGGAGCAACAAGCAAAGCTGTGGAGTCGGAGTTCATTTTGGTGGAGTCGGTATAACATGGACCGACTCCTAAAATATATAATAAATTGGGGACAGTAGTTCAATGCAGAATGTGCTGAATATTTTTTCATAGGAATTTGGGAAAGTTATGAAATGTCCTATAAATGGCTGTTCTATTCCTGATCTAAGGGGTACTTTGCACGTTGCGACATCGCTACTGCGATCTCGTTGGGGTCAAATCGAAAGTGACGCACATCCGGCGCCGGTAACGACGTCGCAATGTGTAAAGCCTAGAACAGACCTGGGCAAGGAGCGGCCCACGGGCCACATCCGGCTCTCCTACTCTCTGACCGGCCCTCCTGGTTCAGGGCGTCCTTGCTGGCCGGTCACTGATGAGAGCAATCTGACCTGTTGTCTGGAGCACCAGGCTCCGGGGAGGTCCCTGGTCAGATCGCCGTCATCACACGCTGCGTGCCGGGCTGGGAGCGATCCTGCAGCGCCGCACAGTGTAGGCAGCGGAACTCAGGAATTTGTCCTCTGTTCTCTGCCCGGCAGATGCTCTGTATGACACACGCGCGCCCTGATGTCGTTAGTACGGCACACGTGTCTCATTTGAAAAGTTCCTGCCCGGCAGGAGAAGAAGCTGCAGCAGCCGGGGCCGTACGGAGAGAAGCAGCGGCGGGGGCATCTAGGAAAACAAGCATCGGCACAGCCTGTGCATGTAAAAGAGAAGCAGCTCAGCGGGGGCACATACGGAGGTGCCTGAGGAGGGACAGTAAGAAGGGAGAGGTGAGTGGTTACTAGTAACCTGCGGGGACAATGGGGGGCGGGAGGAATTGGGGGAGGGGGTAACTGTTGACAAATATTTGGGGTGTATTGATGTACAGGGGCGGACTGGTCATTGACGCAGGGGGGCAATTGCCCCCCGGGCCGGTCTATGAGCAGTAGTTTCCGGCCACCCGACTATCTGTCTCATTGGTGTGTGCGGCCGCTCCTGCCCTGAAGCTCCCTGTCTGCAGTGACAGGAGGCCGGCAGCTGCACACTGCTCTACGGAAGCTGCATTCAGCCACTCACACGGAGCAGACCTGGGGGCAGGGCCGGAGCTTCACTTCAAAGAAGCTGATTCCTGACTTCCTGCACTGCTTCTGCTCTCCGCTGAGCCCGGCTCCACTGCATGTACAGACACTTTTTTTTTTTTTAAGGTAAATATACATACGTGGTTCTGTGTTTGTGCTTTGTTGATGTGTGTGTGTGTGTGTGTGTATGTGTATGTATGCATGTGTATAGGAGGCCTGGCTGTGTGTGTATGTATGTATGCATGTGTATAGGAGGCCTGGCTGTGTGTGTGTGTGTATGTATACATGTGTATAGGAGGCCTGGCTGTGTGTGTGTATGTATGTGTATAGGAGGCCTAGCTGTGTGTATGTGTATGTATGTATGCATGTGTATAGGAGGCCTGGCTGGGTGTGTGTGTGTATGTATGTAGGAGGCCTGGCTGGGTGTATGTATGTATACATGTGTATAGGAGGCCTGGCTGTGTGTGTGTATGCATGTGTATAGGAGGCCTGGCTGTGTGTGTATGTATGTATGTATGCATGTGTATAGGAGGCCTGGCTGTGTGTGTATGTATATGTATAGGAGGCCTAGCTGTGTGTATGTGTATGTATGTATGCATGTGTATAGGAGGCCTGGCTGGCTGTGTGTGTGTGTATACATGTGTATAGGAGGCCTAGCTGTGTGTATGTATGTATACATGTGTATAGGAGGCCTGGCTGTGTGTGTGTATGCATATGTAAAGGAGGCCTGGCTGTGTGTGTGTGTGTGTATGTATACATGTGTATAGGAGGCCTGGCTGTGTGTGTATGTATGTGTATAGGAGGCCTAGCTGTGTGTATGTGTGTGTGTGTGTATGCATGTGTATAGGAGGCCTGGCTGTGTGTGTGTGTATGTGTATAGGAGGCCTGGCTGTGTGTGTGTGTATGCATGTGTATAGGAGGCCTGGCTGTGTGTGTGTGTATGTGTATAGGAGGCCTGGCTGTGTGTGTGTGTGTGTGTGTGTATGCATGTGTATAGGAGGCCTGGCTGTGTGTGTATGTATGAATGTATGCATGTGTATAGGAGGCCTGGCCGTGTGTGTGTGTGTGTGTGTATACATGTGTATAGGAGGCCTGGCTGTGTGTGTATGTATGTGTATAGGAGGCCTAGCTGTGTGTATGTGTATGTATGCATGTGTATAGGAGTGTATAGGAGGCCTGGCTGTGTGTGTGTCTGTGTGTGTATGTATGTATGTGTATAGGAGGCCTGGCTGGCTGTGTGTGTGTGTATGCATGTGTATAGGAGGCCTGGGTGTGTGTGTGTGTGTGTGTATGTATGCATGTGTATAGGAGGCCTGGCTGTGTGTGTATGTATGCATGTGTATAGGAGGCCTGGCTGTGTGTATGTATGCATGTGTATAGGAGGCCTGGCTGTGTGTATGTATGCATGTGTATAGGAGGCCTGTGTGTGTGTGTGTGTGTGTGTATGTATGTAGGAGGCCTGGCTGTGTGTGTGTATGCATGTGTATAGGAGGCCTGGCTGTGTGTGTATGTATGTAGGAGGCCTGGCTGTGTGTGTGTGTGTATGCATGTGTATAGGAGGCCTGGCTGTGTGTGTGTGTGTGTGTGTGTGTGTGTGTGTATGTATGTAGGAGGCCTGGCTGTGTGTGTGTATGCATGTGTATAGGAGGCCTGGCTGTGTGTGTATGTATGTAGGAGGCCTGGCTGTGTGTGTGTGAGTGTGTGTGTATGTATGCATGTGTATAGGAGGCCTGGCTCTGTGTGTGTGTGTGTATGTGTATAGGATGCCTGGCTGTGTGCGTGTGTATGCATGCATGTGTATAGGAGGCCTGGCTGTGTGTGTGTGTGTGTGTGTGTGTGTGTGTGTATGCATGTGTATAGGAGGCCTGGCTGTGTGTGTGCGTATGTGTATAGGAGGCCTGGCTGTGTGTGTGTGTGTGTGTGTGTGTATGTATGTATGTATGTAGGAGGCCTGGCTGTGTGTGTGTGTATGCATGTGTATAGGAGGCCTGGCTGTGTGTGTGTATATGTATGTATGTAGGAGGCCTGGCTGTGTGTGTGTATGCATGTGTATAGGAGGCCTGGCTGTGTGTGTGTATGTATGCATGTGTGTAGAAGGCCTGGCTGTGTGTGTGTGTGTGTGTATGCATGTGTATAGAAGGCGTGTGTGTGTGTATGTATGTGTGTGTGTGTCTATATAATATATATATATATATATATATATATATATATATATATATATATATATATATATATATATATATATATATATATATATATATATATATATATATTATATTATATAGACACACACACACACACACACACACACACACACACACACACACACACACACTATGCCGGACCACTATAACTAACTCTGTTCTGCATCTTATATATATATATATATATATATAGGACCACAAAGACGCCGTGACTCAAATAGTCCGATCAAAACAGCTTTATTGTCCTCGCTGTACATGTAAATGGACCCGGAACACAGCCGGGTTATGCACCGTCCATACGGGTCCCCGTCACACAGGCACCCCTTGCCGTAGGAGACGGTCTTACGATGCCCCGTTCGACTGTTCCAAGAGGGTCCACAAACTTATAATCGCTCCACGCAGGCCTGGAGCTTTTCCAGGCTTCCGACTCTGCAGCTTACAGAGCAGACTCTAGTACAAGTTCATAGTAGGAGTTTAACCACTTTCCTCTCTCTCTGGCACCTGGTAGCAGACACCTCTAGCTGAGGTTCCTTCTTGGCCCCAGGGCCCTCTGCAGACCCCTGGGTCTGTGTCTCCTCCAGGAGAGGTTCGGCCTTACAGCCCTAGTCTGGCTGCACTCACCTCAGTCTGAATATCTGAGTCCTGTGCTCAACCTCCACACAGGATGCTCCATGCAGAGCTCTCGGCTCTGCTCTCACTCTCCCTTCGAACACACACTGCCAGTCTCCTAAATCAAGCTGGCCACACCCACAGGTGGAGGTCTGTGAATCTCAGCCTTGCACAGCACCCTGGGATTATTAAAGGGAACCTGACCCTTATGTGTAGCAAGAAGCCTTTGTGGACTACAAGTCCCATAGCAACCTCTTCCGTTTAGATATCGCCGGTACCTACTCCACTGTGACATATAGCGACCATTTACCACATTGGTGGTCGCTACCTCACACTATATATATATATATATATGTAGATCCGAGTTAATTATATTGGTCCGGTCCTCTGAAACCATCCCAATTTCTTATGCAGTCCCATTGAAAAATGAATTGCCCACCCCCTGGCCTAGAAGCACGTTCGCAAAAGCGTCGAAAATCGGTGATCTGTGTAGTGTCGGTCATTTTCATAATTCCGCTGCAGCGACAGGTACGATGTTGTTCCTCGTTCCTGCGGCAGCACACATCGCTGTGTATAAAGCCGCAGGAGCGAGGAACATCTCCTTACCTGCGTCCCGCCTGCAATGAGGAAGGAAGGAGGTGGGCTGGATGTTTACGTCCCGCTCAACTCCGCCCCTCCTCTTCTATTGGCCGCCTGCCGTGTGACGCCGTACGACCCGCCCCCTTAGGAAGGAGGCGGGTCGCCGGCCAGAGCGACGTCGCAGGGCAGGTAAGTGCGTGTGAAGCTGCCGTAGCGATAATGTTCGCTACGGCAGCTATCACAAGATATCGCATCTGCGACGGGGGCGGGGACTATCACGCTCGGCATCGCTACATTCGGCTAGCAATGTCGCAGCGTGCTAAGTACCCCTAAGGCTGCATTCACACACAGCGTTTTTGCTGCGTTTTTTGAGGATACGTTTGTCAGCTGCAAAAGATCAGCTTTTTAAAATTGCATCACCTGAAAGGTTTTTGAGCTCATAGATAATATTTTCAATAGCAAAAGCAGATTAGAAAAACGCCACACAAACTGACATGCTCATTCTTTGTATACTGTCTGTATTTTATAACGAGGTTAAAGGTAAACATAAAATGAGGTGTAGCAAGCATTGAAATTCCTTATTTTACAATTTGCCATTTTTAACAAACAATAGGCTTTAGATATAATTTGAAAGGTAAAATAAAAAAAAAAAAATATACAACTCTACGATTCCTAGCAACTATTACTATGCCAAAAGAAACATACTGCAAATATAAGGCAAATTTTGCAAACAGTAAGAAAATTCAAACAACTAATATATGTAGAAAAAAAAGCAAAAACCCAAGAGAATAACATCAAAGGTCGTAGATCTTAAGGGTTGGGTTAAATGTAAGAGACCACAGATACCACCTCTCAGCATATCTAGAAAAGTTACCTTCCTTCGGGGCTATGTTGTACTCATAGATGTTGTGTAAGGAAAGCCTATCTATAACTTCTTGTATTATAAAACACGATGTAATAAACTATGTAAGTGGCAAACAACAGTTTTCAACAAAAACATACTAAATAACATTTAGTATATTGCTTATACTTGAGTGAAAAATGTATTCTATCATAAAAATGATTAAATGTCTGATGTTCACATTGTACTACAATACATTTTTCACTTAAATATAAGCAATATATGTGGGAGTCGGAATCGTAGTCGGTGCAAGGGAAATTGAGGAGTCGGAGTCGAAGGTTTGGCTTACCGACTCCACAGCCCTGGCAACAAGATCTATAAAATTGCTGCACTACTAAACCCAGGAAAAAAAATGCACAAAACTAAAACTATGTATATATATTTTTTTTTTAATACAGCTGACAAAAATGTGGAATAAAATGTGATCAAAAAGTCATATAAATAAAAATTGTAACACTCAAAACTAGTGATGAGCGATCCTGCCAAGGATCGGGTCAAGATCGCCCAACCCGCCTGAGGTCACCGATTGGATTGGTGATCCTTGCCGATCCTAGCTGAACCCATTAAATTCAATGGGAGGCAAAAGTGATGTATTGTAAAATTGTTTGATGGGGGAACTGTAATAGAAAGAAAATAAAAAGGGTTAAAGCAGTACATATTTACCGAGTGTCCATGAGGCTGCAGTGCTACTTTCGAGTCCGCTAATTATCCCTCATCCATATTCACTGCTTTCCCCTTACACCGGCATCTTTGATTAAACTTTTACCACGACCCGACCCTCTGAGACAAGTGTCTGTGCTTGGTTGAAATAAAAAACGCTGTGTCCTTATACTGGTGATAAATAAATACTTAAAAAAACAAAACAAAAAAACGGTATGTGGTTCCCCATAATTTTGTTTCCCAGTTAAGATAAAGCCAGCTGGGGGCTGGTATTCTCAGGCTTAAAAAGACCATGCTTATTGGCCCCCAAGCCTAAAAATAGCAGCCTGCAGACAGCCAGGATAGCCGCATCAACTAGATGCGACTATCCCGAAACTTCAATTGGCTCTTCCCGATTGCCCTGGTGCGGCAGCAATCAGAGTAGTAATGGGTTCATAACAGCTATGAGCTGCCACTAAGCCCTGGATTAGTGATGGGCAGGGGTCTATGAGATCCCCCATCACTAATCATATAAGTAAAAAGAAATAAAACACAAACACGGAAAAATCCTTTACTTAAAAAAACAGTCTTGACTGCAGCCAATCAGAGATGCCAGTGGGCAGGGAAAGCGGTGAATACGTATAAGAGATAATCATTGTCCCCGGAAGAAGCGCTGCAGCTGCGGGGAGACTCGGTATGTCCTGCTTTAACCCTTTTGTGTCTTTCTCTTTTTTTTTTTTTTTTACAGTAGCCAATCACAGTCATACCAATACTTGACATCACTGTGATGGGTAGGTAGAGGATGGTTTTACCATCCGAATATTTACCGATCCTTGGCAAGATCACCCACTTTTGCGGTAAATGTTCGGATGTCCAATCCCAATTCGGTCAAAAATCGTACGATTTTAACATTTTCCGATCTTTGCTGATCAGGATTGCTCATCTGTACTGAAAACGTCATCTTGTCCTAAAACTAAAAACAAAACAGCCATACAGCTCAGTCAGCTAAATAATAAAAAAAGCTATATTTCTCAGCCTACAGCAATTCAGAAACTTTTTTTTCTATAAAATAGTTTTTATAGTTTAAAAGAAGCAAAAAAAAGTATAATTTTGGTAGGCTGTAATTGTGGTGACCTGAAGAATAAAGCGGTCATCACTTGGTGAACAGTGTAAAAAAAAAAAAAAAGAATAAAATGCTGAATTGATGTTTCTACATAACTTTGCCTCACAAAAGGTGGAAACGAAAGTGATCAAAAAATGCGTCCTAAAATTTTACCAATGAAACTCCAACACATCCCACAGAAAACAAGCCCTCACATGACAATTGTCAGCACAAAAATAAGAATATTAGAGCCTTCAAATTTTGGTGAAAAACATTTATCTATTTAACAGTGTTTTTAGTGTGATAGTAGCCAAATATAAAAACACAATATAAATCTGGTATTGCTGAAATCGTTCTGACCATTAGGAATGAAGACGCCTAATCATGTATTCCATAAGGTATAAGGAGTAAAAAATAAAGCCAAGTCTTCAACTGCTGTTGATTTGTTTATTCTTCCTCCCAAAGATCGCACCATAATGAGGCAGAAGGGGTTCACATTGAGCTCTTGTCTGGCCTGTGGTCCGGCGGTGTCTATCTTTTTACGCGTCTATGTAGGCATGCACGATAGTGTGGTGAACAAGAGAATTGTTCACCTTTAAGATGGACACCGCTAAACAGAGGCCAAATGGAATCCGGAGTAACAGTGCTGCCTCATTAGTGAGCGATTCACATATTTCAGAGAAGTAGATGGAAACCGTGATGTAAGTGCTCAGTATAGAGCACAGGATAAACGTAAACTGATCCAAAACATTCTGTACCCTAAATTGACAAATAGCATTCAGTTCAACCCACAAAAACACAATTCCCCACTCAGGTGTGTCATATGTTGAAGGAAATATTGGGGGCGTTCACGTTATTGGTAGCACAAAAGACTAATGAAAAGCGTTATGGCTCCTCCTCAAAACAGAAATCCAGCAAAATCTGTGCTCCCAAATTTACATACTCCCCTCCCTTCTGTGCCTAAGGCCCCTTCACACTTTTGTGTCTCCAGTACATGTGACGTCCGTTTTCACACGTACCAGAGACATAGGCACACGTAGACCCATTAAAATCAATGGGTCTGCGCACACATCGGTGTTTTCACATGGACCGTGTGGGGCATATATGTGTCCGCGTGCTCCACACGTAGACATGTCTGTTTTTCTCTGGCAGCACGGATGTCACATGCACCGCACGGATGTGCTCTGTGTGACATCAGTGTGACACGTACTGGAGAAAACCACATTTCTGTGAAATAAAATTAATTTCTATACTCACCTTCTTCAGCCCTGCTGTTTCTGCCGCTGCTGTGACTTGCTTACGACCCCCGCCCATTATACTCTTCACATATTCACTGCACTTCGGGCCGGAAGCAGCAGCAGGGAGTCAGCAGGGACGGAGACGGCAGAGTGAAAGACATCAGCACCACGGATAGCAGCAACCAGGACAGGTGAGCAGAAAGTTCCTGCTCTCCATGTGTTATCACGGATAGCACACAGAACATTTGTGAGCCAAAATCACGGCACATGGAGGGCCGTACGCAAATTTACATATCCGTGCAAAACGTGCATGATTTTCATGTACGTGGAAAGAGGCGTAAGCCACAGTTAACGTCCATATGTTGGCATTATTGTAGTGAGTAGTGCCCATTTAATTTACGAGGTGTGTGTCTCCAGAAGCATGGGTTGTTCACAAGAGAACTAAGAGAGATAAGAGAACTACAATATACTGGGCACGACAAGGGCTTATTTGCTATTTTTAATTCTCCCACATTCACTGCATTTGACTTCATGGGTGTTCCCTTCCCTCTAGAGTCCTGCCGTATTACCAAACAATACTGTACGGTCACTGTATTGCCTCGTTCAGGAGAAATGGTGCAACATATTATGATGCATTTATTGACTTATTCCCCTTGTGAAAATAGGAAATCTGGGGTTAAACCAAAATTTTAGTTGTAAAAATGTAATTATTTTTTCTTCATCTCCTAAAGCCTAAGCCATACGGCGAGAAAATCGGTGCGAGTGGAGTGCGATAAAACATCGCATTCCACTCGGACCAAATTTAGCCTGTGTGTCAACGCACATGAGCGATTATTTTCTCAGCCCTAATCTGACCGAGAAAACAATCACAGCATGCTGCGATTGTAGTGCGAGACTCTTTTCTCTCGCACCCATTCAAGTGAATGGGGCGAGAGAAAAATCACGGTACACCAGTGTACCGCGTGTGCAGAGCGAGAATCGCAATAGCCGGCTACGGAGGAGAGAAGGGAGATAAATCCCTCCCTCCCCTACTCCGTGCCGGCCTGCCCCTCTGCAGCGCTGGCCCGCCCCTCCTCAGAGGCGGCTCGCAGCTGAGGTCCATTCGCACAGTCGGACCTCACTTGCATGGATACTAGCATGACACTCGCCTCCTGCTGTTCTGCCAGCGCGAGCAGAGTGTCATGCGAGCATCATAGTAGTGCCCCATGTGGCCCTGACCTAATAGTGTAAAATTTTATGACACACCTGTAATGTCAATATGTTCACTGCGCCCCTAGAAGAATTCATTGAGGGGTGCAGTTTTTTAATGGGTCACTTGTGGGGGGTCTATGCTGTTCCGACACCTCATGGGGGTTTGCCAATGTGTCATGGAACCTCTAAATTATTCCAGCTAAATCTGAACGCCAATATGGCACTCCTTCCTTTTTTCACTTTGTACTGCGCCTCAAAAGTAGTTTTTGATCACATATGGGGTACTGCTGTACTGAGAAGAAATTTCACAACAAATTGTATGTGTCACTATCTCTCGTTACCCTAGTGAATTTAAAAAAATTGGTGTTAACGCAACATTTGTGAAGTTAAAAAATTTATTTTTTCATTTTCGCAGCTCAACTTTATAAAATCCTGTGAAGCACCTAAAAGTTCGAGGTGCTCACCAAACATCTAGGTAAATTAATTGAGGGGTCTAGTTTCCAAAATGGGGTTACTTGTGGGGGGATATCAGGGAATCTCCAAACGCAACATGGCGTCTGCTAATAATTTCAGCCAATTTTGCATTCAAAAAGTCAAATGGCGCTCCTTCCTTTCCGAGCCCTGTGGTGTGCCCAAACAGCAGTTTTCCCACCACATAATGGGCTATTGGCGTACTCAGGAGAAATTGCACAACAAATTGTACAGTGCATTTTCTCCTTTTACCCTTGTGAAAATGAAAGATTTGGGGTTAAAGCAACATTTTTGTTCTAATGATGTAATTAATTTTAAGGCTCAACATTATAACATTCTGTGAAGCACCTGAGGGTTTAGGTGCTAATCAAACATCTTGATAAATTCCTTCAGGGGCCTAGTTTCCCTTCACATTGCTTTAGTTCATGTAAAGAACCTAAAGGATTAATAAACTTCTTGGATGTGGTTTGGAGCAGTATGAGGTTTGCAGTGTGTGTGCAGTGACATCCAGGAGGTCATTGGAGTTCCCAATGACCTCTGATGACCTCCTAATGACACCCGCACTACAGCGGGTGTCACGGCGGTGACTTTATTGATTTCATCAGCGTTCATTAGTAACTCCGATGACCTCCTAGACGTCACTGCACACACTGCTTGCTGGATACTCACCTGTCACCGAAAATACTGTCCCCGGCGCGGTCCCTGGCGATGCTCCTGCTTCCAGGTCCAAGGTGCAGTGAATATGCAATGAGCATAATTAGCGGGGGGTCAGAAGCAGGAGAAAGCGAAGCTGTAGGAAGAAAGCAGCGCTGGATACAGGTGAATATAGAAAATCTTTTTATTGCAAAGACACGTGTTTTCTCCGGTACGTGTCACACTGATCACATCAGTGTGCGATCCGTGATGCCGAAGAAAAAATGGACGTGTGTGGGTGCGGGGACATGTGGGACCACACAGACGTGTGTGTGTGTAACTCTACAGAATAACATGGGTGCATATGGCAACCGTGTTAGAAAGGGATGTTACAAGTACCTGAAACATGGACGTCTGAAACTGGCCTAAAAGATAGTGATGCCCCCGTACAATGACTGCTGCCCCTCGCTTGCCCTAAACAAATTCTAACAAGTAAAACAGGAAAGTCCAGCTCAAAAGAACAGTTGTTTCTTTTCTTGAGAATTTCAAGTACACGGGACATTATAGCGTTTTCCTTGTGAAAAATTTTAAGTCCCGTGTACTTGAAATTGTTAAGAAATAAAGAAGCAATGTTCATTTGAGCTGGACTTTCCTGTTTCACTTGTACGATTATCAGGCCGTGGCAGGGTCTCTGTTCTGGCTCTGAACAGAGAGTGGATGCAGAGATGGTGAGCTGGATTTGTTGCTACTATTACTAAACAAATTCTATTTTTTTTTTAAATTTTTTTATTTATCCACAAACTCGAGCTTGGATAAAAAATAGTAAAAATCAAGTATACAGGTACAACAAAATCAAATAATCTGAAACATATGCCTCAGAGCCTGATAGGCAGAATGGGCCCACCACAAGCTCAAGTCTGGAACTAAGTTTTAATAGAGCTATAAAGGATATAATCCATGAACAAAAAAAGAAAGAAAAAGAAAAGCGACAATTAAAAGGAAAGAACAAGAAAAGAAGGGCACAAACATGCATACTGGGGATGTCTAGGGTGGACGCAGGGGGGAATCTAGTGAAATCCAAGGGAAAGGGGGAGGGAACTCCAACCCCCAAGGGCACAGGCACCCAGTACCCAAAATATTCTATCTTCCGGTCATCAGCGCCTCATAATTCTCTATATATTTAAAATCCAGCCAAGGAAACCAGGTTGTGTAAAAGAGCTCATACCGATCATAGATAGAGGACATCATATCCTCCATTTGCATGAGGTTATTGACCCTAGAGGCCCACATGGCCAGTAAGGGGGGAGTGTCAGACTTCCATTTCAGAGGGATGCACAAGCTAGCGTCCATCACCAAAAATCTTAGCAGAGAATGCTTAGGTTCTGTGCGCACGTTGCGTATTTTCATGCAGTTACGCTGCGATCTGCACTGCAGCGTAACTGCATGTGTCCTGCGACCCCAGCACAATCTATGAAGATTGTGCATGAGACGTTCGCACGTGGCGTATTAGAACGCAGCGCTTCGGCTGGTGCCCGAAGCGCTGCGTTCTAAGAAGTGACATGTCACTACTTTTGTGCGCTTTGCATGCAGCCCCCGCTCTGTCTATGGGAGGGGCTGCACTCAGAGCGCATGAAATCGGCTTTTCATTACGGACTCTTTCTGCAGCGATTTGAAGCGCACGTGTGCTGTTCAAATAGCTGCAGAAATTTCTGCAGGGACAGAACGCAACGTGCGCACATAGCCTTATAGTTGTTTATTGATGACTCCGACAGCTGCAACAGAAACCGTTCCGGAACCAGCTCCTGAGTCGTACCAGTCACATACTTTAATCACTCCCCCCACATCCAACCAGAACCTCTGTAAAGCGGGGCAAGACCAAAAGATGTGTACAAAATCAAGCTCTCCCTCACAAAATGTCTAGCAAGAGTGATGCGTCCCCGGGAAATCTGATGCAGTTTGGTCGGGACCCTATACCATCTCGCTAATAAATTAAAGTTAGCTTCTTGATCTAATTGAAGCCTTGTGGGCAAAGACCAAGATTGTCCCTATTTGCTCGTCCGACAGTGTGATCCCCACCCAGGTCCCTCTCCCACTTTCGTAGATACTCCGAGGGAGAAGCATCCTCTAGATTTGACAGAGGGCATAGACCAGAGAGAGAGAATGCGGCACTGTTCCCCCTCCCAAACACACCTTCTCGAACTCAGTGGGGGGCCAACGTAATGGTCAAAAGTGGGTAGGGAGCAAATAAAGTGTTTGAGTTGCATAGATCTCCATAGCACGAGCGAGCCCGGTGACTCCGCGTCCTGAAGATCAGCCAAAGAAGGCTACCCGCACCCAGTCCCAAACTGACAAGCTCTGAACCTGGTACCTATAATCTAACTGCTGAAAACTGGATCTGCAATGCTGGGGAGGAACTCAGGGGAGCCTATAATGGGTGAGAGCGGAGAGGGCACAGGGAGCAAGTACTTTCTGAACGTACATTGAGAGCAACACTCCAACGTTGCACCGATGGTCTGATGGGACCTCAAAGTCTGGGAGGGAATGTTTGTGACTCAAAGAGCGGCCGAGAGAAAGATATTCAAAAAGCTTTCCTTCTTCCTGGGAATGACCTCTCCCAGCAAGGGTGACAAGCTACTCGCCACTATCCTCGTAAATAACGTCAAGTCAGCATTAAGGAGGGAAATGGGGAGGTAGCTTGAGGAAAGGGTGAGATCCTTACCCTCCTGTGGAATCACTACGATTTTGGCAGCCATCGTATCCCTGGGCAGGGGAGGCGAGGGGGGAAAGGGTCACATTGTTGAAGGCCTGTAAGAATGCTGAGTAGAGGAGAGGACCCATATTCTTATAATAAATTCATGGAAATACATCTGGTCCCAGGGCTTTCCCCAACAGGGAATACTTGATAGCAACCACAAGCTCTGACTCCGAGATCGGTCTCTGCAGCTCCAAGTGATCCCCAGGTCTGATCCGCTTCATACCCGACCTATGGATATACACCTCTATATGTTTGCGGAGGTCCTCTAGGGACTTCTCCGACCGGAGGGTGTCGATGGAGCAGAGTAAGAGTAAAAGTCCCTAAATGCCACTGCAATTTCCTTAGGCAGGACTGCTGACCCTCCACCAGAAGACCGCACTAAAGGGACATACCCCTTTAGCCTCTGAGTCCATAATGTTCTTGCGAGGGTTCTGCTGCTCGTTTCCAAACTTGTAAAGAAGGGAATTTTGTTACTTACCGTAAATTCCTTTTCTTCTAGCTCTTATTGGGAGACCCAGACGATTGGGGTATAGCTACTGCCCTCCGGAGGCCACACAAAGCACTACACCAAAAGTGCAAGGCCCCTCCCCTTCTGGCTATACCCCCCCGTGGTATCACGGGTACTCCAGTTTTAGTGCCAAAGCAAGAAGGAGGAAGCCAACAACTGGTTTAAACAAATTAACTCCGAGTAACATCGGAGAACTGAAAAACCGTTCAACATGAACAACATGTGTACCCGCAAACAGCAAAAACAATCCCGAAGGACAACAGGGCGGGTGCTGGGTCTCCCAATAAGAGCTAGAAGAAAAGGAATTTACGGTAAGTAACAAAATTCCCTTCTTCTTCAGCGCTCTATTGGGAGACCCAGACGATTGGGACGTCCAAAAGCTGTCCCTGGGTGGGTAAAGAAATACCTCATGTTAGAGCTGCAAAACAGCCCCCCCCTACGGGGATGTCACTGCCGCCTGCAGGACTCTTCTACCTAAGCTGGCATCCGCCGAAGCATAGGTATGCACCTGATAATGCTTGGTGAAAGTGTGCAGACTCGACCAGGTAGCTGCCTGACACACCTGTTGAGCCGAAGCCTGGTGCCGTAATGCCCAGGACGCACCCACGGCTCTGGTTGAGTGGGCTTTTAGCCCTGAAGGAACCGGAAGCCCAGCAGAACGGTAGGCCTCTATAATTGGTTCTTTGATCCATCGAGCCAAGGTGGCTTTAGAAGCCTGCAACCCCTTGCGCGGACCGGCGACAAGGACAAAAAGTGCATCGGAACGGCGCATGGGCGCCGTGCGGGAAATGTAGATCCTGAGTGCTCTCACCAGATCTAGCAAACGCAAGTCCTTTTCATACCGGTGAACCGGATGAGGATAAAAGGAAGGCAAGGATATATCCTGATTAAGATGAAACGAGGATACGACCTTAGGGAGAAACTCCGGAATGGGGCGCAGCACTACCTTGTCCTGGTGGAACACCAAGAAGGGCGCCTTGGATGACAGAGCTGCCAGCTCAGACACTCGCCGAAGCGATGTGATCGCAACAAGAAACGCCACTTTCTGTGACAGGCGAGAAAAAGAAACTTCTTTGAGAGGCTCGAAAGGCGGCTTCTGGAGAGCAACTAGTACTCTGTTCAGATCCCATGGATCCAACGGCCGCTTGTACGGGGGCACAATATGACAGACCCCCTGCAGGAACGTGCGCACCTTAGGAAGACGTGCTAGACGCTTCTGAAAAAACACGGATAGTGCCGAGACTTGCCCTTTAAGGGAGCTGAGCGACAAGCCCTTTTCCAACCCTGATTGCAGGAAAGACAGAAAAGTGGGCAATGCAAATGGCCAGGGAGACACTCCCTGAGCAGAGCACCAGGTTAAGAAAATCTTCCACGTTCTGTGGTAGATCTTAGCAGAAGTTGACTTCCTAGCTTGTCTCATTGTGGCTACCACTCCCTGGGATAAGCCTGTTGACGATAGGATCCAGGACTCAATGGCCACACAGTCAGGTTCAGGGCCGCAGAATTCTGATGGAAAAACGGCCCTTGAGACAGCAGGTCTGGACGGTCTGGAAGTGACCACGGTCGGCCGACCGTGAGATGCCACAGATCCGGATACCACGATCTCCTCGGCCAGTCTGGGGCGACGAGTATGATGCGGCTGCAATCGGATCTGATCTTGCGTAATACTCTGGGCAAGAGTGCCAGAGGCGGGAATACATATGGGAGGCGGAACTGCGACCAATCTTGCACCAAGGCGTCTGCCGCCAGAGCTCTTTGATCGCGCGACCGCGCCATGAATGCCGGGACCTTGTTGTTGTGCCGAGACGCCATTAGGTCGACGTCCGGCACCCCCCAGCGGCGACAGATTTCTTGAAACACGTCCGGGTGAAGGGACCATTCCCCTGCGTCCATACCCTGGCGACTGAGGAAGTCTGCTTCCCAGTTTTCTACGCCTGGGATGTGAACCGCGGAGATGGTGGATGCTGTGTCCTCCACCCAATTCAGAATGCGCCGGACTTCCTGAAAGGCTTGCCGGCTGCGCGTCCCTCCTTGGTGGTTGATGTATGCCACCGCTGTGGAGTTGTCCGACTGGATTCGGATCTGCTTTCCTTCCAGCCACTGTTGAAAGGCTAGTAGGGCAAGATACACTGCCCTGATTTCCAGAACATTGATCTGAAGGGTGGACTCTTGCGGAGTCCACGTCCCCTGAGCCCTGTGGTGTAGAAACACTGCTCCCCACCCCGACAGACTCGCATCTGTCGTGACCACTGCCCAGGATGGGGGCAGGAAGGATCTTCCCTGAGACAATGAGGTGGGAAGGAGCCACCATTGTAGAGAGTCCTTGGCCGTCTGGGAAAGAGAGACTTTCCTGTCTAGGGAAGTCGTCTTCCCGTCCCATTGGCGGAGAATGTCCCATTGAAGTGGACGCAGAGGAAACTGCGCAAAGGGAACTGCTTCCATGGCTGCCACCATCTTCCCTAGGAAGTGCATGAGGCGCCGTAAGGGGTGCGACTGGCCCTGAAGGAGAGATTGCACCCCTGTCTGTAGGGACCGCTGCTTGTTTAGCGGAAGCTTCACTCTCGCTGCTCGAGTATGGAACTCCATGCCAAGATACGTTAGTGACTGTGTCGGTGACAGATTTGACTTTGGAAAGTTGATGATCCATCCAAAAGTCTGGAGAGTCTCCAGCGTAGCCTGTAGACTGAGTTGGCATGCCTCTTGAGAGGGTTCCTTGACAAGTAGATCGTCTAGGTAAGGGATCACCGAGTGTCCCTGAGAGTGCAAGACTGCTACCACCGCCGCCATGACCTTGGTGAAGACCCGGGGGGCTGTCGCCAGACCGAATGGCAGAGCTACGAACTGAAGATGGTCGTCTCCTATCACAAAACGTAGAAAACGTTGATGTTCTGTAGCAATTGGCACGTGGAGATAAGCATCTTTGATGTCTATTGAGGCAAGGAAGTCTCCTTGAGACATTGAGGCAATGACAGAACGGAGGGTTTCCATCCGGAACCGTCTGGCGTGCACATGTTTGTTGAGCAGTTTTAGGTCCAGAACAGGACGGAACGAGCCGTCCTTTTTTGGCACCACAAAGAGATTGGAGTAAAACCCTCTCCCTTGTTCCTGAGACGGTACAGGAACCACTACTCCTTCCGCTCTTAGGGAGTCCACCGCCTGCCGCAGGACATCTACACGGTCTGGATGTGGGGAGGTTCTGAAGAACCGAGCTGGAGGACGAGAACTGAACTCGATTCTGTACCCGCGAGACAAAATGTCTGTCACCCACCGGTCTTTGACCTGTGACATCCAAGTGTCGTAAAAGCGGGAGAGCCTGCCCCCGACCGGAGATGCGGAGGGAGGGGACTGGAAGTCATGAGGTAGCCGCTTTGGAAGCGGTTCCTCCATTTGCCTTCTTGGGGCGTGAGTGAGCCCGCCAGGAATCTGAGTTTCTTTGCGTCCTCTGAGTCCCTTTGGACGAGGAGAATTGTGTTTTGCCCGAACCTCGAAAGGACTGAAACTTCTGCTGCCACTTTCTCTGCTGAGGTTTGCTTGATCTGGGCTGGGGTAAAGAGGAATCTTTACCCTTGGACTGTTTAATGATGTCAGCCAATGGCTCGCCAAACAGTCTATCTCTAGATAAAGGCAAGCTGGTTAAACATTTTTTGGAACCAGCATCTGCTTTCCAGTCCTTTAACCACAATGCCCTGCGCAAAACTACCGAGTTGGCAGACGCCATTGAGGTGCGGCTGGTAGATTCTAGGACCGCATTGATAGCGTAAGAGGCAAACGCAGACATCTGCGAGGTAAGGGACGCCACTTGCGGCACCGCTGGATGTATGATAGCATCCACTTTTGCTAAACCAGCTGAAATAGCTTGGAGTGCCCATACGGCTGCGAATGCTGGAGCAAACGACGCGCCGATAGCTTCATAGACAGATTTTAACCAAAGGTCCATCTGTCTGTCATTGGCATCCTTAAGTGAAGCGCCATCCTCCACTGCAACTATGGATCTAGCTGCAAGCTTGGAAATCGGGGGGTCCACCTTTGGACACTGGGTCCAGCGCTTGACCACATCAGGGGGGAAAGGATAACGTGTATCCTTAGAACGTTTAGAGAAACGCTTTTCTGGATGAGCGTCGTGTTTCTGGATTGATTCTCTGAAGTCAGAGTGATCCAACAGAGCACTTAATTTACGCTTGGGATAGAGGAAACGAAACTTCTCCTGCTCTGCCGCTGCCTCTTCTGCTGAAGGGGCTGGGGGAGAAATATCTAACAGCCTATTGATGGCTGAGATAAGATCGTTTACCATGGCGTCCCCATCCGGGGTATCCAGATTGAGAGGGGTTCCAGGATTAGACTCCTGATCACTCTCTTCAGACACATCACAGGGAGACTGATTGCGCTGAGACCCTGAGCAGTGTGATGACGTTGAGGGTCTTTCCCAGCGAGCCCGCTTGGGGTGGCTGGGGCAATCATCTGAGTCATTATACTCATCCTGAGAAGCCGGGGACCCCCTTGCAGTCTGGATTAAATCCAACTGCGGAGGATTAGAGGACATAGACCTCGCCGTGTCCATAGACTGAGCCCCAGGCATGGATTGCAAAGTTTCCAGGATTTTTGCCATAGTCACAGACATATTAACCGCAAAAACTGCAAAGTCTGTCCCTGACACCGGGGCAGGACTTACAAGAGTCTCAGCCTGGGTCACTACCTCTCCGGACTCCGGCTGGCGAAGCAGCACCGGATCTGAGCATTGCACACAATGGGGGTCATTGGAGCCTGCTGGTAGAGCAGCCCCACATGCAGCACACGCAGTGCACACAGCCCTAGCCTTGGCAGCTTTGCGTCTTGTGGATGACATGTTGCTGCCTCCTCAGAGCGATCTGGGGTATTCAGCCAGGAAGCGACCTCACAGTGCAAGAAATCAATAAATATCTATGTCCAGTGACACAGTACACTAATACACAGTAAGGCACTAGAGGGGCCAGCTGAAAAGCCGCTTACCGCCCGCTTAAGAGCGGGTGTGTGATCTCCAAAGCCCCTCAGTCTAGGTCTCCCAGAGCCTTGCGTCCTTCCTCCAGCCAGACATGCATGTAATGGCTGCCGGCGTCCTGAGAGAGGAAGGGGGGCGGGCCCTGGGCGTTCCTGACCAAGAGCGGGAAGCCTGCTTCCCTCTGTGCCTAGTGAGAGGGCTGGAGCATGTAAATCAGGCTCCAGCCCTCGTCGCTGCCGTGAAAAAGCGTCTCTCCCCTACCCTGATTGACAGGGTGGGGGCGGGAACGATCGGAGCTGCCGGCGTCCTAGGCCCAAAAGCCGGGGACTAGAGTTATAAACGCCGCCGCCGTAAAAGCGCGGTCGGCGTATCCCCGGCGCACCACAAGTCACAGCAGCGCCGCCCGGTCCAGAGAGGGTCGGCGCTGCGTTCCCAGAACACAAAGTCCCCCAGATAACTGTAGGAACACCAGCTCAGTGTACGGTCCCCGGCGCACTACAACACCCAGCCAGCCCGGAGTGTGTCTGTGCCTGCCGGGGACACAGAGTACCTGTATGATGCAGGGCCCGGTCCCTGATGGTACTCCTGCTCGGCATCCACCAGGTGCTATGGGTCTGTGGATGGAGCCCGGCGTCAGAGCTTTGAGGCCGGCAGGATCCCACTTCCACAGAGCCCCCAAGGGGATGTGGAAGGAAAACAGCATGTGGGGCTCCAGCCCCTGTACCAGCAATAGGTACCTCAACCTTACAACACCATCCAGGGGTGAGAAGGGAGCATGCTGGGGGCCCTATATGGGCCCTCTTTTCTTCCATCCGACATAGTCAGCAGCTACTGCTGACTAAAATCTGTGGAGCTATGCATGGAATGTCTGACCTCCTTCGCACACAAAGCTAAAACTGGAGTACCCGTGATACCACGGGGGGGTATAGCCAGAAGGGGAGGGGCCTTGCACTTTTGGTGTAGTGCTTTGTGTGGCCTCCGGAGGGCAGTAGCTATACCCCAATCGTCTGGGTCTCCCAATAGAGCGCTGAAGAAAATGGCATCGGCACCGGGCCAAAGCACTTTTAGCCTTGACGTTCAGCAGGGCGCATCTCATTTCCTAACCAAGAGGGTACCTACGGTAACGTCCAAGGAACCCTTATGGTTAAGTTCTAACTGGCGAATTTCGGACAGAAGAGCAGTGACCTCCTCGGCTCACTCCCTCTTCAGTCGAGCCCCATGCTTAATAAAAAGCTTCCTAGTGACACATTTGTGCACCTCCCAGACCACAATCGGTGACACCTCTCCGGTTGCATTGCCTTCCAGATATTCTTTCAATCCTGTCCGCACCTCCTCCATTACCGTCGGATCAGCCAATAACGAAGTATTCAAGGTCCATTGACTGTCTAAAAATGGGGTTCCACAGCCTAACTGAAAGGGTAATCAGCGCATTGTCCATCCTGGCATGTTCCCCACATCCTCATATATTTCTCGATGCTGGCATGTCCCCACCCCCATCCTGATATGTTCCTCCATCCTGGCATATGCCCCCATCCTGATATGTTCCTCCATCCTGGCATGTCTCCCCATCCCGGTACAGCCGCACAGAGTTTAAAAAAAAAAAAAAAAAGCATACTTGCCTTAAAATATCCACTCCACCACTGCGCGCCTCTGGGTCCTCAGTTTCTGCGTAGCTAGAAGACGTCATTACGCCGACAGAGGGCTCTGCGTGCTCTGTCTGGCACTCGTGCCATAGGTTTGCTATCACTGCTCTAGGAGATGATGACCTTCTCCATGAACGAGTCAGCATGTGAGGTTCCAGATTCTTCATGAAATTTGTTGTTTGTTTGCCCTCGTCCAAGATGGAGTATGTTACCTCGTCTAGCCCTTGAACTTCCTGTGTGCCCTGCTTATAAGTCCTGGTCCGGGGTCCATTCCCTGCCTGAGTATTTTGTGCTACTGGCTCCTAGACATTCTGGCTTGCTATGGACTGCCTGCTGCATCTTAATTATGTGCTCTGCCTCAGCACTGTTCTTATGCAGGTCTCATTCATGACGGACTGTGCGCTGAATTTTTGCGGGGCTTACTTCTGTCCTAGGTAGTATACTGAAACGTTTTTTGTGCACTTAATTCTGGACATTTATTACCTGCTGCTGTGCTGATTATATCCTGGACATGTCACCATTTTGTTGCTGTGCTCATAAACTGGACATTCACCATCTGTTTGCTGCAAACATTTCCCTGGACATTCACCTCTGCTTACAATATTCTGGACATTCATGCTCTAGTTTGTTGCAGACTCATATCTATTCTGGACTTCGGCATATCAGTTGCTGTGCGCGTTATTCTATTTGCTGTCTGAACAGTTACATATAGTGTGGGTGCATTTACATTCTATTTGTAGTTGTATTCTGGTAGTCTCTGCCTAATTTCACTGTGTTTATGGTTTGTTTAATACAGAGCATTCACCCAACCCTTGTCTCAGTTTCGTTATATTAACTGCGATTAGATTAGTGTATCGACATAATTGTTACACAGTTGCTGCCATCCGGAGGTACGTTGAGCGTATCCCTCTTCTCCTTTCTCAGTGTTGGGGGACCTGACGTGTCCAACGAAAGCCAGCCAGGTAGAGACATCTCGAAGGACCCCAAAAAAGAGAACAGACTTGGAAGGTTTAAGTGCTTTTTAAGTAGGAACATTGACTCCCCCTTTTGGACTATGAGGTGGAACGGGTGACCCCAACGGTATGAAGCATTGACTTCCTTAATTCTACACAAAAGGGTGCAGCTGCCTTCTTATGAGAAGGGTTCTGCTGGAGACGTCTGGAAACAGTGACACCATAGCACCCTCCATATCCACCGGACCATGAGACCAGGCCCCCTGTAGGATCCGCTCTTTGTCCCTGTAATAATGCAAGTGGCACAAAACATCTCTTGGACAGGAGGAAAGATGAGCATTTGGCATGGCCACCCTATGGATCCTGTTGAATCATATCATGTATTAAAAATAACTAGCACTCTTGTATACAGACGCTCCTGGGACCAGTCCTTTGGAATGCCTTTCAGACGGATGTTATTTCTATGGCTTCTGTTCTCCTGATCCTCTAAGATCAGCGCCAGATCTCTTATGCGGTTATTAGATGTTTCACAGTCTCTCTCCAGTCGATCCAATCTGCCCTCCAAGGATTCCTGGGCCTGCTCTGTAGCAGTGACCCTATCATCCAGCACCCCCATCTCCTCTCTTATAGCTGTTAATGCTGATAGCTGGGCCTGCTCTATCCTTGTCATTATCTCCTCAAAGTCATTTTTGCTAGGCAAGGCCAGAATCAGTTCCCTCAGGGCCTGCAGATCTTGAGTGTCAGAGGAGCGCTGCATGGGTGTTAAGGAGCCATTGAAGCTGCCCCCATCCAATGCAGAGGGCTTCCCAGAGCTGAATATTGCCTGTACCCTCCATCTCTTGCGTGCCTCCTGAGAGATGTATCACCCCGGCCCCATCCTCCCCCCTCTGCCAGACTGCACAGAGGCCATGCACCCACTGTCCAAGCCTGTATCTGAGGCTGAGTCCCTCTTACATCCTCCAGTCTGGGCTATTACATGGAGAGACTCCCTGGGCCCCGCAACAACTTACAACATGTGCAGGCTCCCGTTGTTGTTTCGAGAAGTTCTGCCCGGAGCACACAGAGCTGGCCAGCGCCATCTTGTCTCCAGCCGTGCGCGGGTATCTGTCACGCTCCCCGGGTCCTCTGCTCCGCTTCCCGGCTCACCTGCCACGCTCCCCGCTCTCCAGCCTCCATCGCCCGCGCTTCCCAGGCCTCCTGGTCCCCGCTCCCGGCGCCCGTCGGCTTCCCAGCCCCAGCCCGGCTCTGCTGCGTCCTCCTCTCAGCTTCCTGCCCTGGCTTCTGGCACCCGGGCCGCGCGCATGCGCATTAGGGCGCGCGCGCGGTCACTGACCCTTTCTTAAAGGGCCAGTGTCCACTGACAGGAAATGTAGCACACAGGTACGGGGTATAAAGGGGTGCAATGTCCAAGGGGGCGGGGCCTGATCTTCGTGTTTCCCAAGCTAGGAGTCAGGTCTCCTTGTGTCTCTGTGCCATACTCACGTATCTCTCTTCTAGAGCCGATCCTGCCTCGCCATCCGGTCCTGCCGCATCCCGCACTCCGAACGCTGCCTATCTGCCATCCTGACAGTCCGTACCATCTCTGACCCCTGTGGTGACCCGTCATCTCGCTCCAACGGTTCCGGACTCCGCCTGACATCATCTCGGCTTCCGAACCTGAGCTCCGTCACCCGGACTACCATCAGTGACTCCGTGGTCCCAGGGACTTCTCTATTATACTCTTGTGCACGGACTGCCCTGCTACCTGTAGTGCTCCAGCTACCGGACCCCTTACCATCATCTAGGAGTTCGGCCCAGTGGATCCACCTCCTGGGTCTGCCCTTCCACCTGGCCCTAACAGTAAGATCAGGCCATGGATCCCGCTGAAGCACTAGCGGCCTTGCAGGAGGAACTCCAACGCCAGCGTGAGACCCAGACCCGCATGCTGAACTTCATGACTTCGGTGGACGCCCGCCTTAACACGCTACAAGCGTCAATTACATCTTCAGCATCTCGGGCTTCCACTAGCCAATCCACGGCTCCAGCCCCCGTGGCAGCCTCTTCGGATGCTTCCAGACTTCGTTTGGCTTCACCACCCCGGTACGCCGGAGATCCCAAGACCTGCAGGGGTTTCATAAACCAATGCTCCCTCCATTTCACGCAGCTGCCGCATTTGTTTGCCTCCGACCAAGCCAAGGTCGCCTTCATCATGTCCCATCTAGAGGGTGAGGCACTGGCGTGGATGAACCCCTTGTGGGAGAAGGAGGATCCTGTGACCACGAACATCCAGGAGTTTCTGCAGGCATTCCGTGGCACCTTTGAAGAGCCCGGACGCGCCTCCGCGTCTGCCTCATCTCTTCTCCGGTTACGTCAGGGGACTCTGACGGTGGGTCAATACGCAATCCGTTTTCGCACCTTGGCTTCGGAACTTGGCTGGAACAACAAGGCCCTAACTGCCGCCTTCTGGGAAGGACTCTCGGGTCGAATTAAAGATGAGCTGGCTGGTCGTGACGTACCATCCACCCTGGATGCCCTGATTACCCTAGCGACTCGAGTGGACATCCGCTTTCAGGAGCGATCTAAAGAGGTGTCCCGTGAGAGACGTCCGGTACGGCATTCCTCTCCTCCGCAGAAGTCCGCCATTCTCCAGTCAACGGCATCTGGTGTCTCCGTCCATGAGCCCATGCAGGTCGACCGTGTGCGGCAGTCTGAACAACGTCGAGCAGAGCGGCTCGCCAAGGGCCTCTGCTTCTACTGCGGAGAGGGCACACACCTGCTACGCTCCTGCCCAGAGAGGCCGGGAAACTCCAAAGCCTAGGGTTGGTAGGAGAGGCCACCCTAGGTGCTGGGACTCTCTCAGACCCGGTTATGTGGACTGTACAAGTGTCAACGGGAGAGACGCGGTTCACGGCCGAGGCGTACCTCGATTCTGGGGCAGCAGGCAATTTCATCCAGCAAGCCACGGTGGACAAGTACCAGGTGCCTGTCACTCCACTCGACAAACCTCTCGTGATTGCCTCTGTGGATGGGAGACCCCTCTCTGACACCATCTCCTGGATCACCAAGCCGGTGGAACTACGTATCGGTGCCCTGCACACCGAGAACATCGCTCTCTACGTCCTTCCACACATGTCCCATCAAATCCTGCTGGGACTTCCCTGGTTACGGACACACGAGCCATCAGTCACCTGGGGCACTGGTGAAATCACCCGATGGGGCTCTTCGTGCCAGGAGAAGTGTCTGAAGACCATACAACCCATCCGACGACCTCCGGTTCCAGAGAACCTACCGGGACTGCCCTCGGCCTATTGGTCCTTCGCGGACGTCTTTGATAAAAAGGAATCTGAGGTACTTCCGCCACATCGTCCGTACGATTGTGCCATCGACCTGCTCCCGGGAACAACACCACCACGAGGACGGATATATCCATTATCTCCAGCCGAAACAAGGGCCATGTCTACTTACATCACAGAGAGCCTGGCAAGGGGATTCATTCGGAGATCCTCCTCTCCTGCTGGAGCAGGCTTCTTCTTCATTAAGAAGAAAGAGGGCGACCTACGCCCATGTATAGACTACCGGGGATTGAACCAAATCACCGTAAAAAACAAGTACCCTCTGCCGCTCATCCCCGAATTGTTTGACCGGCTTAGAGGAGCTCGTGTGTTCACCAAATTGGACCTTCGAGGTGCCTACAACCTGGTCCGCATCCGCTCTGGGGACGAATGGAAGACCGCGTTCAATACTCGCGATGGGCACTATGAATACTGCGTAATGCCCTTCGGCCTGTGTAACGCACCAGCAGTCTTTCAGGAATTGGTGAACGACGTTTTCCGGGACCTTCTCTACGTCTGTGTGGTGGTGTATCTGGATGATATCCTTGTCTTCTCTCCGGATCTCCAGACCCACAGAGAGAACGTGCAGCTAGTTATACAAAGACTGAGAGAGAATCGTCTGTACGCTAAGTATGAGAAGTGTGTCTTTGAGCAGTCTTCTCTCCCCTTCCTGGGTTACATCATCTCCGATACCGGACTGCAGATGGATCCAAAGAAGGTCTCCTCCATTCTCAACTGGCCTCCTCCTTCTGGACTGAAGGCAATCCAACGCTTTCTGGGATTCGCCAACTACTACCGCCAGTTCATCCCTCACTTCTCTGCTCTGACCGTTCCTCTCTCCGCCTTGACCAAGAAGGAGGCTAATCCAAAGGACTGGTCACCTGCGGCCGACGCCGCGTTTGGCTCCCTGAAGCGGGCATTTGCCTCCTCTCCTGTGCTCCACCGTCCGGAGTTAAACCGCCAGTTCACCTTGGAGGTGGATGCCTCCTCCTCGGGAGCCGGAGCAGTGCTCATGCAGAAGTCCTCCTCCGGGAAGATGGTGACTTGCGGTTTCTTCTCCAAGAGCTTCTCAGCGCCTGAACGCAACTACACCATCGGTGACCGAGAGCTATTGGCAGTAAAACTGGCTCTGGAGGAATGGCGCTACCTTCTGGAAGGAGCAGTGTACCCCGTAATCATTTACACGGACCACAAGAACCTGGAATACCTGCGGTCCGCTCAGCGACTGAACCCACGGCAAGCCAGGTGGTCCTTGTTCTTTGCCAGGTTCGATTTCCAGCTCCATTTCCGACCCGCAGACAAGAATGTACGCGCTGATGCCTTGTCCAGGTCTTTCATGCCCATGGAGCAGGAGGAGGAGACATCACAGCCCATCATCTGTCCTAGTAAAATCATTCCAGTGGCTCCTGTCACCCTGGCCCAGATACCGCCCGGGAAAACCTATGTCTCTGAGACTGACAGGCAAAAAGTGTTACACTGGGGCCATGCCTCGAAAACAGCCGGTCATGCTGGTCAAAAGAAAACATGGAGTGCGATTGTACGTCATTACTGGTGGCCATCCCTTCGCACGGACGTCGCTGCTTTTGTCTCTGCCTGCTCCTCTTGTGCCAGGAACAAGACGCCCAAACACCTGCCATATGGCCGTCTTCTGCCTCTGCCTATACCCTCAGTTCCCTGGCAACACATTGCAATGGACTTTATTACGGACTTGCCATTGTCCTCCGGACACACAGTCATATGGGTCGTGGTGGACCGGTTCTCTAAAATGGCTCATTTCGTCCCTATGGCTGGACTGCCCTCTGCTCAGGAACTTGCGGACGCCTATATACATCACATCTTCCGCTTGCATGGCTTTCCATCACACATCGTGTCCGACAGAGGAACTCAGTTCACCTCCCGCTTCTGGAGGGCTCTCTGCAAACATCTGGGAGTGACTCTGGACTTTTCTTCTGCCTACCATCCTCAGTCTAATGGCCAAGTGGAAAGGGTCAACCAAATCTTGACCTCCTTCTTACGACACTACGTCAACGCCCATCACGACGACTGGTCCACGCTTCTTCCTTGGGCTGAATTCTCCCATAACCACCACGTCAGTGAGTCCTCCTCCAGCTCTCCCTTTCATGTCGTTTACGGACTTCAGCCCTCCGTCCCATTGCCTGTATCTCCTTCTTCGGATGTCCCTGCTGCTGATGCTGTAGCCCGTGACTTTGCAACCATTTGGGACTCTGTCAAGGCGTCCCTTGGGCGTGCTTCCCTGCGGATGAAGAGACATGCAGACAAGAGACGTCTGGATCCTCCGTGTTTCTCTCCTGGAGATCTAGTCTGGCTTGCTTCCAAGTACGTCCGATTGAAGATACCATCCTACAAGCTGGGTCCTCGCTACATCGGGCCGTTTAAAGTCCTCCGCAAGATCAATGAGGTCTCCTACAAGCTACAGCTCCCGGCCACGATGAGGATACCCAACTCCTTCCACGTCTCCCTGCTCAAGCCGGTTGTCCTTGGTCCCTTCTCCGCTGCTGCCAGTTCGGCTCCTCCTCCTATTGCCGATGACGACATCTATGCGGTAAGGGATATCGTGGCCATGAAAACTGTACGGGGCCGACAGTTCTTCCTGGTGGACTGGGCTGGCTATGGTCCTGAGGATAGGTCCTGGGAACCCCGGGAGAATGTGGGTACTCCTTTGATCCGTGCCTTCCTGTCCCGGTTGCGGGGAGGGGGGCGTGGGGGGGGGTACTGTCACGCTCCCCGGGTCCTCTGCTCCGCTTCCCGGCTCACCTGCCACGCTCCCCGCTCTCCAGCCTCCATCGCCCGCGCTTCCCAGGCCTCCTGGTCCCCGCTCCCGGCGCCCGTCGGCTTCCCAGCCCCAGCCCGGCTCTGCTGCGTCCTCCTCTCAGCTTCCTGCCCTGGCTTCTGGCACCCGGGCCGCGCGCATGCGCATTAGGGCGCGCGCGCGGTCACTGACCCTTTCTTAAAGGGCCAGTGTCCACTGACAGGAAATGTAGCACACAGGTACGGGGTATAAAGGGGTGCAATGTCCAAGGGGGCGGGGCCTGATCTTCGTGTTTCCCAAGCTAGGAGTCAGGTCTCCTTGTGTCTCTGTGCCATACTCACGTATCTCTCTTCTAGAGCTGATCCTGCCTCGCCATCCGGTCCTGCCGCATCCCGCACTCCGAACGCTGCCTATCTGCCATCCTGACAGTCCGTACCATCTCTGACCCCTGTGGTGACCCGTCATCTCGCTCCAACGGTTCCGGACTCCGCCTGACATCATCTCGGCTTCCGAACCTGAGCTCCGTCACCCGGACTACCATCAGTGACTCCGTGGTCCCAGGGACTTCTCTATTATACTCTTGTGCACGGACTGCCCTGCTACCTGTAGTGCTCCAGCTACCGGACCCCTTACCATCATCTAGGAGTTCGGCCCAGTGGATCCACCTCCTGGGTCTGCCCTTCCACCTGGCCCTAACAGTATCCCGAGGCCAGAACCGCGAGGAAGCGCGTCAAGCTCCTGGGGGACTTTAGACTCAACGCTGCTGGCGCCGGGGTAAGCGTTTATATCAGCTTCTTCTTGGGGGACATATCCGGTCCGGAGGGCTCGGCGGGAGAGGGGTATTACGCTGGTTTCACATCAGCGTTTTGCTGCCGCACTGCCAGATCCGGCATAAGTGTAGTACAGTTCAATACAGTTCACTGGCAAGCTCCGGGCACATGCGGTTATGTGACCGGAGCTTGTGACAGCATGTGACCGGGGCTTGCCGCACTGTCTGTGAACTGTATTGAACTGTACTACACTTAGGCCGGATCTGGCAATGCGGCAGGAAAACGGTGATGTGAAACTGCCCTTAGGCTGTCGGGTGCGGGAGCTCCAGTGAAGCATGTCCTCACGCTGCCATGTCCAGGACACGCCTCCATTCTACCACTTCTTAAATAGTAAATAGCGCAGGTAGAAATAAGTTTGGTAGTTTTAAGTTACTTAGCTTGGTCAGTGCAGGTAAACTGGTGTGACGCTCCAATGCATTTCCTCCTTCATGGGTTCATCAGGAGGCCGAGATATATATATAGATAAATGTTATTGATGTAATGCAAGTTACCTCCACTGACCAAGCTAAGTAACTTATAACTATCTACATTATTTCTACCTGCCCTATTTTACTATTTAAGAAGTGGTAGAATTTGTTTAGGGTGAGCGAGGGGCAGCCGCCGTTCTTCACTGACGTGTAAAACACGCACATGTACCTCCGTGTTCCGTGATTCACGGCACACGTGGGTTGTCCATGTGCAATCCGTGATCCGTGATTGCAAATGGACATTACTCACCTGCCTTCGCTCCTGCTGTCCATGGTGCTGAACTCCTTGGCTCTGCAGTGTCCGCCCACCGCTCTCTGCAGCTACTTCCGGGTCAGCTGTTCCTGCTTTTATGAATATTCATAAACTGGGAAGGAGCTGCAGAAAGCGGAGGCTGCACAGCGAATCGCTGGAAAGGTTAGTTGAAAATGTTTATTATTTTATATGTCAGTGTTTTTCTGGTACGTGTTTCACGGATTACACACGGATCACACCATAGTGTGGTCCGTGGGTCATCAGTGATGCCAGAAAAAAATGGACTTGTCTCCGTGCAGAATAACGGACACGCGTATTCGCTTCACCGAGACATGTTCAGTGAAAAATTACTGATGTGTGAGCAGACCCATTGATTATAATGGCTCTGCGTATGTCAGTGATTCTGGTACGTATAAAAAAAAAAAGCACAAATGTACCAGAATCACTGACGTGTGAAGAGGGAATTAGGGTTTAAATCCTCCTTTGTTAGGCAGGTATATCAGCTTCTTAGGGTCATCATAAGGAAAGTGTTTTAATCACTTGGTTTATCACAATCTTGTTATTGTCTATTTTAATTCATATCTAGTAAAAATTGGTTTTAAAGTGTATCTGCTTTATTGGGATTTTTCTATGTCATTTCTGGATTTTGTTTTGGATTCAAACATATCCTATTACGTTTAGGTTTATAAAAGCGACAATACACAAAAAAACGACATAAATGTGATATGGATGTAATCGTATGGACCTGAAGAATAAAACTGTCTTAATATTACCACACGGTGAACAACATTTAAAAAAAAAAAACAAAAAAAACCCAATTCCTGAATTGCTGTTTCTTCATGATAACCAGCATGGATTCATGAACGATAAGTCGTATCTAACCAACATGTTGGTTTTCTATGAGGAGGCAAGTGTAATTCTGGATATTGGTAATGCAGCTGATACGATTTAAGGCCCCGTCACACGCAACGACTTATCTATCGATATATCGCAGGGGTTATGGATTCCGTGACGCACATCAGGCATCGTTAGTGACGTTGTTGCGTGTGACAGCAAGGAACGACCGTTAACGATGGAAAATACTCACCTTATCGTCCATCGTTGACACATCGTTCCTTTTAAAAAAAAACATCGCTGATTGTTGAGCACGCAGGTTGTTCGTCGTTCCTGAGGCAGCACACATCGCTACGTGTGACACCTCGGGAACGATGAACTGCAGCTTACCTGCGGCCGCCCGCAATGCGGAAGGAAGGTGGTGGGCGGGATGTTACGTCCCGCTCATCTCCGCCCCTCCACTTCTATTGGGTGGCCGCCTAGTGATGCCGCACGAAGTGAAAACTAAACAAAAACTCCTAAAATTCAATTTTATTAGTATCAATCATTAAAAAGGGGGGGGGGAGTTATACTCCAAAAATGTATCAATTTGTTTCAACCTTCAATAAAATAAATACAACACAAGGGGAAGGGGCAGGGGGGCTAGCCCTTATGTTGCCCTAAGCTGTCCCTATAGCCTGCGCAGTTGGCGCCCCCGCTCAACGTCGACTGACCCTTCAGGCCCTAATATGACCCTATTAGATATGAAGGTGACAGTAACAGCAAGGATTAAATAATCCTAATGAACCAACAGTGAAGTCTAATATAGATGATACACCAATGAGCTAACCAATATGATTAAATTGGACATATAGCAGGGCACAATGACCCAAACAATTAACCACTCAGTAATTCTCAAGCGGCTTCAAACGAAAACCACCCGTGATGCCGCACGAACCGCTCACGAGCCGCTTAGAAAGGAGGCGGTTCGCCGGCAACAGCGATGTCACTAGGCAGGTAAATCCGTGTGACGGCTCCTAATGATATTGTGCGCCACGGGCAGCAATTTGCCCGTGACTCACAAATAACAGGGGCGGGTGCTTTCACCAGCGATATCGCTGCGTGTAACACCCCCTTTACTTGGACTTTACAAAGGCATTTGATGCTGTGCCACATGATATTCTTGTAATGAAGCTCCAGAAGCAAAAACTAGGAAAACTATAAGCAGATGGGCAATGATTTAAGGAATTGGCTAAAAGTTAGGAAACAAAGAGTAAATGGTACATTCTCTAAATGGGCTATAGTTAGCAGTGAGGACCACAGGGATCTGTGCTAGGACCAATTCTTTTTAAAGGAAACCTATTAGGTGCAATATGCATCCAGACCCATGAGCATTTCTGGGTACATATTGATAATCCCTACCTAGCAATATGCACCCAGAACCACGAGCAGTTCTGGGTGCATATTGCTAATCCCTGCCTAGCAGTCCCAGCTTATCCTAGGATATATACAGTAAAGGGATCTTTAGAAAAAGTATTTCTAAAGATCCTCTATGATATGCTAATGAGCGCAGGCACTAGTGCGCAAGGGTGTTAGTTCCTGCACTCATTCCGCCCTTTTAGCATGGTAGCATGCCCACAGGAGCGTGCTAACATGCTATTCAATGCCCACTGCCACGGTCATCACCAGTGGTGACAACCGTACATGTATCGGTTGCTGCAGCCTCAGATGCCAGGCACTGCGCATGATCAAGTCACCGAACTTCCGGTCATGTGCACTATGAAGCCAGTGTACGCGTTCTGGCTTCAGAGAGGTCAAGTATGCATGACCGACGAAGTGACGGAGACATCTGATCATGCGCACTGCCGGGTTTCTGAGGTTGTAGCAACGGACAGGTACGCGTGTCACTGCTGGTGATGATGCTGAGACTGGGCATTGAATAGCATGTTAGCACGTCCCTGTGGTATAAAATATTCTTTATAAATAAAATATAAAGTCACATATGTAATCAATCAAACCTCTTTGCGGGTAACGCGATGATGGTTTGCAAACCAGGCGTCACTGTAAATAGAAAAAAAAAACACATTAGTACAGGCATGTAAAACATGAACTACAATAAAAAAACTTTCACAGAACTTTCTCACGGATAGCACTGGTATAAAGAGCGGCACAGTGGCTCAGTGGTTAGCACTGCGATCTTACAGCGCTTGGGTCCTGAATTTAAATCACATCAAGGAAAATATTTGCAAGAAGTTTGTATGTTCTCCCCGAGTTTGTGAGTTTTCTCCCACACTCCATAGACATACTGACAGGTAATTTAGATTGGGCTCAATGGGGACAGTGTTACTGATCCATGTAAAGCTCTGTGGAATTAATGGCTTTGTATAAGTGAATAAATATTATTACCACCTTTGATATTTTCGGAAAAAATCGGTGTCGGGTCAAAATCAGCAATGCAAGTCCGTGACAAAATTCAGAACCGTATTTCGATGACATCTGACCGATTTTTGATGACTGACAGAATGGACAAGTTTGGGGAGGAAAAACTGATGCCACCCTTTTCAATCGCATTGGACCGGTTTTCTCGGATGTGAAGAAAACAGTGGTGTGAACCTCCCCTTTGTGCCAGTTGCGGGCGCTCAGTAACTGTCTTTACTGAAGTCCGCCTTCTTCACTATAATTAGTGTAGCTTTACAAATTTAGTGGACATTTTTAGCGCAATTATAACACGTTTTTCCTATTACACAGTGTCAGTAGCAGGCGTTCAGTCATTTTTTTACATTTTAGCTTAGTTTAGCAATTTACTATCAAATCTCTGTAGGAATTATTCTATTACAGATTTTTTTCTAATGCTCTATAGATTTACACTTCGAGCAGGTCAGTTGCAGGAGGTCAATAACAATATTTATTCACATTCTATTACAGCATTTTATAATTTGATGTTCTCATTTATTTTTCATTTCTATTCTTTTCTTTTAATTTTTTTCTCATTCTTTTTTCTTCTATTCTCTACTATACAACAAAACACATCTGAATAAAATTTGGTTACACAACACATGTGAAAACGCTACAAACACACAAAAACCCATGTAAAGGAATAACGTGCCATTCATCCCCAATAGCGTATTCAGCTGAGGCATACGCATGCGTCTGACAATGTGAGGATGAGGATACAACATTCCTCTATTTCCAGCTCCTCCGCTACCTCCTCTAGTGAGAATGAACCCCCACAAAGATGCCCCAGGACAGATGAGGAATGCCGACAGATAGTGATCCCCTGGGAACCTCACACCCTGAAAATTCAGTCTCAGATTACTGGTCGACAACAGATTACAGTCTCCATCAGGA
Source organism: Anomaloglossus baeobatrachus (assembly GCF_048569485.1). Classification (NCBI taxonomy): domain Eukaryota; kingdom Metazoa; phylum Chordata; class Amphibia; order Anura; family Aromobatidae; genus Anomaloglossus; species Anomaloglossus baeobatrachus. The sequence continues at coordinate 298,309 of NW_027441895.1, forward strand.
ATCCAATTTGATACTGCAGGTCTCACAGAAATTGGCTATTGTAACCCCTTCACCACCTAGTCTGTTTTCCTCTTCATGACAAGGCCAATTTATTTTTTTTTTTAATTCTGACCAGCGTCACTTTATGAGTTAATAACTGCAACACTTCAGCGGATCTCAGTGATTCTTTTTTTTGTGACGTATTGTGCTTCATGTAAATGGTAATTTTAGGGTGACATTTTCGTGTTTTTGTGAAAATGTTGGAAATTTAGCGAAAATAAGAAATTTAGCAATTTTCAAATTTTGAAATTTTATACCTTTACCCTTTATACCATTTACCACATGTCTACTTTAAAAACATCACCATTCTAAAAAGTGCAGCTCTCAAACTGCTCAAAACCATATTCAAGAAGTTTATTAACCTTTTACGTGCTTCACAGGAACTAAAGCAATATGGAAGGAAAAAATAAAATGTAACTTTTTCCCACAAAAATGTTATTTTAGTACCAAATTTTGCATTTTCACATGGGTAACAGGAGAAAATGCATTGTACAGTTTGTTGTGCAATTTCTCCTGAGTACACGATACTCAATATGAGATGGAAAACTACTGTTTTGGCTCTCGGTAGAGCTTGGAAGGGAAGGAGCGCCATTGCACGTTTTGAATGCAAAATTGACAGGAATCATTAGCGGACACCTGTCACATTTGGAGATCTCCTCATTTGAATAAACAGTGGAAACCCCCACAAGTAAACCCATTTTGGAAACTAGAAACCTCAAGGATTTACATAGATGTGTGGACACCTTAGACCAGAGGACGCATGCGGCCCATGAGGCTGATTTTTTGCGGCCCACAGACCCCGTGACGATCGCAGCTCTATGTCGGGAGACGGCAGGCAGGCGCAGAGGAGCTGTCTGCACTACACCGATGGATGATGCAGCCAATCAGATGCAAACAGTGATGTCGCTGTATGAGGTCACCTCCTTGCATCTGATTGGCTGGCGGAAGCCATTGGTATAGTGCTAAGAGCTCCTCTGCGCGGCACCGCAAATGATTCAACAGTACTATAAAATCGTGCCTGCCGGCGCCCAGCATAGACCTGCGATCGTCACGGATCTGCGGGCTGCAAAAAGCAGGTATGTGCCCACGATCAGGACACGCTGTGTCCTGGATGCGGCGGGTCCTGACTGCAGGGCTGTGAGTCTCCTCCGCAGGAGAATACAGGAGACCGCAGATGCTAGTGCCCACGATCTGAGTTCGGGCCGCTGCGGTCTCCTCGCTATATTCTCAGTACAGATGACACTTGCGACTCTAAAAGCCGCACCGCAGGTCAATGTTTGCTGAGGGCCGCACACGCACAGTGGATGGAATTTCTAGAAATCCCCTCTGCTTGTACTGTACATCCCAGTGCTCTGGATGCAGCTGAAACATACTGCCTCCAAAACGCTGCAAACACTAATTCGCACGCAGCCCTGAGGGAAAAGGGAGGAAAGGTGAGAAGTTTGGTTTTTTTTTTTGGCGTTTGTGAAGAGCGGTATAATAGGGGACAAGGATGAGGGCACAAGGATGGGCACAATACTACAAGGATGGGCACAATACTACAAGGATGGGCATGAGGATGGACACAATACTACAAGGATGGGCATAGTACTACAAGGCACAAGGATAGACAATACTACAAGGATGGGCACAATACTACAAGGATGGGCAGAATACTACAGGGCACAGGGATGAGCACAATACTACAGGGCACAAGTATAGACAATACTACAAGGATGGGCACAAAACTACAGGGCACAAGGATGGGAGACATTACTACAGGGTACAAGGATGGGCACATTACTACAGGGCACAAAGATGGGCAAATTACTCAAGGTACAAGGGAGGGGAGGGGCACATTACTATAGGGCACAAGGATGGGAGACTTTACTACAGGGGACAAGATGGGGACATTACTACAGGGGACAAGATGGGGGACACTGCTACCAGTATGGGGGATATAACTACAGGACAGAAGGATGTGCATATTATACAGGACACAAACGGGACATTACTACAGGATGCGACATTACCACAGGATGGGGGACATTACTACAAGATGTTGGATAAGATGACTGTATGATGCTGCTAATTGTAAAACAATATTAGAAGGGGATTAAATGTAAAAGAAAATATTTAAAATAAAGCATGACTTTTTTGCCAAAATTATCTTTTATGGGGGCGTGGCCAGCAGCACATGGAGACAGAAGCACAGTAACTCTGCTCCTGTGCTTACCGGCTCCATACAGCGGCACAAAGCATTCATTTGAGCTAGCTCGAGTCCTATTTGGAGGCTAAAGACCCCAGGAAAGCAGGGGTATGAAGGAGGTACGGCGCGGCCGTGGCAGAGGGAGGAAAAGCCCCTTAAAGCTTACCCAATTCTATCCAACAGCAGATGGATTCCAAGATGGTGCTGGAAGATCACAGCATGGCCTGACAGCATCTAAGAATACTACCCCCCCCCCCCCACCCCCCCTTCCCCGCAGGCTGAGTGAGTCAGAAGCTACAGGCAGAATGAGTCACAATCAAAGACCACTGTGGGGGGCACTGCCGATTGTCAGTGCAAGATAAGGATGAATCAGACCAGAACAATGGGGAGCAGCCGGGGGAGGCGAAGCCGGCCTTGAATTTTGAAATCCAACCCCAGGCTTCTTCCCCCCCCCCACACACAGAAGGCTCACAGGCCTCAGGCTGTAGCACAGGGAGAGACAACCAGGATCCTGGTGAACATTCCTCAGAGCCACTGACAGAATATACTATGAGGAAACTCATGGCAGAGCTAATGGCTTCCTTTAAAGGTCCAGTCACACTAAGCAACTTACCAGCGATCCCAACCACGATAGGGATCGCTGGTAAGTTGCTAGGAGGTTGCTGGTGAGCTGTCACACTGCGACGCTCCAGCGATCCCACCAGCAACCTGACCTGGCAGGGATCGCTGGAGCGTGGCTACACGAGTTGCTGGTAAGCTCACCAGCAACCAGTGACAAGCCCCCAGTCTCCTAGTTACAGCACACATCAGGTTAATTAACCCGATGTGTGCTGCAGCTAAATGTGCAGGGAGCAGCGCACAATGCTTAGCGCTGGCTCCTTGCTCTCCTAGTTACAGCACACATCGGGTTAATTACCTGATGTGTGCTGCAGCTAAATGTGCACAGAGCAGGTGGCAGCGCACACTGCTTAGTGCTGGCTCCTTGCTCTCCTAGTTACAGCACACATCGGGTTAATTACCTGATGTGTGCTGCAGCTAAATGTGCACAGAGCAGGGAGCAGCGCACACTGCTTAGTGCTGGCTCCTTGCTCTCCTAGTTACAGCACACATCGGGTTAATTACCTGATGTGTGCTGCAGCTAAATGTGCACAGAGCAGGGAGCAGCGCACAATGCTTAGCGCTGGCTCCTTGCTCTCCTAGTTACAGCACACATCGGGTTAATTACCCGATGTGTGCTGCAGCTAAATGTGCACAGAGCAGGGAGCAGCGCACACTGCTTAGTGCTGGCTCCTTGCTCTCCTAGTTACAGCACACATCGGGTTAATTACCTGATGTGTGCTGCAGCTACATGTGCACAGAGCAGGAGCCGGCACTGACAGTGAGAGCGGAGGAGGCTGGTATCAAAGGTAAATATCGGGTAACCAAGGACAGGGCTTCTTGGTTACCCGATGTTTACTGTGGTTACCAGCCTCCGCAGAAGCCGGCTCCTGCTGCCTGCACATTAGTTGTTGCTGTCTCGCTGTCACACACAGCGATCTGTGCTTCACAGCAGGACAGCAACAACTAAAAAATGGCCCAGGACATTCAGCAACAACCAACGACCTCACAGCAGGGGCCAGGTTGTTGCTGGATGTCACACACAGCAACATCGCTAGCAACGTCACAAAAGTTGTTCGTTACCAGCGATGTTGCTAGCGATGTTGCTTAGTGTGACGGGGCCTTAAAAGGGACATGCAAAGTGTACTCAAGTCTATGCAAAGAGATATCGCAGCAATAGGGGACTACACATCCCATCTAGAGGACAAGATGGCAGAACTAACAACTGCACACAGTGAGGTGGTGGACTCTGTGGTATCTATGGATGAAGAATTGGATGGCATGAAGCTTAAAATAGTTGATATGAAAGATTGATCGCGCCGAAATAATGTCAGACTGAGTAGCATCACAGAATCTGTTAAAACAGACTAGCTTGAAGAACTCCTCACAGATTACTTCTCATGCCTGCTACCAGACGCTACACAAAAAAAAAAAAAATTGCCTTCCTCGACCCCCAGAGATGTCATAATGAGAATTCACTTTTTTCATAAAAAAGACAAATTAATGGAAGCAGCCCGCAATCCACCCTCACTGCCAGAGCGATTCCAAGGCATTGCTATATTTACTGACCTATTAGCAGTCACTCTAGCCCGCAGAAGAGCCTTCATAAACAGTACAAAAATTCTCAGAGAACAACATTCCATACAAATGGGGCTTTCCAGTGAAATTAAAAAAAGCAGGGCAAGCACGTGGCATGCAACCCGGAACAAGCTCTTCAATTATGCAAGGAATGGAACCTACTTACCCCCTCCAAGGAACATCAAGATGGATCCTCACCACCACGCCATATTCCAGAAGAATGGTCTAAAGGCTAAGGGTACCTTCACACTTAGCGATGCAGCAGCGATCCGACCAGCGATCTGACCTGGTCAGGATCGCTGCTGCATCGCTACATGGTCGCTGGTGAGCTGTCAAACAGGCAGATCTCACCAGCGACCAGTGAACAGCCCCCAGCCAGCAGCGACGTGCAAGCGACGCTGCGCTTGCACGGAGCTGCCGTCTGGAAGCTGCGGAGACTGGTAACTAAGGTAAACATCGGGTATGGTTACCCGATGTTTACATTAGTTACCAGCGCACAGCTGTGTGTGCAGGGAGCAGGGAGCCGCGCACACTGAGCGCTGGCTCCTTGCTCTCCTACCATAGCTACAGTACACATCGGGTTAATTAACCCGATGTGTAATGCAGCTACATGTTCAGAGAGCAGGGAGCCGCGCACACTGCTTAGCGCTGGCTCCTTGCTCTCCTAGCTGCTGTACACATCGGGTTAATTAACCCGATGTGTACAGCAGCTACATGTGCAGAGAGCCGGAGCCGGCAGCACAGGCAGCGTGAGAGCTGCAGAGGCTCGTAACTAAGGTAAATATCGGGTAACCACCTTGGTTACCCGATGTTTATCTTGGATACAGCTTACCTCAGCTGTCAGACGCCGGCTCCTGCTCCCTGCTCGCTTCATTTGTCGCTCTCTCGCTGTCACACACAGCGATCTGTGTGTCACAGCGGGAGAGCGGCTTTGAAGAAAACGAACCAGGGCTGTGTGTAACGAGCAGCGATCTCGCAGCAGGGGCCAGATCGCTGCTCATTGTCACACACAGCGAGATCGCTAATGAGGTCACTGCTGCGTCACAAAAAGCGTGACTCAGCAGCGATCTCGGCAGCGAGCTCGCTGTGTGTGAAGCACCCCTAAGTCTGATGCTAACTAGTCACAATAAGGATATTGTGTGACTCATTAAGTAAAGAGACTGCTCAAGATTCCAGATAAGATGCAGTGACTGTCTTTGGTTAACCATGTCATCTGCCCCTTCATGCCCTATCTAAATCAGTCTTTATTTTTTCTTCAAACCCTCCTTTTGGGACTTTTGAAGATAGGAGCCGACCCTGGCACGGATCCCGATACCTCCAGGCACCTGGGTCTGAATATGGACCTCTTCATCTTGCCCCTCAGAACTCCCTTGAACTTTAATTTTCTTTTTTCACTCATTGATTTTTCTGATTTTCCTTTTGGCCTGAAACACACTTCCGCAGAAAAAAACATACGTGTCTCCCGTTCCGTTTTTCGGGTCCGTGTTCCATTTTTTTTATGGGCGTTTCTCCGGTACATGACATCTGTGTGATGACGTATACTTGCCGTGTGTACGTGTGGAATGTCCGTGTATGCGTACGTGTCATGTCCGTGTGGTATCCGTATGTGTTGATCTGTGTGTGTTGTAAAATGTCGATGCTACATAACCGCTGACAGCCGACACAGACAGAGACAAGCGATGAGAATTGTCATACCACGGCTTTGTCTGTGTGTGGCGTCCTGATTAGCGGTCACCTCACCCGTGATGGAATCACCGGTGTCTGCTAATCCCCTGAGTAACTGAAGTTAGCGGCGACATTTGCGCTGCCGTCACGTAGGTTATCTGCGGCGTCACCCACCTGACACCACAACTCACCTGTGACTTCTTCGCTGATCGCGCAGCTCACTTCAGACACTTGGGTGACTCGCAGTCACAAGGGGAGGATCCAGTGGTGGCCGCGAGTAACCTGAGTGACGTCATTGGTGATCGCGCGGCTCACTTAAGTTGCTGCTTGGAGGTTATGGAGAGCGGTCATTGTGTGTGGCCGCTCCTGTCACCTTCATGTAGCAGAGCTGAGAGCGTCGTGGGCCATCCATGGATTACGGCGGACCTGGATGCGTTTTTTAGTTTTATTAATTTGGTGATCGAGGGTGTTTGTTTGTTTTAAATTATTCTAAATAAAGGTTTTTTGAATGTGTGTTTATTTAATTTTAATAACAGGTTAAACATGGCAGTTATCTTGGGGAGACGGCTGCCATAATTAACCTAGGACTTAGGCCATGTTCACACCTTCAGTATTTGGTCAGTATTTTACCTCAGTATTTGTACGTCAAAACCAGGAGTGGGTGAAAAATACAGACGTGGTGCTCGTGTTTCTATTATACTTTTCCTCAGATTGTTCAACTCCTGGTTTTGGCTACAAATAATGAGGTAAAATACTGACCAAATACTGAGTGTGTGAACGAGGCCTTAGTGGAAGCTATGGGCTGCTGCCATTAACTCCTTATTACCCCAATTGCCACCACACCAGGGCAATTCGGGAAGAGTCAGGTAGAGTCCCGGAAATGTCGCATCTAATGGATGCGGCTTTTCCGGGCGGCTGCTGGCTGATATTGTCAGGGTGGTGGGCTCCCCATAATGTGGGGCTCCCCATCCTGAGAATACCAGCCTTCAGCCGTGTCACTTTACCATGGCTGGTATCAAAAATGGGGGGGGGTTATTTATTTTACTGCACAATATAGACACTCCCACCGGATGCAGTGATTGGTTACATTCAGACACGCCCCCACGCTGAGTGACAGCTGTCTCACTGCAACCAATCATAGGCGCCGATGGGTGGGGGAAGCAGGGAATAGTAGATTGAATAATGAGCGGTCGGCATTTTCAAAATAATTGAAGCCGCGTATCTTTTGCACAACTGTTCATCGCCGTGCTGGTGATCGGGGATCGGTAAGTAATGGACAGGGGGAGATACAGACTGACCGACAAAGGGATATTGACTGACAACCACAGAAAATAAGGTAAATTGACTGACAAATTAAAAATAGATTGACCGATATCGCTAACTAAAAAACGCACACGGACAGTACGTGTAGCACACAGATATGCTACGTGTGCCGTTAGTGCAGGCACGGACCCATTGACTTTAGTAGGTCTGTGCCTGCGTGATGCCGGCGAAAAACGGACATGTCGACCGTGTGGGAATAGGCACACACGCACAAACGCACGTTCCATGTGTTTTTACGTGTGTGTGCCTGCTACTGTCGCGGGCGGAGGGGACGCGCTCGCCACGCTCGGGTCCGGGGCTTCTGCTGCTGCTACTCGGTGGCTCGAGCGATGGGCCAGACTCGGGGACTCGAGCAGCTCTCCTCACCCGTGAGTGAAAAGGGATGGTTTGTTTGGGGAGAGAGTTCGTGACGCCACCCACGGGATGTGGTGATGATGGCACCACCGCTGCTGATGACGGGGATCCCGGGAGAGTTGGTAGGGAGCAGCTAGGATGTTGTCCCCTCCGTGGGTAGGGGGTCGGTGCTCCCGGGGCCCGGTGATGTAATGGGGAGGCTGGATGGCCGGGGTGCAGGGTTGCAGGGACAGCGCGGTGCCGGACGGCACTGGTGTACTCACTTAGACAATCAATGACAGAGTCTCTGGTAAACCAAACGGCCGGATGGACGGGTCCCGCAGCCGGCTTCAGTGTTGTTGTACTCTTCCCGGACGGCTGATGGTGGCTGTCTTTCCCTGCACCTGTCTAAACTGTGTTGACTCCGATGGTTTCCCAACGGTAGTCTGCTCCCCGGCGTATAGGTACCGTAGGAGCCCTTTTGCCCGCAGGCGCTGGCCCTTGGATCTCTAGCCTGTGGCGGTGGCTGTATATCCTCACGGTGTGGACTGTTGCCTTCTGTCGGGACTTGGTTGTTCGGAAACCCCTGGGGTTCCTGTCACACTCGGATTTGACTATTGTCGGTGGCTCCAAGCCTGGTCTGGGTCCGATGGCCCTGCCTGTGTGCTTAGCTTCACTCTGCTCCCCGGTTCGGCACCGGTGGGCCACCGTCCAACCCCAGTCCTACGGTTCCACAGAGTTCCGCTAACTCCTGCAGACGGCCACCACCGTCTGCCAACCTTGCTGTCAGTGCCTGGGCTCCTACCCAGACACACGCAGTTTGTGACCTCTCACTTTCACCTCCTAAACTGATCTACTGCTTTTCCCGCCTCCAGGCTTGTGAACTCCTCAGTGGGTGGGGCCAACCGCCTGGCTCCGCCCCACCTGGTGTGGACATCAGACCCTGGAGGGAGGTAACAAGGGTTTTTGTCTGACTGTTGTAACTGCCTAGGGTGGGGGTGTGTATGTTATGTCTGTGACTACCTGGCTAGTCCAGGGCGTCACACTACCATAGGGTAGCATTGGTCTACGTGTCTCCATGCCGCCAGTATGTGCAAAAACGTACCAAACACGTACCGGCGGCACGGATGTGTGTCGGAGGCCTTTGAGCTTTCTCGTTTGGGATCACTGGGTGCTTTTGTAGGTTTTTTTCTCAGCACCATGTTTAAATTTGGGTGAAGGGCTCAGCCAGCCCCAGTTAGTGCCCTGTATTGTAGCTCAATCAATTGAGCTAGGTTTACTTGTTTCTTTGTTAGTTTCTCAATCTGAAAAAAAAAAAAATCTGATGCAACATGATCTATGTAACAAGCAGCAATATTATCGGAGGATGGACGTGTACACAAGTGGTCTAGTTACTCATACTGGAGTATGTAAGCGAAGATATTTTCCTGCAATTAATCTCTATTTGGCTTACCTTCCCAAAGGTTGGGATAAGGTACTCAATGCAGCCCATGGCAACTCTGTAAATTTTCTCGATGGTGATTAGATTCATGTCCATTAATGCTAAAGGGTTAAATTCACCATTTAAGAGATCAGAACTCTGGAAGGAGGCACTCCACATGAACACGGATGTGTTAGACTGCTTTCACACATCAGGTTTTTGCTGTGCGGCACAATCCGACGCTTTTCCGCCGGGTGCGGTTTTTCCTCATAGACTTTTATTAGCGCCGGATTGTGCCGCATGTACTCGCGTTTGATCCGGTTTTTGCCGGTTGCTGCAAAAATCGTCCCTCTGGCGGGCGCACAGGACGCAGAGAACCTTTTTTGCCAGCGGCAAAAAACTGCATAGCGCCGCTGTGTGACATGGTGCATAATGAAAGTCTATGCACGCCGAATCCGGTGGCATGCATCAAACGCTGGAAGCATGTACCGGATTCAGTTTTTACTTCTGAGCATACCCAGAAGTGAGATAAATTCATTGCTTGTCAGAAAATATCTCTCTCTTGCCTAAGAAAATCGGTGCGAGTAGAGTGCGATAAAACATCGCATTCCACTCGCACCAATTCTAGCCTGTGTGTCTGCACACGAGCGATTATTTTCTCAGCCCTAATCGGACCGAGAAAACAATCGCAGCATGCTGTGATTGTAATGCGAGACTCTTTCTCTCGCACCCATTCAAGTGAATGGGGCGAGAGAAAAATCGCACTGCACTCGCAGTACTCCGGTGTACCGCGTGTGCAGAGCGAGACTTGCAATAGCCGGCTACGGAGGAGAGAGGGGGATAAATCCCTCCCTCCCGCAGCTGTGGTCCGCTCGCACAGTCGGACCGCACTCAGACGCAGGGACACTAGCATGACACTCGGCTCCTGCTGTGCTGCCAGCACGAGCCGAGTGTCATGCGAGCATCGCAGTAGTGCCCCGTGTGGCCCCAGCCTCTCTCTCTCACACTCACTGACTTATTCACGCACTCTCACCCACTTAGGCTGCTTTCACACTACGTCTTTTTAACATGCGTCCTGAACGTTTTTTTGCTGCAAAAGCGGATCCTGCTTTTACAGCAAAAAACACATGCAAACGCATGTGTTACTTTGCAGGATCCTGTCACTGGATGTTTAGGGGCGGGCATTGGAGTCATGTGATCGGGAGTGATGGGAACTAAACGTGCCAGACTGGGAGCCGGCTTCTTACAACTGCGGAGGTTCGTAACCAAGGTAAACATCGGGTATACTTGCTTGGATACCCGATATTTACTTTGATTACGAGCGTCTGCAGCTGCTAGGAGCCGGGCTCCCTGCACACGTAACCAACGTAAACATCGGGTAACTAAGATAAGTGGTTACCCGATATTTACCTTGGTTACGAGTGTCCGCAGCTCTCAGGTGGAGGAGAGGGAGGGGGAGAGACAGAGAGGTAGGAGAGAGAGGGACTGATCACGCGAGACTGGTTCTGGGCATGCTCAGTAGAGCAAGCAGGATCCTGCCTATCAGCATGCCAGCGTTCACATGCGTTTGCATGCTGTTTAGTCAGGATCCAGCGATTTGCAGTATTTGGACGCAGCTCAAAAACGCTACATGTAGCGTTTTTGAAAGATGTTAAAAAACTGCAAGTCGCTGGATCCTCACTATAACGCACGCAAACGCAGGTGAACGCATGTTAACGCGAGTCCATTGCAAATGCATTGAAATGAAAACGCATTTGCACTGGATCCGTTTTTGCGTTAAAAAAACGTTCAGGACGCATGTTAAAAAGACGTAGTGTGAAAGCAGCCTTACCGATCACCGACGCGGCGCTGCATGGCTGTCACACTGTTGGCGGCTTCTCCTGATTTTGAAAATGCCGGCCGCCCATTATTCAATCTCGTATTCACTGCTTTCCCCGCCCACCGGCGCCTATGATTGGTTGCAGTCAGACACACCCCCACGATGAGTGACAGCTGTCTCACTGCAACCAATCACAGCCGCCAGTGGGTGGGTCTATTTCTTGCATTAAAAAAAAATAAATTAAAAAAAAAACGGCGTGCGGTCCCCCCCAATTTTGATATCAGCCAAGATAAACTCATACGGCTGAAGGCTGGTATTCTCAGGATGGGGAGCCCCACGTTATGGGGGGCCCACCACCCTAAAAATATCAGCAAGCAGCCGCCCGGAATTGCCGCATCCATTAGATGCGACAGTCCCGGCTTATCCCGAATTGCCCTGGTGCGGTGGCAATTGGGGTAATAAGGGGTTAATCATGGCAGGCGTCTGCGACACCCCAATGATTAACCTGTAAGTGAAAGTAAATAAACACATACACCCAATAAAATACTTTAGTTGGAATAAAAGACAAAAAAAACCACCCTCTTTCACCACTTTATTAAAATCCCCAAATACCCCTCCAGGTCCGACATAATTCACAGAGGTCCCGCAACGCTTTCAGCTCT